>NW_028280867.1:0-340000 GCF_059751285.1 Brachycentrus maculatus | reverse complement strand
AATTGTCTGTTGAACACGTTCATAATCAACATAAATGACAAATTGAAGTCAGTGTAACTCCTAAGAAGTGCGTGAGTTGGAAAACTGCATCCCACCAACAACTGAAAAACGTAGGCGCTGCAACAACTACCCGTGAAAAAAAATCGAAAAGTACCAAAAAAATGCACAAAATGAGCAAAGTTTGTGTGCAGTGATTTATTTTAAATAAACTGTCAACAGTGCAATAAAAGTGATCGGAGAGTTCCTAAAAATATTTTAAAATTTTAACTTTGATCTCAGTATAAGTACAAATTGTTAATTTTTGATAATTATTTTAATTTATCTCGCTTTTGTTTCATTAGATATGACGTTCATATTATTCCTTTTAAATATAATGGAATGAATAAAGCACTTTAATAATAAACAAGGCTTATTTAATTATATATTAAATAAATAATAAAAAATATTCCTACAATTTGGGGTCACCTGTGACCCCATGCGAGCTGTTATGTAATTTTCTCCGTACGGGTAATTAAGGATTAAAGAAATAATAATAACAAATTTCGGGTAAATATGAAATAGATCGAGTCATTTGGTCATGTCTTGATTATTCATAGTCATGACTTTATGACTCAAGATAGATAAGTAACTAATAAATATCTTTGAAACAAGTATTGTAAAAAGACACGAGAAAACCCAATGAGAAGACATGTTATAAATTTAAAGTTGAATATATGTGCATGATAAAGTTAATAAATTAATAAAAACATTTTTTAACACATTAAAAAGATGGATGACTTATATTATAACATATCTTGATATGTGGGCGTTAGGGGTTTTCCTAAATGTTCAATGGCATTTAAATAATTAACATGTGGTTTTCATTCAATTTATTTACATCTGTAGGATTTGTAACAAATTTGCGTTACATAACGTAATTTTTACGTCATGTTTGAGGAAAAATTAGTCTAAAATAAATTCAGAAAAGAGATAAATATTATTACCTAACGCACGATGCTCTACCATCGACGAGTTTTAGGGAAAACCTAGCGATGAGTCTACACAGTGTTTATTCTTTGTTCCATTTAAATACACTTAGCACAGACTCCCAACATTTTTTTGGTCAAGCGCCTCCCTGCCAAAATTTCTCAACGGAAATTGCGGAATGTCTCCTCATAGGGCATTCTAAAATATTCTCTGTCTCCTGAGGCCTACTCGGCTGTCCAAATTTAAAACACAGTAAGGGACATTTTTTTGTAGTACGTTTTTTTTGCATTTTTGGACTAAGTAGAATCTACTTAGTCCAAAAATGCAAAAAAAACGTACTACAAAAAAATGACCCTTACTGTGTTTTGAGTTTGGACAGCCGTACTGCTATTACGACTGCTGCAATTTATATTTCTAATACAACTACTACTAGTACTAGTACTATTACAACTATTACTAACACAGCTACTCCTTATACATCTACTGCTACTACTTCTAAACCTATTACTTCTACTACCACCACCACTATTTCTACTACTACTGCGAAATTGCTTTGCCGCACATTGGTCTAAATGTCTACATTGAAGATGCATCCAGACTACTTTTATCCTTTATTCTTCCACGCCATCCATCAGATAAACTGTCTAAAATATCGACATATCAGATTCCTTCGCTTCTTTTGCACCACCCACTCCCCACTGCGCCTAACAGAGGGTTAATTGGATTACGTATACAAGTTCTGCAAATTAATGTGGCAATTTTTTAGTTACAAGGTCGCAAAACAACACAAAGCACAACGTTAAGTACCTATATAGAGCTGATAGTGTGCGAAGGAGTCTGTATTTACCAGTGCTTACTATTTGTTATTTTTTTATTATTTTATATCTAAGACTTTTTATTTCTCTATTAGTGTATTTTTATATAAGATACTGGTTATATGTATTATGTTAAAGGCTTCAGCAGTTCAATAAATAAATATATACATACAATGTTTTACGTAACTATTTGATTCGTAATTCCGCAGTTTCCAATACATAAATGCATCTACCATACCTGTTCACTAGACATTATACAGTGTTATATAAAGGAAATGGTCAAGGGTATTTTTTATTACATGAATCTATATTTTTTAAAAAAGCATTTTAAAATTCTTATTAAAACCTGTATTCTTAGAGAAATATGAGAGATACTCGTGGAACCCTGAAAATAAGCAAAAGATTTTTAAAAACACGAAAAGACAGAGAAACACATTTATCATTGCATAAAATTATTATATCGCTCATTCCTTTCAACAACGTCATATATCAAAAATCGTAAATTTTCAGTTGTGTATGTTTTCAGAATGCCCATAATGTACTATATCCCGGCAAAAGCGGCATGTTTTTAACTTAATATTTACCCGCTACAGGGCAGAACGTGCATTATGCATTTGAAGAAAATGTATTGTTTGCATAATTATTTTATTAAATATACTAAATATTTTTCAAATGGAGAAAAAATCATTCAGGTTTTACCTAAAAAAATATGTTGCACAGTAAAAAGTTCAAAAACTGGCATGATATTTATTTTTAATACATTTTATTACATTTTTTAAACGATCTCTTGAAAAATCAAGTTTTTTGATAAATGACGTTGTTGAAAAGAGTGGGCGATATGTAAACTAATTTTGTTTTGAAATTACTAAAAAGTTAATAAAGTATATAGTACAGTATTGCAACTGAAGTTCTGTAATATTAGATTGAAACTTAAAAAAATTAAAGTAATGTACCTTAGAAGGAATAACACTTTTAATTATACTTCAATTATATAAAAAATATAATCTCAACACACTTGAAGAAGAATATAGAAGTCTGTGAATTTATAGAGCTTACGACCTTCACAGACTTGGTTATGTGATCACTTTACATACGTGTAAAATACACCCATGGTTGACAACATCACTACACAATTTATGTAACTCCTAAAAGCTACTTCATCTCACCAATAGATGTCTCTAGTGAAAATTCTAGTGATTCAATATATATATACAGTATCTACTCAATGAATTAGGGCCACGCAGAATTTCGCGCAATTTCTCAATTCAAACAGGAATAACTCAGAGAAAACCTTGAATAAAACAACATTGAATTTTATTTACACATGAACACTTTATTACGCTTAAATTATGCATATATTTTCATATAAATATAGTTAGTATTTAGTATTTCCACCTTTGGCAGAAATAACTGCCTCAATTCTTTTTGGCATACTTAAAATGCACTGTTTTATCATGTTTTTTATTTCTTCGTCTTCTGACCAAATTTTTTGAATATTTTTTTTAGACAGTCTACTGTCGGATTTGGAAATGAGTATACCTTATTTTTTAACATGCTCCATACGTTTTCTATAGGACTAAGGTCTAGAGAATTTCCAGGCCAGGGGAGCAAAGGCAGATTTTTGTTAGACAAAAATTTTATTATTGATTTAGCCCGGTGGCGAGGTGCCCCATCCTGCATGAAGGTGTATGGACCTTCTGTTGGGTCGAGTGTATGGTAGAAGGGCAATAAAATTCGTTCGAGGACCTGCTTATAGGAATTTTGGTTCATTGTTCCTTCCGCGAAAAACAACGGCCCAGGTAAATTGTTAATAATACACGACCATATCATTGTTGCAGGGGGGTGTTTGATAACTTTTACCACACAGGCCTCATTGTAACGTTCCATTGGTGTTTTTCTGACGAATCGACGGCTCTCTGTCACGGCTTCTAACCAGCACTCATCACTAAAGATGACCTGAAAAATAATGAAAATTTAAGTTTAATTCAAATATATAAGTGTATTTACTAAAATGATATGTTGAAAATTCAATTTAAATAAATACCTTTTTCCAATCATCTACCGAGTAATTTCAATGTAGCCTGGCCCATTTTAATTGATCCGCTTTCATTCGTGGTGTCAATTTTGGTACTTTTACAGGGCGCCTGCATTTCAGATTTACTTCGTAAAGACGTCGCCTCAGTGTTGATACCGATATATTTATACCCTCTTCTTTCAATTTTATTTTTAATGTTTTTGCTGATGCACTACGGTTTTCTAAGGCACTTTGAACGATTTTTCGATCAGTCCTCGGTGTTGTTTTTTTAATCCTACGACAGTTCTTTCGCCGATTGCTGGTGGCGGGTGACTGATTTTTTATTGATTTTGAAATTCTGTCCACTGTTTGACGAGAAACGTTTTCTTTTTTTGAAATTTCTCTATTAGATAGTATTCCTAATTTCAGTAGCACTATAACACTAGACTTTTTTTCCTCAGAAATGTCTTTACTTTTTCCCATTTTATCCTTTTAAAAAAAAACACTTGTGTTTACAAAAAAAAATTATACTTTATGAACTAAAATTAAAAATTAAGTTTTTTTCACAAGACACGATAACTATATAACCTCTCTGAACAAAACAACAACCAGAACTCAAGAAACTTCACTAATAAATGAGATAGGACTATTTTTTGAACTTTCAACTATCTGTCTACCTGTGCTAATTAGGGACCTTTCTCAGAAAAAGGGTTTGAAATTTTGTAAAGGCTTAAATAATCCAGGTATATTTTACATATTATTGAAGGTAATATACATGATATTAGATGTCAATAGAAAACTTAAAGTATTTATGTAAAATAAATATAATAATCCAAAAGATTTCAGAGTATTCAAAAAAATAATGGGTGGCCCTAATTCATTGAGTAGATACTGTATATATATATATATATATATATATATATATATATATATATATATATATATATATATATATATATGTATATATATATATATATATATATATATATATATACATATATATATATATATACATATATATATATATATATATATATATACTGTCATATAAACGCAGTGTTATCTTGATCGTTTATACATGAAGGAAAGGTGATCAGCCCTCCTCTTCAGGTACCAGTCCATGGTAATTTTGAATAAATACTACATTGAAAAATCACTAATATTTATTTTACCTCCCTTGGGAATCGAACCCGGAACCTCCAGAACGGTAGCCGAGCGTGCTGACCATTACACTACGGAGGCGGATATACATATATATATATATATATATATATATATATATATATATATATATATATATATATATATATATATATATATATATAAATATTTTTTTATATGTATATTGATCAAACTTGTGACATAGTACATGTAAGTTCACAACAACCGTCTATGATTGAATTTAGTTTTGTAATTTAGTAGTCGAACACTGCAATATATCGTTACGAACATTTTTAATTTGTTGCCGACGGAGGTTAGAGGTCAAAATAAAATATGGAACAAAGGCAAAATAAAGGAATGGGTAAATGATCAAGAGTGAATTTTATGAAAATTGTAAAATGTTAATATTCATAATTTTCTCTCTTTTTTGTTTGTATATTAGGTTAAAATGGTTAAAAACAATGAAAAATGTATTCAAAAAGAAATCCACCGACGAGACACACAAGGTGGCTTGGTGGGTCTCTGCAATTTCGAAAAAAATATTTTTAAAATTGTGATTGAAATAAGTGTATACAATTTATGTTACTAAAAAATTTAAGAAAGCTTTTATTAAACAAAGACTCTTTCTATTTCTTCTTTTATGTCCATGAGGTGGAAAAAATACTTAATAAAAATAAAATAATGGAGTAAAATATCTCGGCATACATTGCTCCTTATCTGTATTTATATTGTAACCTATCAATTCAATGAATACGACAGGAGGAGTAAGTAAAGTTGCGTGAAGTGTAGACTGCAATGATATATTTTAAGCATGCGTTCTTCTATTTCTATCTCTAGCATTAAAAAAAAGCACCAACATTAAAAAAGTGCATCTCTTCTGTGAATAAATTTATAGCCAACATACGAACTGACGTTTTAGAGCAAACGCTAGTGAAAATGATGAATGGAATTAACTATATAAGCTTTTATTATTTTTTTAATTAACATAAATTGTATACTGTTTTGAATATTGAAAGCATTAACTTTGTGGATCATATTGATATATTATTTCGAGAAATAAAAATACTTTGTGTTCTGATCCACTCACATTTTTATTAACCAACTAGTTTCGGCAACAACCTGTTGCCCTCTTCAGGGTTTCATTTATTACTATATATATATATATATATATATATATATATATATATATATATATATATATATATATATAAACTAAATATATATATATATATTTATATATATATATATATATATAAATATATATATATATATATATATATATATATATATATATATATATATATATATATATATATATATATATATATATATATATATATATATATATATATATATATATATATATATATATATATATATATATAAATATATATATATATCTTTATATATATATACATATATATACATATAAATCTATATATATACATATATATATATATATACATATATATATATATAAATATATATATATATATATATATATATATATATATATATATATATATATATATATATATATATATATATATATATATATATATATATATATATATATATATATATATATATATATATATATATATATATATATATATATATATATATATATATATATATATATATATATATATATATATATATATACATATAAATGTGAACCAATTTTGAAACATTGTTCTTGAATCACTATGTAGAACTTCACCAGAAAAATCTTTTGGTGAGATGAAAATCCAGACTTCCATATTCTTCTTCATCTTTGATGAGATGCCTTATTGATGAGATGCCAAAAAGTAATATGAAAAATACTCCTATAATTGGAGATAATCCATATTTTTTAACAAGTATTTGGAAACACTCAAATTGTTGTAAGGTTTTCCTACATTTGTTTCGAGAAAAACTTATTTTTTCAATACCAAAACGGCATTTTAAGCAAAAATTTCAATGACTTTAAAAAAGATGAGCAGTGTAGAAGTGTAGATGACTCGGTGGTTTTATGCTGATGAGCCGTGACGGATGGAGTTGATGACGTCTGTGTTTATATAACAAAATTTAGAGTGTTTTTTGTGACAAAAGGTTTTTTTCTGAGCGCTTTGGTGTTAATTTGTAAACATTTTCCCCAAAACATAACGGGTGACGAACACACTTGTATAACTAACCAATGTACATATCGCTCACTCCTTTCAAGAACGTCATAAATCAAAAAACTTGATTTTTCAGGAGAACTTTTTGAATGTTTAAAAATATAATATAATGTATTAAAAATAAACATCAAGCCTCTTATTGAACTTTTTACTGTGCAACAGATCTATTTAGGTGAAACCTGAAGGTTTTTTCTCCATTTAAAAATATTTGGTATATTTTTAAAATAAAATTAAACAATACCTTTTCTTCAAAATGCAAAAACAACGTTTTTTGCCCTGTAGCGGGTAAATATTAAGTTGAAAATATGCCTCTTTTGCTGGGATATTGTACATTTTCTGGGCATTCCGAAAACAGGCACAACTGAAAATTGACGATTTTTGATTTATGACGTTCTTGAAAGGAGTGAGCGATATATGAAAGGTACTGAATGCAGATTTAGAAGTCTCCATACAGCTTGTCAAGGCGGGATAAAAATAAATTACTGTTCATTAGATTGACAGGTAGGAATCACCATGCCAGGAGGCTGATCCCTCTTACAAATTGTGCACAAGACCTACACCAAGAAGAATAATAAGAAAAAAAAATTGTCCGTGTCTGTGGTGTAATGGTAAGCGTGTTTAGCTACCGTGCTCGAGTTCCCGAGTTCGATTCCCAGGAGGAAGTGAATATAAATATTAGTGATTTTACACTCTAATAATTAGTTAATATTACCTTGAAGCGCCGGGGTGATCACCTTGCCTTCATGTAAGTAACGATCAAGATAACACTACGTTTATATGATGCAGTGCCCTTTGCAACATAGGGTGCGGATAAGGGTTAGAAAAAAAGTTGAAATATCCTAAACTCAGGTAATATTTATTGTAATTTAGCTAACAACGTTTTTGTATTAAAAAAATTAGTTTTCCTTCGAATTAAATATATTATATGGATTTGAAAATATTTGTTTTCAGTACGTATTCTTAATAATTAATTTAAAATTAAATTCCAGATAATTAATTCAGGTAAGCATGAGAGGTAGGTTGTAAGATAAGCAGGTACTCTTTACTAAGGGGTAGGCAGTAGAGGTAGGTAGTAAGGTAAGCTGGTACTACTTACTAGGGTAGGCAGTAGAAGTAGGTAGTAAGGTAAGCAGGTACTACTTACTAGGGTAGGCAGTAGAGGTAGGAGGTAAGGAAAGCTGGTACTAGTTACTAGGGTAGGCAGTAGAGGTAGGTAGTAAGGTAAGCTGGTACTACTTACTAGGGTAGGCAGTAGAGGTAGATAAGCACAGCTTTCACATACATTCATCAAGTCATACATGCCCTCCGGTTACAAAGACTTTTGACACGACTAGATTTTAATTCTGATTGATCCAGTCGAGTAGACTTTTCTGGTCTCCCTCATTCCGTTCACATTTCCCAAATATGCTTTCTTAGTCATTCTCTCGTTATCCATTCGCTCCACATGTCCAAACCAGCTCAAGGAACGCTCATCATATTTTGCACTTTCCTATACATTATATAAATAGTTTTAAACTAAGTGGATTATTCCAATTTTCCATTCTGCATTTACTCGCATATGCATAAAGAAAAGGTGCTCGTCTTATTTCAAACCAAGGTTAGATTAATCAAATAAGTACTTGAAATATTAAAAAAAAAAGCATTTATATATATATATATATATATATATATATATATATATATATATATATATATATATATATATACGTATAACTAACTATCACGCCGCTTCCCCGCAGGGGTAGGCAGAGAGAATCGAACGCCACACCACTCTGTCTTTGCAAACATTCTTTGCCTCTTCTACATTCATGCATCTCCTCATACATACCCGACGATTATTACGACTCCTGACCCGGCCGCTTTCAAGTATTTGACATACCTGATTGTGCCAAGTTTTCCTCGGTCGTCCTCTGCTTCTTTTTCTAACTACATTCGCCTCATAAATTTGTTTAACCGTTCTTTCTTCACTCATACGCTCCACATGTCCAAACCATCTCAACACACCTTTCTTAATTTTATCGATAATGCTTATCTCAGCCTTACATTCTTTCCTTATTTCATCATTCGAACATCTATCGAACATCGTTTTGCCACACATTCGTCTGAGGGATCGCATTTCGACTGCATTCAGTCTGCTTTCATCCTTCTTTTGCCAACTCCATGCTTCGCTTCCATACATAAGGGTTGGAACCAGAACTCCATTGTGTACTGCCAGTTTAGCTTCCGCTGATAGATTTTTATTTGCTAAAACTGATTTTAGTGCACCATTCACTCTGTTCCCAGCATATATATATATATATATATATATATATATATATATATATATATATATATATATATATATATATATATATATATATATATATATATATATATATATATATATATATTTAAATATAAATATATATATATATATTTATATATAAATATATATATATATATATATATATATATATATATATATATATATATATATATATATATATATATATATATATATATATATATATATATATAAATATAATATATATATATATATATATATATATATATATATATATATATATATATATATATATATATATATATATATATATGATGTGTGTGTGTGTATGTCGCCTAGTTTCAAAATCCGCCAGATGCATGTAAATTGATTTTACAAAAAATGCAGAATTGTCCATCTTTAGATAAAATATTATGAAATAGAGAATTTCCCTATTTTTTGGATTTTTTTCAGTATTTAAAAAAATAAATACTAGACACAAGCCGATAATGACGTCATCTTAATTTTTGACCTATCCCCGCTCTCTGATTGGCCGATATGGGTCAAAAGTAAAGTTGAATAAAGCAGAATTTGAAATACAACGCTGTTTTTAAGTATTTTTAGCAAGGTTTTCAAGTAAATAAATATTTTAAACAATAAAACCCACAATTGGCATTCCTATTGAGTGTTTATTTTTAAATCTAAAAAAATTGGATCTGGCAGATTTTGAAACTAGGCGACACATATATACAATTTATACGTTCAGCAGATTCAAGGAAGCGATTGATTTTGTTACATAACATCTTTTTAATATCTTTTTAATACCTTTTACTGTATAAAAACATAAGATTCATTATATCCTTATCTTTAAAATTTATTATCCACTCAGACCAATTAAAAATAAATATTTTTAATTTTAATTTTACTTGGTAAATACCACTATTTTTAAAATCGATTGTGACGCGTGCTCCCATGCATTCCGCGTATTTTTCAATCACCGTTTATATTAAAACATATAATTTCAAACGCACAGGGCGTTTGTCCGCTACACGGAATTTTACCGTCCGGCACGTCAGTTATCGTTTTAAAACGATGATTAGCTTGGATCAGCTTGGATCACAACGGAGTCCTGGTTCCAACTCTAATGTATGGAAGTGAAACATGGAGTTGGCAAAAGAAGGATGAAAGTAGACTGAATGCAGTTGAAATGCGATCTCTCAGAAGAATGTGCGACAAAACGATGTATGATAGATGTGCGAATAGTGAAATAAGGAAGGAATGCAAAGCTGAGATAAGCATTATCGATAAAATTAAGAAAAGTGTGTTGAGATGGTTCGGACATGTAGAACGAATGAGTGAGGAAAGAACGGTAAAACAAATTTATGAGGCGAATGTTAGTGGGAAAAGAAGCAGAGGAAGACCGAGAAAAACATGGCACGATCAGGTATGCCAAATACTTGAAAGTGGTCAGGTTAGGAGTCGTAACAATCGGCGGGTATGTATGAGGAGATGCATGAACGTGGAAGAGGCGAAGAATGTTTGCAAGGACAGAGTGGTGTGGCGCTCTATTCTCTCTGCCTACCCCTGCGGGGAAGCGGCGTGATGGTTAGTTAGTTTTAGTTAGTTATTAGCTTGGATTGGCTTGTGCTTTTGTCCATCTTTATTCGGATCGGAGCTCTTGATAGGTGCGTTTCCGTATAAAACTCCAAATTTTCGACAATCTGACACAAAAAAATCTCGACTGTGTCCACTCCGAACGATGTACTGTCGAAAACTGACCGTTAGTTGTAAAATATTTGATTGGAAAAGATTCCAGAATAAGTCAGCCGTTGACATTAGTATAATTTAAGTGAAAACACCGCTTCCCAATGACTTTTTTGTGCCATTTCCTTATCTGCCCACCATCATCATCTTCCCACCGCCCACGAAAGGGTCAAAAATGTTTAAAATTGTTATTTTTTGATATCTCATCAAAGATGAAGAGGAATATGGAAGACTGGGCATTTACGGGGCTTACGACCGTCATAGGCTGGTTTAAGTGATCATTAATCTGGTTTAATGTTACACACGTGTAACATTCACCAATTCTACCCATTATTGACAACCACACTACTCAAATTCTTGGAAGTTCTATAGAATTGGTGAATGTTACACGTGTGTAAAGTGATCACTTAAACCAGCCTATGACGGTCGTAAGCCCCGTAAATGCCCAGACTTCCATATTCCTCTTCATCTTTGATGAGATATCAAAAAATAATATGAAAATAACACCTGTAATTGGAGATAATCCAGATTTTGTGAACAAGTATTTGGACACACTCAAAATGTTTAAAATTGTTCTTTTAAATAAATGTATACAATTTATGTATTTTTTTAGTAATTCAGGAATTCTAGCTTGTAAAATTGTTACATTTTGGTGTGATTTAATGATTTCATATTGGTTTAACACAGGAATGGTCACGTTTTGTCGCAACTTTCATTAAAATTTTGATAGAATACTGTAAACAGAACAGATTTGCATTTAAAGGATTTTTGTGCAATATCGGAAGTGTAACTTTTTGGGGAGGACCTCCAAAAATGCATGGTTCATTTTCAGTAAATTAAAAAACCTTTAAAAGATCGACTATTTTCCCATCGATGTGTCCTTGGCACAGAATCTTTATAATTTGGTACTTAAACTGCCAAAATGTTGATCGAGCTGACCTCAATAAAACATTATTAAACCTGTATTGAGTTGATTTTTTTTCTTCGATATGTGTATTTTTGCAATCCTCATATTTGAGTAGGCGAAAGGGTCTTTATTTACTCTAGTACTATTACCTGCCTTTGTCAGGATATTGGATTATTGGCTAATAAATTAACATGAAAAATCGCAAGACTATCGATAACATTCTTATTGAAATCTGTAGGGAACCAAGGGAGATATGAAGGTAAAACTTTATGTATTTAATAAAACGAAAAACGTGCGTTCGCATATCGCTCACTCCTATCAAGAACGTCATAAATCAAAAAACTTGATTTTTCAGGAGAACGTTTTTAAAGTTTAAAAATATAACACAATGTATTAAAAATAAATATCAAGCCACTTATTGAACTTTAAACTGTGCAACAGATCTTTTTATGTAAAACCTGAAGGTTTTTTCTACATTTGAAAAATATTTAATGTATTTAAAAAATAATCAAACAATACCTTTTCTTTAAAATGCAAAAACAACATTTTCTACCCTGTAGCAAGTGAATATTAAAATATGCCTCTTTTGCTGGGATATAGTATATTTTCTGGGCATTCCAAAAACATGAACAACTGAAAATTGCCGATTTTTGATTTATGACGTTCTTGAAAGGAGTGAGCGATATGTCATCAAATTTCTATCATCGAACGTTTTATGACGTCATATTGTCTATGGTTTATAGAGCTGTAATAGTAGTAGCATGGATTTTTTGTTTACCACTTGTGTTATACAAATATGAGGGTAGGGTGTTGGGAGGGTGGACCATAGACATTAACAAATAATGCCGCCAATAATTTAGCAATGACACCAACATTAAAATAACTCCATCGTTTCTGTGACGTCATTAATTACCAACTTACGAAAATAACGTTATTTCGAAGGCGAATTTTCCAAAAAAAAATGATGAATGAAAATATTGATTATATCGGCTGTTATAAACACTTCACGAGTCTAATACAATCCTTTATAGGTTGAGTATGTTAAATTAGATATTCCTCCCGTCTGACAAAAATCCATTGGATAATTTTGTAAATCCCTACATGAAGTGCAAGCAGCATCATTTGCATACATACGAGAGGCTTGCGACACGCTTTCATAACGAAATGCGTCGGTAATACGATGCCTCCTTGTATATAACAAGAATGTACCATACAAACGTGTTATCGTTCAAGAAATTAAGTACCTATGCGTTTTCAACGACCAGTTTTCCTTTTCAAGGTTGAAGTACTAGCCAAGCGAGGGTATTTACAGGGCTGATGACCTGCGATAGGCTGGGCAAGTGATCACTTTATACACGTGCAACATTCAGCGTCTATTTTATCAATTTATTCAATAATCTAATAACAATTTAATAAAAAATGTATTGTTTTAAAATTCTTCGCCTTTGCTTTCCATTTTTCCTTTATTTTCAAACTCCACCCCTATTTTCAAAAATATTTAGTTTAAAAAAAAACTGTTTTTGAAAACCTGAAAAATATTCAATATATTTAAAAAAAATAATTAAACAATACATTTTCTTCAAAATGCAAAAACAACACTTTCTGCCCTGTAGCGGGTAAATATTAAGTTTAAAATATGCCGCTTTTGCTGGGATATAGTACATTTTCTGGGCATTCCGAAAACATGCCCAACTGAAAATATACGATTTCATGACGTTTTTTAAAGGAGTTAGCGATATGTTAGATGTTAATTTCCTAAGTTTGTTTCGATTTAAAATTTCGCTTAAATTATTTATTGAAAAAAAAACAGATTTAGTTCCTTTTTCTTCTAGACGTTTCACTCATGTAGTACATATTTGCTATTTTTTTCCTTTTCAATCTTTATCATTTTTATTTTTAATTTCAATTTAATTTAATTTATTTGTCCGCCTCCATAGTGTAGTGGTTGGCGCGCTAGGCTTCCATGCTGGAGGTCCCGGGTTCGATTCCCAAGAGGGTCAAAATAAATATTAGTGATTTTTCAGTGTAATATTTATTTAATATGACCCTGGACTGGTCCCTGAAGCGGAAGGCTGATCACCTTTCCTTCGTGTATTTAACGATCAAGATAACACCGCTTCTATACGATGCAGTGCCCTATGCACCATTGGGGTGCGGATATGGGTTAGAATATTTGTTTTCTGTTAGTCAAGTATTTGTAGTTTATATTATTCTATACGCTTTTATTCTAATTTTCCTTCTTATAATATGTATTGTATTCTTGCCAGTGTCCTTTACTATGACCTAAAATATAATGTATACCCACACACAGGCCATGCCTTTGTGGGATCTTTTTTTGTATTTGTATTTATATTATGTTGCAAAATGCAAAAGAATTTTAAACAAAGAAGAAAAATGTATTTACAACATTTTGAGTGTGTCCAAATACTTGTTCACAAAATTTGGATTATCTCCAAAGTGTGTGATCATTATCCAGAATCTGGACCTCACATACTAATATAAGAGTTTCTACTTAGTAAAAAACTTCTTTACATCTCACCAATAGATGTCTCTAGTGAAGTTCTAGTGAATCAAGTACAAAGTTTCTAAATTGGTTCATATATATTGAACTTCCAAGAATTTGAGTAGTATGGTTGTCAATAATGGGTAGAATTGGTGAATGTTACACATTTGTAAAGTGGTCACTTAAACTAGCCTATGGCGGTCGTCAGCCCCGTAAATGCCCAGACTTCCATATTCTTCTTCAGCTTTGATGAGATATCAAAAATTAAAATAATTTTTGTTTTTTCACAGGTGTTCTGAAACTGGAATCTTCATAACTCGCTTCGAGTTCGAGAAAAATCTTCGTTATAAATTTCGACAGCGTATGGTCAAAAAACGCTGCATAAAGAGAGTAAGTCTCTGCACCATTAAATGAAACCAGACTCTATCAAAATGAGCAGAAACTCTTTTATGCCCAGACCTCCATATTCTTCTTCATCTTTGATGAGATGTCAAAAAATAATAAGAAAAATGTAGACTGATCACTGGCTTTACAGAACGCTATCACTCATTGATGACGTCTCTAAAATGTATCAATCATAACTCAACGAATCGGATCATTCGGCACATTCCGAGTCATTTCGCTGTCGGCGGTAGTTGTCGCATCGTTCGTCTATCAGTCGGTTATCAGTGGCAGTCTACTTGCGTCACTTGTCGCGAGCTGTTGTCGAAACATTGACGAACACACCGCCGCAAGCATGACCTGAGAATTTTCGTTCGCCGGCATAACTAAGATCTAGTTTTCGCGTGACAATACGACGGACATGTGGACAATACTAAATTACATTAGATTATTTCATAAATTGTATCGTTTTTAACCACGTTTTTGTGATAATTTGAAATATCGGACATGTTTTGATTGTGTAATATTATCTCGAGAAAAGGTTAACAAGAGATAGACTTTATATATATCGTAAATATATTCGGAAATCAAAGTTAACATATTTTTTATGGTAAGTTTATTTAGACATATTATTGTATAATTTATATTTGTAGCACTAAATTTGTGATTTTCCATTTTATAATTAAAATGTAACTTTGTTTTAAAATAATGTTTTAATACAACTTAATTATAATGTCTACCGGTTTAAAATCACTATAAAATATTTATAGTGATTTTTAAACAAAGTTATATTTTAATTAAAAATATGTCTTTATTGAATTTTTATTTTCATTCATAATGTAACAAAATTCTTTACCAGCAGTTTTTTAAAATATTTTTTTATTCATTTATTACTCTTTATAAAATAGAACATATCGCTCACTCCTTTCAAGAACGTCATAAATAAAAAATCGACAATTTTGAGCTGTGCATGTTTTCGGAATGCCCAGAAAATGTACTATATCCCAGGAAAAGAGTCATATTTTTAACTTTATATTTACTCGCTACAGGGCAGAAAATTAAATTTTTGCATTTTGAAGAAAAGGTATTGTTTAATTATTATTTTAAATATACAAAATATTTTTCAAATGGAGGAAAACCTATAAAGGTTTAACTTAAAAGATCTGTTGCACAGTAAAAAGTTCAATAAGTGGCTTGATATTTACTTTTAGTACATTGTGTTATATTTTTAAACTTTAAAAACGTTCTCCTGAAAAATCAAGTTTTTTGATTTATGACATTCTTGAAAGGAGTGAGCGATATGTGAATATATATTTATTATTTAATATAAAAAATTACATACATTTTATGGTACGCATTTTATGGTTACATAAATTATTTTATCAAGTGTTTTTTTTTCACGAGTAATGTAACAATTTCATAAACGGTGTTTTTTTTTTTAAATATATTATATTTATTTATTACTCTTTATAAAATATAACATATCGCCCACTCCTTTCAAGAACGTCATAAATCAGAAAACTTGATTTTTCAGGAGAACGTTTTTAAAGTTTAAGAATATAATACAATGTATTAAAAATAAATATCAAGCCACTTATTGAACTTTTTACTGTGCAACAGATCTTTTTAAGGTTAAACCTGAATGTTTTTTCTTCATTTGAAAAATGTCAAGTATATTTAAAAAAATAATTAAACAATACCTTTTCTTCAAAATGCAAAAACAATACTTTCTGCCCTGTAGCGTGTAAATATTAAGTTAAAAATATGCCTCTTTTGCTGGGATATAGTACATTTTCTGGGCATTCCGAAAACACGCACAACTGAAAATTGACGATTTTTGATTTATGACGTTCTTGAAAGGAGTGAGCGATATGTGAATATATATTTATTATTTAATATAAAAAATTACATACATTTTATGGTACGCATTTTATGGTTACATAAATTATTTTATCATGTGTTTTTATTTTCATGAATAATGTAACAATTTCACAAACGGTGTTTTTTTTTTAAATATATTTGTATTTATTTATTACTCTTTATAAAATATAACATAAGTATGTAAATATTTATTTATTTTTGAGTATAAAAAATTACATAAAAATTATGGAAAGTTCATTTACATAAATTATTATATCAAGTGTTTTTTTTTCATGAATAATGTAACAATTTATTTACCGGTGTTTTTTTTTTAAATATATTTTTATTTATTTATTACTCGTTATAACGTATGTAAATATGTATTTATTTAAATTAATTCTTGAATACACATGAATGTATTTATTTATATGTATTTTGCCCCTTTACGCATTGTCTGTGTTGAGCTGAAATGCTTATACGAGTAGGTATGCTAAAGTTATATACATATATATATATATATATATATATATATATATATATATATATATATATATATATATATATATATATATATATTTATATATATATATATATATATATATATATATATATATATATATATATATATATATATATATATATATATATATATATATATATATATATATATATATATATATATATATATATATATATATATATATATATATATATATATATTATATATATATATATATATATATATATATATATATATATATATATATTTATATATATATATATATATATATATATATATATATATATATATATATATATATATATATATATATATATATATATATATATATATATATATATATATATATATATATATATATATATATATATATATATATATATATATATATATATATATATATATATATATATATATATATATATATATATATATATATATATATATATATATATATATATATATGTATATATATATATATATAGATATATATATATATATATATATATATATATATATATATATATATATATATATATATATATTTATATATATATATATATATATATATATATATATATATATATATATATATATATATATATATATATATATATATATATATATATATATATATATATATATATATATATATATATATATATATATATATATATATATATATATATATATATATATATATATATATATATATAAATATATATTGGGTTGATGCAAAAGTTTTGACCGTTTTTTACATATATATATTTTTTTAAAATTTTCTTGTGTATTATTTATTTAATAAATTATATAATTTCCATCAGTTCTTATAACCTTCTTCCATCTTTCTATCAACTTATTAATACCAGTAGTATAAAATTCCGCGGATTTTAATGCGAAAAATGAAGTAAGGGATGTTTTTACCTGCTCTATTGAATAATTTTTTCATCATTAAATTTTTTTCGCAGTGATCGGAATAAATAAAAATCAGAAAAAACAAGATCTGGAAAATACAGTGGATACTCATCCCAATTTAACTCATTTAGCTTGTGTTGGGTCATCATAGCCACATGTGGTCGCGCGTTGTCGTGATGAAACACTGCCCCTTTTCTGTTTACCAATTCTGGTCTATCCTTTTGAAGGACCATGTTCAATTTGGATAATTGCTGACAATATCGTTCTGCTGTACTTGTTTGATCGTGTTCCAAGAGTTCAAAATACACAATACCCTTTTTATTCCACCAAACACAAAGTATAACTTTTTTTTATAGATTTCGGCCTTCGAAGTTGTTAATGGGGCTTGTCCAGGTATTGTCCAATGTCTTTTTCTTGTCACGTTGTTGTACACGACCCATTTCTCATCTCCCGTCACCAAACGATGCAAAAAAGGTTCATGTTTTTGTCTCGCACTCAAAGCAACGCGCGTTGAAACACGATCTAATAAATTGGCAGCCGACAATTGATGAGGTATCCAAACGTCGTACCGCGAAACCATTTTCATACGCTTCAAATGTCTTAATGCGATTGTTTGGTTGACTCCCATCATTGACACAATCTCCCTGATGGTTAGACGTGGATTGGTGTCAATTATGACTTTTAATTCATCGTCATCAGACTTCAATGGCCGCCCGGTACGTGGATTATCAATGAGTGAAAAATCTCCAGATCGGAATTTTGCAAACCATCTTCGTACCTGTCGAACTTTGATGACATCTGCTCCATACACTTCACAAATGTTTTTGGTTGCCACACTCGCGGTATTGTCTTTACGGAATTCATAAAGTAAACAATACGTAAATGCACTTTATCGAACGACATTTTGAAAAAATACAAGGGGTTATTACTGTACTCTGGCCAGGCCAAAACTGAATAGAAAGTAGAGGGAAAGCATCCTTTATACAATGGAATCATAAAAAAAGAAGATTCTATTCATAATTTATGAAAAATTTTTTTTTTACCTGGGATCATAAAAAACGGTCATTACTTTTGCATCAACCCAATATATATATATATTTATATATTTATATATATATATATATATATATATATATATATATATATATATATATATATATATATATATATATATATATATATATATATATATATATATATATATATATATATATATATATATATATATATATATATATAAATATAATAAATATATATATAAATATAAATATACATACATATATATATATATATATATATATATATATATATATATATATATATATATATATATAAGTTTATAAAACTAAACTAACTATCACGTCGCTTCCCCGCAGGGGTAGTCAAAGAAAATAGAATGCCACACTGATCGCTTTTATTAAAACATTCAAGCATCTCCTCATACATACCCTCCGATTATTTCTACTACTAATCTAACTGCTTTCAAGTATTTGACATACCTGATCATGTCAAGTTTACCTCGGTCTTCCTCTGCTCTTTTTTCCGATCACGTTCGCCTCTTAAATTTGTTGAACTATCTTTTCTTCACTCCTTCGTTCCATGTGTCTTGTTACACGTCGCGAGGAAAGAATAGCAAAATAAATTCACGAGGCGAATGTAGTTTTTAATAGAAGTAGAGGAAGAATAAGGAAAACTTGGCATGATCACTTATTTTATATTTGAGTCACTTACTTTCCAAATCCGCCAGATCCATGTAAGTCGATTTTACAAAAAATGCAAAATTCTCCGGCAACATTTATGTTTAAAACATATCTCTATCTTTATCATAAAATATTATGAAACAGATATTTTTTTGGAAAATTTTTCAGTTAATAAAAAAAATACACGAAACACAAACCGACAATGACGTCATTTTAATTTTTGACCTATCCCCGCTCTCTGATTGGCCGATATGGGTCAGAAGGCAAGTTCCATAAATATACGGCGGAATTGAAAAACAACACTGTTTTTAAGTATTTTCCAGCAGGGTTTTCAATTATATAAATATTTCAAACAATAACACCCACAATTAGCATTCCGACTGAGTATTTATTTTAAAATCTTATAAAATTGGATCTGGCGGATTTCGAAAGTATAATAAATAATAAAAATAAAACCCTTATCCGCACCCCAATGGTGCATAGGGCACTGCGTCATATAAACGCAGTGTTATCTCGATCGTTAACACATGAAGGAAAGGGGATCAGCCCTCCGCTTCAGGTACCAGTTCAGGGTAATAATATTGAATAAATATTACAGTGAAAAAATCACTTATATTTATTTTTCCCCCCTTGGGAATCGAACCCGGGACCTCCAGAACGGTAGGCGAGCGTGCTGACCATTACACTACGGAGGCGGACAGAAAAAAGTAGACGAAAAGTTTCGAAAGTAGACGACACATTCATAGTATGGATTTTTGCAAAGACAGTTGGTTATAGCGTTCTAATCTCTCTGCCTATCCCTGCGGAAGCGGCGTGATGGTTAGTTAGTTTAGTGTTTAGGAATTCCAAATAATACATCGTAAAATAAAGTATTTCAAACAAGATAAGATTCACAAATTAGCACAGTGTGAAATTTCTAGGTAAAACTTAGTATTTATTTATTTCTTTAAACTTCATGTACAGAAAAGAAGTACATTGGCAGGCTCATTGCTTAAAATCAATATCTTCCAACCGACCAAAAACAGACTAGTGATATTGGTCAAAACGTTTGATACCATATATAGCTGTTTGCAATCAGAGGGTAGATAGTACTTGAAAATAAACATAAATTACAAAAGACGATAGTAAGAAGGGCAAAGGAAAAAGGGAGTTTAGGGAAGGAGGTAGAGGAAGGAAGTTAGGAAGGAGGTAGAGGGAGGTAGGAGGTAGAGGGAGGTAGTAGGTAGAGGGAGGTAGGGAGGTAGGAGGGTAGTTAGTTAGTTAGAGGGAGGAGGTTTGATGGACAGTTAGGATGCTAATGATAGAAAGTAATGTCTCAGACGTTTCTTAAAAGTTATTAGAGAAGGTACATTTTATGCATACATATATATCGCTCACTCCTTTCAAGAACGTCATATTTATCAAAAATCGTCAATTTTCAGTTTTGCATGTTTTTGGAATGCCCAGAAAATGTACTATATCCCAGCAAAAGCGGTATATTTTAAACTTAATATTTGTCCGCTACTGGGCAGAAAGTGTCGTTTGTGCATTTTGAAGAAAAGGTATTGTTTAATTATTTTTTTAAATATATAATACTTAATATTTTTCAAATGGAGAAAAAACATTCAGGTTTTACCTAAAAAGATCTGTTGCACAGTAAAAAGTTCAATTAGTGGATTGATATTTATTTTTAATACATTTTATTATATTTTTAAACTTTAAAAACGATCTCCTGAAAAATCAAGTTTTTTGATTTATGACGTTGTTGAAAGAAGTGAGCGAAATAGCTGTTTGCAATCAGAGGGTAGATAGTACTTGAAAATAAACATAAATTACAAAAGACGATATTAAGAAGGGCTAAGGAAGAAGGGAGTTTAGGGAAAGAGGTAGAGGAAGGAGGTTTAATGGACAGTTAGGATTCTAATGATAGAAAGTAATGTTTCAGACGTCTCAAATTTTTATCCATTGTTCCTATCTCTGTATTCTATCAGTTATACAAATCAATGCCCTCATTTCTGAAGTTCTTAGCAGAGATTTGACTCTCGCTGTGTCCGCTCTGGTCTATATCCCGTATGTGATAATTGGTCTTACACACGTCTTGTATGTTTTTACTCTTCTCTCTGCCCTTCGGGCAAGGTTTCCGGTTTGTCTATAATCGTCTGTCGGTAGGTCATACGTTTAAGCATTGGACTATCGGCATTTATGCCTCAGCATCCCGCCAACGTCACTTTTGGTAGCAGAGCATGACCCGGATGGTGCAGTGTTCATGTGTGCGTGTGTATATCGCTCGCTCCTTTCAACAACGTCATATATCAAATATCGCCAATTTTCAGTTGTACATGTTTACGTTATTTATAGACAAAAATATCGAAATTTTTTAGTACACAACCATGATACACGATTTACACACAACACACAAGGTTTGATGGTCCCAAGAATTATTTTTTGACATCTTATAAAAGATGAAGAAGAATATGGAAGTCTTACCAATAGATGTCTCTAGTGAAGTCCTAGTGATTCAAGAACAAGGTTTCAAAATTGGTTCATATATATAGAACTTCCAAGAATTTGAGTCATAATTTGGTTGTCATTAATGGTTAGAATTGGTGAATGTTACACGTTTGTAAAGTGATCACTTAAACCAGCCTATGACGGTCGTCAGCCCCGTAAATGCCCAGACTTCCATATTCTTCTTCATCTTTAATGAGATGTCAAAAAATAATATGAAAATAACTCCTGATAATCCAGGTTTTGTGAACAAGTATTTGGAAAATGTTGTCCCAAGAATTAACAATAAATATGGGAGTCGAACACTGCAATATATCGTTCCGAACATTTTTAATTTGTTGCCGACGGATGTTAGAGGTTAAAAATGTATTTAACCTAATATACACACAAAAAACAGAGAGATTTTTTTTTTAAATATGATTTTTTTTACAATTTTCATAGAATTAACCCTTGGTCAATTACCCATTCCTTTATTTTGCCTTTGTTCCATATTTCATTTTGACCTCTAACATCCGTCGGCAAAAATAAAAATTAAAAATGTTCAGAAAAACAAAAGAAAAAAAAAATGTTCAAAAAACTTGATTTTTCATGAGATCGTTATCAAAGTTTAAAAATATAATAAAATGTATTAAAAATCAATATCTAGCCACTTATTGAACTTTTTACTGTGCAACAGATCTTTTTAGGTAAAACCTGCATGTTTTTTCTCCATTTGATAATATTTAGTACATTTAAAAAAATAACTAAACAATACCTTTTCTTCAAAATGTAAAAACATCACTTTCTGCCCTGTAGCGGGTAAATATTAAGTTTTAAATATGCCGCTTTTGCTGGGATATAGTACGTTTTCTGGGCATTCCGAAAAGACGCACAACTGAGATGCACACTGTGTGCGTGTGTGTGTGTGTGTGTGTGTGTGTGTGTATCTGTGTGTGTGTGTGTGTGTGTGTGTGTGTGTGCGTGTGTGTTTATGCGTGTGTGTACGTATTAGCTCTGGGAGCTAATTGTTTCGTGCGTAGTTCTAATGTTGACAAGGTATTATTAAAACTGGAAATAATTAATTAAGAAGGAATAATTAATGACTGTCTTTATAAATCGTCTTCATCTCATTATAAAGCGATTCTCAATGCACAGTCGCACAGTCGCACAGTCGCACAGCTGGTAAAAGAGTGACCATGATTTCGAATGATGACCGGGAACATAAACAAAACACACATCGCTCACTCCTTTCAAGAATGTCATAAATCAAAAATCGCCAATTTTCAGTTATGCATGTTTTCAGAATGCCCAGAAAATGTACTATATCCCAGCAAAAGAGGCATATTTTTAACTGAATATTTACCCGCTACAGGGCAGAAAGTGTTGTTTTTGCATTTCGAAGAAAATGTATTGTTTAATTATTTTGTTAAATATACTAAATATTTTTCGAATGGAGAAAAGGCCTAGTTAAAAGGTTTTTCCTAATAAGATATGTTGCACAGTAAAAAGTTCAGTAAGTGGCTTGATATTTATTTTCAATACATTATATTATATTTTTAAACTTTAAAAACGTTCTCCTGAAAAATCAAGTATTTTGATTTACGACGTTCTTGAAAGGAGTGAGCGACATAACATAAAGCTTACTTTTCCGTCTACGGAAATATGTATTATTGAAGTATTTTTTTTGAGAAAAGAAATATTTGTGTTTTTATTATTCACACATAATAATAATAATAATAAAACCCTTATCCGCACCCCAATGGTGCATAGGGCACTGCGTCATATAAACGCAGTGTTATCTTGATCGTTTACACATGAAGGAAAGGTAATTAGCCCTCCACTTCAGGTACCAGTCCAGGGTAATATTGAATAAATATGACAGTGAAAAAATCACTTATATTTATTTTACCCCCCTTGGGAATCGAACCCGGCACCTCCAGAACGGTAGCCGAGCGTGCTGACCATTACACTACGTAGGCGGACAAATGAGATTATTCACACAAATGTTCAAATTTCATACTATTTCTGTGAGTCTAAGCGGCTCATTATTAGAGGTATCAAATTGTGGTAGAGTGAGAACATTACATTTTGGTTTTCATAATTTCAACCAAGCTCGCGGAACACGGGCTAAGAACCACTGGTCTAGAATCTAGATGGTCTGTGATCACACAAATATACATGCGTATTTCACTGTCGTAGCAGGAAAAAAGTAAAGCACCTACCTCTTTCGTATTTCATATAAAAACAAATAATAAAAAAAACGACGGTTTTAAAACAAATACTTAGGATCAAAGTCCATTAATCTATTTATTATTTGTTATATTGTATTTTATTAAATGTATATACAGTAGAATCTCTCATAACGAGTAATTCGCATGTCGAGCAAAAAAAAACTAAAAGGGGGGTCCTTTAACGAACGTTTATTTCGCATAGCGAGTTACAGAGAAATGCAAGTCTCTGTTTTACGACATTCACTTGTGAGCCAGGACTATCGCGCTGGGTTAAAACAAAAAATGTTTCCCATAACGAGTAAGATTCTGGAACGAATTATGTACTGTACTTTCCACTGTACTTTCAACCTGTCTTTTATCTATGTATTGAAATGTTCTAATTCCATATTTATTTACAACATTTTCTGTGTGTCCAAATACTTGTTCACAAAATCTGGATTATCTCCAATTACAGGAGTTATTTTCATATTATTTTTTGACATCTCATCAATGATGAAGAAGAATATGGAAGTCTGGGCATTTACGGGGCTGACGACCGTCATAGGCTGGTTTAAGTGATCACTTTACACACGTGTAACATTCACCAATTCTACCCATTATTGACAACCACACTACTCAAATTCTTGGTTTATATTAAGTTCTGTATATATGAACCAATTTAGAAACCTTGTTCTTAAATCACTAGAACTTCACTAGAGACATCTATTGGTGAGATGTAAAGAAGCTTTATATTTATTTATCCATATTTATTTTTTGACTCTTGGAGCCATCAGCCCTTTTTAGATAAAATGAAGTTCTACCCATAAATGTCAGTCTCTATCAGAACCTAAATTCAGGTTTGCTTAACGAGTAAGATTCTGGAACGCATTATGCTTGTAATGAGAGGTTCCACTGTACTCTCAACCTGTATTTTATCTTTGTATTGAAATGTTCTACTTACATATTTATTTGTTTACTCTTGGAACCATCAACACTTTGTAGATAAATGCAGTTCTACTAATAAATGTCAGTCTCTATCAGAACCTAAATTCTGGTTCGCTTAACGAGTAAGATTCTGGAACGCATTATGCTTGTAATGAGAGGTTCGACTGTACTCCCAACCTGTATTTTATCTTTGTATTGAAATGTCATACTTTCATATTTATTTGTTCGCTGTTGGAAACATCAACCCTCTGTCGTGGGTGAAGATAAAATGCATTTCTACCAATAAATGTCAGTGTCAATCAGAACCTAAATTCTGATTCGCTTAACGAGTAAGATTCTGGAACTTTTTTTTAAATTTAATTTTATTTATTTACGTCATACATACGTACATTTTTTTTACTAAATGTATTACGACTCTTTAGGCATGGCCTGTGTTTAGCCGAAATAGTTATATGTAAGTACATTTTTTTATTTTTTATTATTATTTGTTTTTATTTTATTATTAGATTAAATACATTACATATAATAATAAAATAATAAAACCCTTATCCGCACCCCAATGGTGCATAGGGCACTGTTTCATATGAACGCAGTGTTATCTTGATCGTTTACACATGAAGGGAAGGTGATCAGCCCTCCGCTTCAGGTACCAGTCCAGGGTTATATTGAATAAATATGACAGTGAAAAAATCACTTATTTTTATTTGACCCCCCTGGGAATCGAACCCGGGACCTCCAGAACGGTAGCCGAGCGTGCTGACTATTACACTACGGAGGCGGACGAAATTACATACAATAACAATTTACAGTATAAAGGTTTTACAATAAAATAATTACATCTGGACTTTAATTAATTCACTTTCTACCTTGTCCCTTCCAACGAGAAGCAACCATCGACGGACACTGTTCTTAGAGACTGGAATTCTCAATGGTTACGGGCAGCAAATTACATTTCTTTGGCGCGATATATTACGCTCGTTATGAGAGGTTCTACTGTATATTTAATAGTTCTCGCATGGTCACCGCACACAGTGTCAATGTTATAGGATGACCGTGATACTTGTTTCGACAGACTCAAGCACGCACTATACGCAAACTCGCTCGCGAATGATCCGGTCAGGAGGACCCGTTCTTATTACACCGATCCCATTTTAAGTGAATCTCGTTCGCCAACGCTTACCTGTTCTCTGATCTACCGATTTACCGCATAAACAGATATTTTCTACTGACTATATATTATATTTTAGTCATTGTTCAAATAAAGTGTCATTCCATCGGCATTAATGGCATTTAAAACATGGTATTTTATAATATGTTTATTTTAATAAACATATCGCTCACTCCTTTCAAGAACGTCATAAATCAAAAAACATGATTTTTCAGGAGAACGTTTTTAAAGTTTAAAAATACAATACAATGTATTAAAAATAAATATCAAGCCACTTATTAAACTTCTTACTGTGCAATAGATCTTTTCAGGTAAAGCCTGAAGGTTTTTTCTCCATTTGAAAAATATATATGTAGTATATTTAAAAAAACAATTAAACAATACCTTTTCTTCAAAATGCAAAAACAACACTTTCTGCCTTATAGCGGGTAAATATTAAGTTAAAAATATGCCGCTTTTGCTGGGATATAGTACATTTTCTGGGCATTCCGAATACACGCACAACTGAAAATTGTCGATTTTTGATTTATGGCGTTCTTGAAAGGAGTGAGCGATATATAGATTAAGCCAGGGGTTCCCAAAGTGTACGCCGAAGAAAGTAAAGAGGGGCGCCGTGAGTCGATCCTCTATCATTATCCGAAACCACAAATATTCTCTTTTTTGTTGTTCTCTGTTTCGATTCTGAATTCTTATAAATATAATAAAACTCAATTTCATATGTTACAATAATAATAAAACCCTTATCCGCACCCCAATGGTGCATAGGGCACTGCGTCATATAAACGCAGTGTTATCATACACCGTGATAATCACACATCGTGATATTCATCCATTCTACCCATAATTGAAAACCACACTACTCAAATCCATGGAACGTCTTAATACATATATTGTTCAAGCTCGAAACGAAGTGCTTGAATACACTAGAATTTCACTAGAGACATCCATGGTGAGTGAAATAAGCTTTTTTATTATGAGATGTCAAAAAATAATATGACTTTTAACGACATGGCGATTTAAATTTAAAAATAAAAACTCATAAGTACACATTTAAACGATATTTTTGAAAATCCCTTCTAGGGGTTTCAAAAACTTGAAGTATAGTTCGGCTGTCCAAATTTAAAACACAGTAAGGGACATTTTTTTGTACTAGTTTTTTTTTGCATTTATGGACTAAGTAGACTCTACTTAGTCCAAAAATGCAAAAAAAACTACTACAAAAAATTGTCCCTTAATGTGTTTTTAAATTGAATGGTGAATGTTGCCCCGTAAATATTCAGACTTCCAAATTCTTCTTCACTGTGTTTTAAATTTGGACAGCCGAGTTGTCAGTCAAGGGTTGAATGGTGAATGTTGCCCCGTAAATATTCAGACTTCCATATTCTTCTTCATCTTTGTTGAGATCTCAATATCACCTTGATATAATTGACTGTACTGTGTACCACTGAAGACGACCGTTTACACATGTCTTGTTTTAAAATAATAAATTTACAAAACATTTGTGCAAACAAAGACGTTTTAAATTACAATTTTATGTCATACACATTATTTGTTATTGGATTCGTATGTTGAAATATACAAAGGCATATTAAGTAGGAATTTTTCAACAGTCGAATATACATACACTTACAGGAATGTGTATTTAATGATGCATTTTTATCCGTTGTTGCGCGGTAGGATGGATTATCCTGAAATTATCCGGAGCATCGGTCTGTATGTTCCCGATAGTTACCTAAGACAGCGTCGGCATAGATTGTTTCATATTCCTAAACACAGGACCAACCTGCCGATGGTTATGCCTGTAGGAAGAGATATCTCAACATAGATGAAAAAGCTTTTTTTTTTTATAAATATATATATATATGTATATATATATAAACATATATATATTTATACATATATATTTATACATATATATATACCTTTATGTACATATATAAAAGCTTCTTCATCTCATCAATAGATGTCTCTAGTGAACATTCTAGTGATTCAAGTACAATGTTTCGAAATTGAATCGTAAATAAAGAACTTCAATGAATTTGAATTCGAGTAGTGTGGTTGTTAATCGTGGATAGAATTGGTGAATGTTACACGTGTGAAAAGTGATTACTTAAACAAACCTGTGACGTTCGTCACCCCCTTAAATGCCCAGACTTCCATATTCTCCTTCAGCTTTGATGAGATGTCAAAAATTAAAATAATTTTTGTTTTTTCACAGGTGTTCTGAAACTGGAATCTTCATAACTCGCTTCGAGTTCGAGAAAAATTTTCCCTTTAAATTTCGACAGCGTATGGTCAAAAAACGCTGCAAAAAAGAGTAAGTCTCTGTACCATTAAATGAAACCAGACTCTATCAAAATGGCAATCAGCGACAAGAGGAATTTGTCAAACCGTGAGCTGATCCTAAAGGACCTGTTGGCGAAGGATGAAAAGGACATAAACGAGGAAGCAAATGGACTATTGAACAATATAACGATGGGTGATTTGCCAGCAAAAGTGATCCCAGGAGAAAGGATATTGATAAGAGAGGATACCATTGTCGGTGGCTGTACCACATGTTCTGGAGGCAAGCTGGTCGGGTACTCCAAGATCAAATTTGGACCCAAGCTGTGCTGGAATCATAGGAGGACCAAAAAGCAGTCTGCGTGTTGTAAGTACTTACTTTTTTAAACTCTTTTGGCTACCACTAATGTGTAAAGGCATCTAGCCGTAACTCAAGTTTGGCTTAACACAGCTTAAAGCATTTTTATAACTAACCTCCATCACAACATTTTGAGTGTGTCTGCAATACTTGTTCACAGATCTGGATTATCTCCAATTACAGGAGTTATTTTTCATATTAAAGACATTTTTGACATCACATCAAAGATCTTTGATGAGATGTCAAAAAAAATGAAAAATACTCCTATAATTGGAGATAATCCAGATTTGTGAACAAGTATTGCAGACACACTCAAAATTTTGTAAATAAATTATCTGGTCAAATTAGGAGCTAAAATGAAAAAAATAAAAATGATGTTTCCTGGCGTTTCTCATGTGTGTGATTATAATCCAGGATTCGGACCTCACATACTAATAAAAGAGTTTCTGCTCAATAAAAAGCTTCTTTTCATCTCACCAATAGATGTCTCTAGTGTAGTTCTAGTGATTCGAGAACAACGTTTCAAAATTGGTTTATGTATATATGAACTTCCAAGAATTTGAGTAGTGTGGTTGTCAATAATGGGTAGAATTGGTGAATATTACACATGTGTAAAGTGATCACATAAACCAGCCTATGACGGTCGTCAGCTCCGTAAATGCCCAGACTTTCATATTCTTCTTCATCTTTGATGAGATGTTAAAAAATTATATAAAGAATTTCTTTATTGAAAATCAATTTTAATCAAGAACATATTGACCATTTTTACCTGTGACCTTTTACCATTTTTATTTCTTTGCTAAGTATGCCCTGGAGAAAATGGGTCGGGTAGAGCCGAGGATAATAGTACTCTCTCACGAAGAGAGTACTATTATCCTCGGCTCTATTCTTCATCTTTAATGAGATGTCGAAAAATTATATGTAACTGTAAATAACTCCTGTAATTGGAGATAATCCAGATTTTGTAAACAAGTATTTGAACACACTCAAAATATTGTGAAATTAAAGGATTTTTGTAAATAATAAAAACCGAAATATTTCCTTTTTAATTAAAAAAAAATAATAAAAGAAAAAAAAATATATATATATATATTTATATATATATATATATATATATATATATATATATATATATATATATATATATATATATATATATATATATATATATATATATATATATATATATACAGGAGAAAGTGACCAACTACCAAAACGTAAAATGTTCAGGAGGGCCATTTAAGTCACTTTTGCTTGGCAACAAAATAAACACCAATGCAGTTAGTCATTTTTAACTACTGTTTTAACTTTGCACATACTTATGTATATGAGATATTTTTATTTGTGTATTAAACGTGTGTCACGCCTACAATCGTTGCCCTGTCGCATTAAGAGGTCAATTCTCTAGATTGGCAACACTTATTCCATTTTTCTTCCAATCATTCAATCTCTTAAGAGGGCAGCACCTAGCTAACTCAAAAGCAAAGATTTTGTGCCATTTTTAGGGGATATTCGCACAGATAGAACTCATTCGCTGGCCAACCGCCAAAGAGGTAACACGTCTTTCCACGCCGATTTATTTTAGAAATGTGTATTGTATATTTTTTTTATTTTTTACAGTATGTATAGAAAAAATATGTATACATGTTTTTTTTTAACTGCTTACCTTTTAATAACTCTTTCCTTTTCAAAATCACATATTTATTCCGAAGAAAAACTTATTTTTTCAATACAAAAAGGTGTTTTAAAAAAATAAACCATTTCGTATTTTTTTTAAAACCTTCTCCGCACTACAATGGTGCATAGGGCACTGCATCATATAAACGCAGTGTTATTTTGATCGTTAGTACATGAAGGAAAGGTAATCAGGCGTCCGCTTCAGGTACCAGTCCAGGGTAATATTAAATAAATATTAGACTGAAAAAATCACTTATATTTATTTTCCCCCTACTCTGGGAGTCGAACCCGGAACCTCCAGAACGGTATCCAAGCTTGCTGACCATTACACTACATCAAATGTTGTTACATAAGCTGGGATTAAGGAAAATCAAGTTGCTATTTAACGAATACTAGGCTTTAAGTATGTACTATTCGCATATATTTTCTATATTAAAAGCATTGTTAACTTTGTGGTATGGTAATATAACACTATCCTTATCATTCATCCTTCACTTTGTGTAATACCACTTCAAAAATTCTTCTTCTTCTTCTTATTTTTCTAAATCCTATGGATCTGTTTATGCCTCCGCTTGTAGCTCTTGGGATGTTGAATCCCAGCCGTCTTTCCACCTTTTCGGAGGTCTGCCTGGGGGTCTGCGTCCTTCAGGGATTCCTTGAAGGGCGATACGTGGAGGTCTGTCATCTGACATTCTGTTCACATGATCATTCCAGTATCGCCTTCGTTGTCGTCCCCACCTCACGATATCCTCCGTCTTACACATGCTCCGGATGTCGGTATTTCTTACTCGGTCTCGCAATGTGTTTCCGGTTATGGATCGGACAGTCTTCATCTCGGAGGTTCCAAGTCGAGATTTTGATCTGGAAGTATCTGCTCTTGCCTCAATCCCATAAGTGGCTATTGGTCGAACACATGTTTTCCATATGCAATATTTTTTAATCAGAATCTAAAGATATATCTATTAGGAAGATCAAGAACTAAATAAACTATAAATTAAGCAAGAACACTCTTGTTAAGGATATGGTAGAAGAATCCCTTATAGGAATACCTCCTCAGGCACATGTTCCATAACACAAGCTATTGTTCAGCATAGCAGTAGCTCTTCCTACAGGCATAACCATCGGCAGGTTGGTCCTGTGTATAGGAATGTGAAACAATCTATGCCGACGTTGACTTAGGTAACTATCGGGAACATACAGACCAATGTTCCGGATAATTTCAGGATTATCGATCATACCGCGCAACAATGGATAAAAATGCCTCATCAAATACACATTCCTTCTAGTCTCTAAACTATTGTAGCCAAGCATACCCTGGAGAAACTCGGTTAATTTAATTCATTGGTTAAAAAATTATACCGTGGAGCAGTAATCTACATATCGAATACCTAATTTGAAGGCGGACGAAGTCAATTCATTTGCAATTTTAAAAAAAAAATTAAAAATCGCCAAAATGACATAATTTCGTTCATTGTTGACTCGTCTGACAATTTTTTGGTCGTTAATGATACAAAAAGCAACGTACAATGTAGACCAGCGATGGCGAACCTATGGTACGCGTGCCATAGGTGGCTCGAGAGACGATTTTTCAAAGTACACGAATGAGGGGAAAAAATAAAAGGGATTATACAATAAATTCAAAAAAGCTTTATAAATAGTAAAAAGAAATCGAAAAAATTAAATAGCTATTTGTATTTTGTTCGTCACTAGTTTCGCAAATGACGGAAACGAACGATATGACGACATTCATGTATGTAAAGGTCCGGTGGCAGAATTAGGATTTTATTATTATTATTTTTTTTTTTACATATTACATACATAAGTCATATTTACAATATTCCCGATGAGTAATTTCTATTTCTCATTTTGGGACATGGGATTAAGGTTAACAAGACTGGAACACAAATAATAAAGTTACAAAAAAAAATAAATAACCAAAACTAATACATGGCAAAATATAAAAACAATAAACAGGTATAATAAATAGGCATAAGAAGCATATTTAAAAGAAATAAATGAGAAGGACATAAGGTAAGAAGCATATTTTCAATTTTGTTTAGAAGATAATGTTTTAGTATTGATCAGTCTTGATAAAGAAGCGGTTAGCTTCGAAACCGGTACACATTATAATTAAGTTACAATAAAATGTTTATACTCATTTTAAAAGTTACATTTTAATTATAAAATGGAAAATCACAATGTTAGTGCTTCAAATATAAATTATAAATTTATTTTTCGTTAAAATTTTAAATCCTTATTTGTTTATTTTATTTATTTATTTAAACTTCATGTACAGAAAATAAAAAGTACATTGGCGGGCATATTGCTAAAAAGCAATATCTTCCAACCGACCAAAGACGGACTAGTGATATTGATCAAAACGTTTGATACCATATATAGCCGTTTGCAAAGGGTAGATAGTAGGTACTTTAACATTTAAAAAACATAAATTACAAATTGACAATATGTAATTTTTGTTTTTTTTTAAATAAAAAAAAACAAAAATTACATATTAATATACCAATTACCAGTTACCAATTAACAAAAGACGATAATAAGGAGGGCAAGGGAAGAAGGGAGTTTAGGGAAGGAGGTAGAGGGAGGAGGTTTGATGGACAGTTAGGATTCTAATGACAGATAGTAATGTCTCAGACGTTTTTAAAAGTTAATACATATTATTGTCTGATGTAATAGATTTTATCAAAAAACTAAAAAACATAAAGATGAAAATGAAAAAAAAATATAACAAAAAAGTATTCTAGGATTCTAATGACTTATTCTGACACCCTTTATATTCTATAAAAAGCTACCAGCTATGAACCCAATATAAAAAAAGTGTCATCTAGCATCCTACAAACAAAAATCTAATTTTTATTTGTTTTAGATTAAATCTATTTTAAATTTATTAGTTTTTTTTGCCATTTAAGTATATAATTATTTTTGTAGTGTAATGGTCAGAGTAGCTGTAGTGTAATGTCCGCCTCCGTAGTGTAATGGTCAGCGCTCTCGGCTACCGTTCTGGAGGTCCCGGATTCGATTCCCAGAGGTGGGTCTAATAAATATAAGTGATTTTTTCACTCATAATTGTTTATTTTAATATTTATTTAATATTACCCTGGACTGGTACCTGAAGCGGAGGGCTGATCACCTTTCCTTCGTGTGTTAACGATCAAGATAACACTGCGTTTATATGATGCAGTGCCCTATGCACCATTGAAAAAAAATCCTTGTATGAATAGTTAATGCTTAGTTTATATTAAAAATCTGAAATAACAAACGTTTGATTTGTTTTTATTTCCATGGCACGCGACAAATTATTACATTGAAAATATTTTTTTTGGCGCTCAGGCTCAAAAAAGTTCGCTATCTCTGATGAAAAGAGCTTTACGTTACTATTCAACTAGTTCTAATAATGCTATTGCGTTTTTTTTATGGACAGGTACATACTAAATAAACAGGTACAACCCAGTACCTATTTTTCTAGTATGTACCTTGTTTTTTTTAAAGGAATAACCCGCAAAGCTTATATTTTAGGGGTTTGTGTGCAGGTAGGATAGTTAGGAAAGGGAAGTTATATGTGAAAATACATTACAAACACCCAGACCAATTGAAAATAAATATTTCTTGAATTCATTTTGCAATTAAATCGAACCCGCGACGCAAGTTTCGCAGTTGAGCGTCTACCTAACTACGCTAAGGCGCCTGTCCTATACATATATATATCTTCCTCCTGGCTCTATGCCAACTTATCGTCTTTGCAGACTGTTGGGATCAGCTCTCCTCGTCCACAAGTCCTAGGTCCTTCTATCATGTACAACGTCACCTAGGCCATGCCTTCGAATCGCGTTATCTCTCTGCAGCATCCATGAATTATATGGTCTTCCTCTAGATGTCTTACGAGGAAGGTCCACGGCGATTGCCTGGTTCACAATATGATCAGGTTCTCTGCGTCCTATGTGCCCATACCATCTCAATACCTTTCCTCTGCCTTTACTATTGATGCCTGTTACAGCCAGGCATCCACGAATGTGTGAACTTTGAGATGCTGAAACGATTTCACAATAGCAAAATGCAATACCAAACAATTCCAACAGAACTTCAAGTACTTGGGAACCAAATAGTTGAATAATTTTCCTACAGATATGAAAAAAATAGAAGATATAAAATTTAAATAAATAAAATATGTTTTTTGAAGAGAAAACCACACACACACACAAAATAATACAAAGAAAAAAATGTTGTAAATCATTCATAAGTATGAACTATAAGCAATGAGTCAGTCCCTCTCCAAGCACAGGAGCTTAGTCTCTTTTTATAGAGGAAAAACGTAACTAGTATTAAGATAAGTTAAAAGTATAGTAGGAATGTTTAGTAAATGAAATAAATTGCAATATTTTTTGGAGGTATATTAAATTATATATACGCATACTGATAAAGATAAGGGAAAAGAACGGATCATCTGAGATCACTTGTTGCAAAAGCCCTTTTAAGGTTCATTTCTTTGGGTGAGTGGAAAGTAATATACTACTAATAGCAAAACCCCATTGGAAGATCGTTCGATTTGACTCGTAGTAAAAGCCCCTTTTTGGTTTACTCTGTTGGGTGAACGGATCGTCTGAGATTACTTGTACCGATGGCCTTTTTTAAGTTCCTTTCTTTGGATGAGTGGAAAATCTGATACAACTTTATACAACTGATAGCAAAAGCCCATTTGAAGATCATTTCGCTGGGTGAACTTATCGTCCGATATGTCCTTTTTAGGTTTATTCCGTTGAGTGAACTGATTATCTGAAATGATTTGACCAAAAGTCCTTGAGAAGGGTTCAGTTGGGTGAACTTATCGCCTGAGATGAATGTATCAAAGGTCCTTTTGAGGTTTATTCCGTTTCGTTAGGTGAACTGATTATCTGAGATGACTTGGATCAAAAGTCTTTTTGAGTGATATTCATATGGGTGAACTTATCGCCCGAGATAACTTGTAAAAGTCCCTTTTGAAGTTTATTCTATTGGGTGTAATGACTTATAGCAAAAACCCTTTCGAGAAACATTCTGTTGAGTTATGCATCGTCATCGTGATTTGTTGTGCGAGATAATTTGTAACAATAGCCCTTTTGAGGATTATTCCGTTAGATGAACTAATTATCCGAGATAACTTGTAACAAAGGCCTTTTTGAGGGTCATTTAGTTGGGTGGACTTATCGTCTGAGTTGACTTGAAGCTAAAGGCCTTTTGAGGGTAAGGACCCTGAACTGAACGCAGTTGGGTGAACTTATCGCCGGAGATGAACGTACCAAAAGTCCTTTTGAGGGTCATTCTGTTTGGTGAACTGATCGTTCGAGATGAATGTACCAAAAGTTTTTTGTGGTTCTTGTTCAACGATGATACTCGCCCACAATATTCCACGTACTGGCAGTAATTTTAAATTCAACATTTTGAGTGTGTCCAAACACTCCCATATTTATTATTTTATTAAAATTAAACACTTGAATAATCCACTTAATCGAGTTTTATTTTATTTACGACTAGTTTCGAAAACAATTGTCGTTTTCGAAACTAGTCGTAAATAAAAAATAAACTCGATTAAGTGGATTATTCAAGTGTCTAATTTTAATAAAATAATCATTTCATTCCACAAAGTTAATGCCGAATCAATAAATACCCGAATTAATTATTGGGACTATCAAACCTTCGTTGTATGTATGTAAATCGTGTATCATGGTTGTGTACTAAAAGATTTCGATATTTTTGTCGAAACAATAAATAAAATACATGGTTTCGTTTGTATAAACATCCAGTCCAGTCGAGGGTTAATGCATTAGATTTTTTCAACTCTTGTTTTTTATTTCAGTATAATTCACGCTGTTTAAGGAAAAATAAACAAATTAAATTATTATAAATGTGGTTCACAAAACATTATCACGTAGTCGCTGCAAAGTTTAAAGGTACAGCGTTATCTAAAGCAGCTTAAAATGTGCAAAAACTCGTCCAAGGATATCAAGAACAAATCGCTCACTCCTTTCAAGAACGTCATAAACCAAAAAACTTGACTTCAGGAGAACGTTTTTAAAGTTTGAAAATACAATACAATGTATTAAAAATAAATATCAAGCCACTTATTAAACTTTTTACTGTGCAACAGATCTTTTTAGGCAAAACCTGAAGGTTTTTTCTCCATTTGAAAAATATTTAGGTTTTAAAAAAATAATAATTAAACAATACCTTTTCTTCAAAATGCAAAAATGACACTTTCTGCCCTGTAGCGAGTAAATATTAAGTTTAAAATATGCCTCTTTTGCTGGGATATAGTACATTTTCAGGGCATTCCGAAAACATGCACAACTGAAAATTGACGATTTTTGATTTATGTCGTTCTTGAAAGGAGTGAGCGAAATAACATGCCCCAAGTTACGTAAGTTAGCTTGTAACTCGAAACCCATTTTCTTTGAGTTTTTATTTTATTATTTTGATATGGGAATGGATAAATATCACGATGTGTGATTATTGGCAAATAAATTTATATGAAAAATCACAAGACAATCGATAGCATTCTTATTGAAATATGTAGAAAAATAAGAATATATGAAGGTTAAAACATTTGTTAATTTTATTAAACAAAAAACGTGCGTTCGCATACGTCATCAAATTTCCCTCATCGAACGTTTTATGACGTCATATGGTTTATTGTCTATGGTTTATAGAGCTGTAATAGTAGTAGTGTGGATTGTTTGTTTACCACTACACCACCATTTGTGTTAAACAAATATGAGGGGAGGGGGGTGGGAGGGTGGACTATAGACATCAACAAATAGAGCCGCCAATAATTTTGCAATGACACCAACATTAAAATAATTCATCGTTTCTGTGACGTCATTCATCGCCAACTTACGAAAATAACGTTTTTCAAAGGCGAATTTTCCAAATGAAAGTGATGAATGAAAATATTGATTATATCGGGTGTTATGAACACTTCACGAGTCTAATACAATCCTTTATAGGTTGAGTATGTTAAATTAGATATTCCTCCCGTCTGACAATGATCCATTGCATTTATTATTTACCTTGCTAATTACGTACAAGGTTTATAAATCATTAAGTGGATTTTTGTGGTTCTTAACAGCTCCGTAAATGGCCAGACTTCCATATTCTTCTTCATCTTCGAAGAGATGTCAAAAAATTAAATGATTTTTTTGTATAAAATAATCGATTTCAATTTTAATAAATGTTATCCCGTGTGCTTTTTTAATATCAAGTTTTGGTGAACCTCGAATTTTCCTTATGAGCAAAAGTGCTCGCAAGGCTGCTCAAAATTAAGCTTCCTCTCTGTAACCTTGCCAGGATGGGGAATTCCTGTGTATTCATGGTCACCAGGTTGCAATTCTGCAAATAGCGTCTGATCAGCCAAATACATTCGTGGGCTTTTACTGCCACCATATATTAACCTGCCCGGACCTAAGTAGAGATTTTCAACGTGTTATCCTTGTTTTATAGTGGTAATTAATTACTTACGGAGCTTTATGAGGGCGAAAACGTGGGTGGCAATAACGTGTAAATACAAGCTTTTGTTGCCATCGCTGCACGACACCAATATGCTCACTCCTTTCAAGAACGTCATAAATCAAAAATCGTCAATTTTCAGTTGTGCATGTTTACGGAATGCCTAGAAAATGTACTATATCCCAGAAAAAGCGGCATATTTTTAACTTAATATTTACCCGCCACAGGGCAGAATATGTTGTTTTTGAATTTTGAAGAAAAGGTATTGTTTAATTTTTTTTTAAATATCTTTTCAATAACGTCATAAATCAAAAAACTTGATTTTTCAGGAGATCGTTTTTAAAGTTTAAAAATATAACACAATGTATTAAAAATAAATACTGTATCAAGCAACTTATTGAACTTTTTACTGTGCAACAGATCTTTTTAGGTAACCTGAAAGTTTTTACTCCATTTGAAAAATATTTAGTATATTTAAAAAAATATTAACAATATTTTTTTACAAAATGCAAAAACAACAGTTTCTGCCCTGTAGCGGGTAAATTATAATTTCAAAATATGCCGCTTTTGCTGGGATATAGTGCATTTTCTGGGCATTCCAAAAATATACACAGCTGAAAATTGTCGATTTTTGATATATGACGTTGTTGAATATATGACGATGTTGCTTCATGTTTGATAAATTACTTCAAAATTGGGACTTTTTGATGTGAGTGCAATTTGAATAGTCTTCGGCGTTTAATCGATTTCTGAATTAAGTTTGTAAAAATACAAACACGTTTATCAAATAGCTAACCAGAAAAAACTTTCTTATTACCTTAAAAAATCATTTTTACCCCATTTGGGGTAATTTACCACGGTTCCCCGACCGCTGGTGTGTACCTATATGTACATATTACACGAGAGATGTAGCACTCGCACGTCGGCCATTATTTCCCGTCTAGACGCGCAGCTACTCGCCCAGTCTGGGCGACGATTTGTCGATAACCTTGATTATCTGGACTAACCTTTAATAACAACCATCAATTTTTACTACACAAATAACAGCACGATAAAATTGCCTAAAAATCTTCACTCTAGTGACTTCCCAGTACAAAAAAGTAATGCTTTTCAAACGACAAAACAGTATTGTAGTACTTCTTCTCCGTCTTATTCCTCTGTTGTGACCCTTGCAGAAGCAATGACTCTTCTCCAGTTGTCCCTTGACTGCGCTGCGCGTAGCGCTCCAACCACCGAGGTGCCTGCTGCTGCCTTAATTTGATCGGTCCATCGTGTGGGGATCTTCCTCTCCCTCTCTTTCCCTCCAGGCTACCGATCACAACTAGTCGTTTCAGGCTATCCTCGTTGCCACGCGCAACGTGTCCAAAGAACTGGAGAATCCGTCGGGTACAGATATTGGCCAGAGTTAAGCCATCCAAGCGTAGTTCCTGGCGAATGGAGCGAATTGTAGTACAAAATTTTGAATGTGTCCGAATACTTGTTCACAAATCTGGATTATCACCAACTATCGCAGTTATTTTTCATATTATTATTATATTTTTTTCTTGAATGTTTTCCGCAGGTACTTTGTGGCAAATTTTATAAACTTTATAAAATTAATTAACTTTATTTTCACCACTTTTTTATTAAAACAATTTAACCTACTGGTTTCGACAATACCTTGTCATCATCAGGGTTTATTTAAAATAAAAAAAACATTAAAAACATTAAAATACTCTCACCAAAACCTTAAAAAAGTGTGTGGAAGTTTTTGGTGATAGTATTTTAATGTTTTTTATTTAAAATAAACCCTGATGATGACAAGGTATTGTCGAAACCGGTAGGTTAATTGTATTAATAAAAAAAGTGATGAAAACAACGTTAATTAATTTTATTAAACTTATTTACTTTTTCATCTCACCAATAGATGTCTCTAGTGAAGTTCTAGTGATTCAATAACAATGTTTCAAAAAAGTTGAGTTATTTTTTATATTATTTTTTGACATCTCATCACAGATGAAGAAGAATATGGAGGTCTGGGCATAAAAGAGTTTCTGCTCAGTAAAAAAGCTTCTTTTCATGTCACCAATAGATGTCTCTAGTAAAGTTCTGAGATTCAATAACAATGTTTCAAAATTGGTTCATGTATATAGAACTTCAAAGAATTCGAGTAGTATGGTTGTCAATAATGGGTAGCATTGGTGAATGTTACACGTGTGTAAAGTGATCACTTGAACCAGCCTATGACAGACATCAAACCCATAAATGCCCAGACTTCCATATTCTTCTTCATCTTTGATGAGATGTCAAAAAAAAGTATTGTAAGATTTTTTCACTGTTACATATATTCAATATTACCCTGGACTGGTACCTGGGCTGATCACCTTTCCTTCGTGTGTAAACGATCAAGATAACACTGAGTTTATATAACGCAGTGCCCTATGCACCATTGGTTTGCAGAAAAGGTTTTTTTAATTATTATTTAACATATTATGTTTAATACGAAATGTGTGCGTACTTAACTGAGCACAGGCAATCAAAATTTGGAGCGATTGTGTTATTTTCACAAAAAACAGACTTTTATCCGCGGCATACCAACTTATTACCACGGTACCTACACCAGTGTGCCTCGGCACACACGCACAGGAACAATTTTGTAGCACATCTTCTTCTTCTTCCTGTTCTTGTACTGTTCCGTGTCTGTCTGCTGTGCTGGTCGGGGTTGTGTGCGTCTGTGAACCGGCCAACGTCGAGTCGGAATCGGATCTAGCTGACTAATTGAACTAAACACTAATCCCTTTCACTGCCTACACCGGGGTACTTCTAGAAAATTTGGTGACTGACTTACAATCTTGTATTTATTTAGATTGGCAGTGACAGGTATATTGAAAGCTTTTAAATGTAAATTCACGGTAAAATCGGGTTACAATTTCATATTGTTTCACATTTTCAATAAATTTCGCAACTTAGTTTAAAAAAAAATTGCTTTGCAAGAGCAGATCTGTCGGGAAGCCTAGATGCTTCTGTATCAGATCTGGGCATACGGTGGGACAGCTTTCAATGTTGTTCTTGTAGGCCTTGTGGCCTGTTTTTAACCCGTAAGCTGCGGATCGCATCTATTGTCGTTTTTTATAGAAGTACCGTTGACTGCGGATCGCATGCATAGTCGTTTTTCAACTTTACGTACTTACATCAACACCTATGGATAATTTTTTGCACTTAAATTTGGTTCGAGGCATGGATGAATTAGTTCTCTTTGATTTACTGTCATAAAATATCAAAATTATTTTAATTTAGTGTCAACTTTATCGTGAATACTTCCGGTCGGCTCGTGCTCCGCAGATACGACAGCCGCGTCTTCTATACAGCCGCCATACTTTAGGCCGCGAGTCCGTAAATGTTAATATTTTTGTGTAAATACACCATAAAAACATAATAAGTAAAGTGCATTGTGTACTGTGAACATCTATGATGGATATCCAAAATATGTTTCACTACAAAAAATAGGCAAAAATATGCTTTTTTGTCAAAAATATTGTAATGTAAAATAATCCAGCACGGGACGGAAAGTTTGACACTCGAAATCGAGCAGCTTAGAGGTTAAGAGGGATCAGCCTCCTGCGATGTCGATTCCCAGCCGTAAATCCTTCTCTTTGGTGGTCTACCTTGAGTTAAGCCGTGCATTGCAATGTGGGGGAGTCTGGATGGTTCCCTTCTCTTCACACGCGCATACCATTGTCCCCTTCGTCGCCTTCCCCACCTAACGACATCTTCCATCTCGCATATTTCCCTTATCCTGGTATTCCTTATTCTATCTCGTTGACAGATATGCTCCTTAGAGCCGTATATCGCTCACTCCTTTCAAGAACGTCATAAATAAATAAAAACTTGATTTTTCAGGAGAACGTTTTTAAAGTTTAAAAATATAATACAATACATTAAAAATAAATATCAAGCCACTTATTGAACTTTTTACTGAGCAACAGATTTTTTTAGGTAAAACCTGAAGGTTTTTTCTCCATTTGAAAAATATTAATTATTTTTAAAAAATTAACCAAACAATACCTTTTCTTCCAAATGCAAAAACAACACTTTCTGCCCTGTAGCGGGTAAATATTAAGTTAAAAATATGCCGCTTTTGCTGGGATATAGTAAATTTTTTGGGCATTCCGAAAACATGCACAACTGAAAATTGACGATTTTTGATTTATGACGTTCTTGAAAGGAGTGAGCGATATGTTTAAAATTGTGATTTAAATATTTATGTATACAATTTATGTTAATAAAAAAATGTAGGAGAGATGTGTGGGTAAAATGTTAGATGTATGGGTAAAATGGTGAATGTTACACATGAACAGTTGAATTAAGTTTGCATTTGAACATTGAATGATATGGCGGTTCAACGCTTTATTTATTATGCACTTATTAACATGATAGGGTATCGGATAATTTTTTTTCCTTTGGTACCTACTGTATTTTTTTATATATTAATAAATTATATATTAATTTTTTATCAAGAAAGGTTATTTTTGTAACTAGCAACATTTTTGCGGATAATATATAATAATAAAACTATGTTAAAAATGTTAAGGGGTAAATACAGAATTCATTCTCAAATTCAAATTTATCCGTTTTTCAACCAATGCTCAAACTATCTCAAATCTTGAGTTTTTCCACCAATGCTCAAACCATCTCAAGTTTTGAGTGTTTCAACCAATGCTCAAACCATCTCAAGTTTGAGATGGTTTGAGCATTGGTTTTCTCTGTCTATATGGAATGCACGCCCCTGCATCTCAAATCTTGAGTTTTTCCACCAATGCTTAAACCATCCCAAGTTTTGAGTGTTTCAACCAATGCTCAAACCATCTCAAACTCGAGATGGTTTGAGCATTGGTTTTCTCTGTCTATATGGAATGCACTCCCCTGCATCTCAAATCTTGAGTTTTTCCACCAATGCTCAAACCATCTCAAGTTTTGAGTGTTCCAACCAATGCTTAAACCATCTCAAACTTGAGATGGTTTGAGCATTGTATTTTCTGCCTATATGGAATGCACGCCCCTGCATCTCAAATCTTGAGTATTTCCACCAATGCTCAAACCATCTCAAGTTTTGAGTGTTCCAACCAATGCTTAAACCATCTCAAACTTGAGATGGTTTGAGCATTGGTTTTTCTGCCTATATGGAATGCACGCCCCTGCATCTCAAATCTTGAGTTTTTCCACCAATGCTCAAACCATCTCAAGTTTTGAGTGTTTCAACCAATGCTCAAACCATCTCAAACTTGAGATGGTTTGAGCATTGGTTTTTTTCTGCCTATATGGAATGCACGCCCCTGCATCTCAAATCTTGAGTTTTATCAACCAATGCTCAAACCCATTTGAATATTGAAGCGGCACTTTATTTTGCCTCTCATATTAAATACATACTTACATTTTCTTGTTTTTTTGTTGTTGTTTTTATCAGCTCCTTTCACAAAACAATCAAAGCATACCCCTGATAGGTACCTCCTTTATCGTCGAGAGACGCGACATGGCGTGATATTGCGTTACCAACCGAACGTCAATGAAAAACAACCAAGTCAGGATAATCAGCTAAAATCATTCGTACAGACGAAAAGGTCAATACGGAGATAACCCCTCTCCATTCTGGAAACGCTGACAACCGCTTCCAAAACTATTACATATCGCTCACTCCTTTCAACAATGTCATATATAAAAAATCGTCAATTTTCAGTTGAGAATATTTTCGGAACGCCCAGAAAATGTACTATATCCCAGGAAAAGCGGTAAATTTTTTAAACTTAATATTTACTCGCTACAGGGCAGAATGTGTTGTTTTTGCATTTTGAAGAAAATGTATTGTTTATTTTTAAAAAAATATACTACATATTTTTCAAATGGAGAAAAAACCTTCAGGTTTCACCTAAAAAGATCTGTTGCACAAAGTTCAATAAGTGGCTTGATATTTATTTTTAATACATTTTATTATATTTTTAAACTTTAAAAACGATCTCCTGAAAAATCAAGTTTTTTGATATTTGACGTTGTTGAAAGGAGTGAGCGATATGTTATGTGAATACTTAAACTTCCACATTTTTCTTCATCTTATCATTTCGTTGTTCATCAATTCATTGTAAAATGTGCCCTAGGCACGGGAAAATTATTGTAATTCTTCGTATAGTGAAATATGGAAATAAATATATTTTTTTTAAATAATAATTTAAAGACCAAAGCTACTTTTCACGACACTTTTTGTGCTATGACGTTGAAGATTTAAAATATTTTAATTAAAAATATGCATAAGGGGAAACTATATAATTCATTTTAGGTACCTACTTTCAAAGTCATATCTGTCTTCCGATAACAAATTATCTGCTAAAGTCATGAGCCGTAAGTACATTTTTTATACAATTTTTTTGTTTTTTTTTTTTAAAGAGTAATATTTGTGCTTTTTTATTATTTACACAAATATTTCAATTTCTTACTATTTCTGTGAGCCTGGGTGGCTCATTATTAGAAATAGGTATCAAATTGTGGCCGAGTGGGTTCGAACCGAGAAACTCAGACTAAAGAGTCCGCGACCGCAGTCCACGGGACCACAACCCGACACACATATCGCTCACTCCTTTCAAGAACGTCATAAATAAAAATAAAAACTTAATTTTTCAGGAGAACGTTTTTAAAGTTTAAGAATATAATACAATGTATTAAAAATAAATATCAAGCCACTTATTGATGTTTTTATTGTGCAACAGATCTTTTTAGGTAAAACCTGGAGGTTTTTTCTCCATTTGAAAAATATTTTGTATATTTAAAAAAAATAGTTAAACAATACCTCTTCTTCAAAATGCAAAAACAACACTTTCTGCCCTGTAGCGGGTAAATATTAAGTTAAAAATATGCCTCTTGCTGGGATTTAGTACATTTTCTAGGCATTCCGAAAACATGCACAACTGAAAATTGGCGATTTTTGATTTATGACGTTCTTGAAAGGAGCGAGCGATATACATACTAAACATGTAAATGAAAATGAAAATTGCAGAATCCGATGGTTTAATTTGAATGCTGAAATCTACAATTTTTCCTTATCTCGGATGTGTTGTTTTACGAAGTACCTACCCGTTCCTTGAAGCATAGATAAAAGGTTACGGTGTCATGTTAATGTACGTTTCGACAGGAAGTTTACGTAGAGGTACCTACCTACCATAGAAATACATTTTTTTAAAATTACCCAACGTCCAAGTGACTCTGAAATCTAGCTACGGCTTATGCGACGCCACTAATCATGACCCTACTCAGGCTTTTTAAGTTTTATAGCCTATGCCTACTCGTGAGTGGATTCACTCTTTATGTTTAAAGTTACTATAACTTCATGTAATTCATGAGTGAAAATTCTAGGCAAAAACACTAGCTGGCCGCGTGGAACATTTATTACTCAAGGAATCATCTTTTTTTCAAAAGGTCTGATTCGTCAAGTTGGCAGTTTTGACCATAGAAACATTATCTCTGACTTGTTTCAATTCTTATTTCAATATTCAAGGTTTTTTTGAAATTTTGACATCTTTAATACTTAAGGAAGAGGTTAGAAACGATGAAAAAATTAGTATTTTATTATCATTTATATTTGAAGCACTGACTTATTTAGATTCTTACGATTTTTTTGAAATTTGCTAGTGTTCTTGCCTAAAATTTTCACTCATGAATTACATGAAATTATAATAAAATATAATAATAAAACCCTTATCCGCACCCCAATGGTGCATAGGGCACTGCGTCATATAAACGCAGTGTTATCTTGATCGTTTACACATGAAGGAAAGGTGATCAGCCCTCCGCTTCAGGTACCAGTCCAGGGTAATATTGAATAAATATGACAGTGAAAAAATCACTAATATTTATTTGACCCCCCTTGGGAATCGAACCCGGGACCTCCAGAACGGTAGCCGAGCGTGCTGACCATTACACTACGGAGGCGGACAAAAAATGACGGACATTAAATTATAGTAACTTTAAACATAAAGAGTAAATCCACTCACGGGTAGGCATAGGCCATGAAACTTAAAAAGTTGAAGCCTGAGTAGGGTCATGATAAGCGGCGTTGCATAAGCCGTAACTAGATTTCAGAGTCACTTGGACATTAGGTAATGCAACATATTTTTTTTTTTTGACATTTTCAATACAAGGAAGAGGTTAGAAACGATGAAAAAAACTAGTTTTTTTATTATCATTTATATTTGAAGCACCAACTTTGTCATTTTCCATTTCATAATTAAAATGTAACTTTGTTTTAAAATCACTATAAAATCATCATCAAACCCTTATCCGCACCCAATGGTGCATAGGGCACTGCATCATATAGACGCAGTGTTATCTTGTTCTTAACATATGAAGGAAAGGTGATCAGCCCTCCGCTTTAGGTACCAGTCCAGGGTAATATTGTATAAATATTAGAGCGAGTGTTTTTGCCTAGAATTTTCACTCATGAATTACATGAAATTATAGTAACTTTAAACGTAAAGAGTAAACCCTCTCACGAGTAGGCATAGGCTGTGAAACTTATAAAGTTGAAGCCTGAGTAGGGACATGATAAACGGTGTTGCATAAGCCGTAGCTAGATTTCAGAGTCACTTGGACGTTAGGTAATTCAAAATATATATATATATATACATACTTATATAAGTACACACTTGTACACTTATATAAGTATACAAGTGATTTCACTCTAATATATATATATTAGAGTGAAATCACTTGTATTTATTATAACCCCTCCCTGGGAATCGAACCCGGGACCTCCGATACCGTAGCCAAGCCTGCTGACCTGATTCAAGATATGTAAATGAAATATTCACTAGTAAAAATGAAATACAGTCGAACTCGGTTATAGCGAGGATGAAGGGACCGACTGAATTTGCTCGTGAAAATCAAAAACCAAAATGTCAACGAATGCTTCCTCGTTATATCCGAGATCTCGCTATATCCGTGCTCGTAATAACCGAGTTCAACTGTAATAAATAAAATTCTTGTAACAAATGTTACAATATAATTTTTTAATTAATTTATTTGAAATATTTGACAAGAATTTAAAACGTTATTGGAAATTGTATTTATGAAGATTTTGACAGAACTTAGAATTATGTTATCTTGGGTCAGTCATGATTACAATGTAAAGTCTAGATAAGTTATAATATAAGTTAGATTTAACCTTCAATTGGTCGCGTGATTCCACTGCGACTTAACCCTTACACGGTCGCAATGCCGAAGATTCACAAATCGCTCACTCCTTTCAAGAACGTCATAAATAAAAAATCGACAATTTTCAGTTGCGCATGTTTTCGGAATGCCTCGAAAATATACTATGTATATCCCAGCAAAAAAGGCATATTTTTAACTTAATATTTACCCGCTACAGGGCAGAAAGTGTTGTTTTTGCGTTTTGAAGAAAAGGTATTGTTTAATTATTTTTTTAAATATACAAAATATTTTTCAAATGGAGAAAAAACCTTCAGGTTTTACCTAAAAAGATCTGTTGCACAATAAAAAGTTCAATAAGTGGCTTGATATTTATTTTTAATACATTGTGTTATATTTTTGAACTTTAAAAACCTTCTCCTGAAAAATCAAGTTTTTTGATTTGTGACGTTCTTGAAAGGAGTGAGCGAAATGGGAGCAATAGATTTTTGTCACGATGTTGGTTTATTGGCTAATAAATCAACATGAAAAATCACAAGACTATCGGTAGCATTCTTATTGAAATCTGTAGAGAACTAAGGGAGATATGAAGGTTTAAACTTTACATATTTGAATAAAACGAAAAACGTGCGTTCGCATACGTCATCAAATTTCCGTCATCGAACGTTTTATGACGTCATATGATTTATTGTCTGCGGTTATAGTAGTAGTGTGAATTGTTTGTTTACCACTACACTACCATTTGTGTCATACAAATATGTGGGGAAGGGGGGTGGGAGGGTGGACCATAGACATCAACGAATAGAGCCGCCAAAAATTAAGCAATGTTACCAATATTAAAATAACTCCAACGTTTCTGTGACGTCATTCATTGCCAACTTACGAAAATAACGTATAAAATAAGAAAAAAATGTACCACTTATTTTTTTTTAAATATTGAATTTAACTGAATTTTCTTTAAATCCTTCTACATAACAGGTAAGGATATTTTTGTAGAAAGGGTATAAAATATTTCTTTCATAATTATAAATAAAATTATTTTAGCCATTCAAAATTATTCATGGGTAGAAAGATGAATGTTACACGTGAATAAAGTGATCACTTGACCAGTCTGATAGGTCATTAGCCCAGTAAATCATACCCTAACTAACAAACTAACTAACCATAACGCCGGATAATACTGGAGTAGGCAGAGATAATGATGTCATTCATTACCAACTTACGAAAACAACGTATTTACGAAGACGAATTTTCCACAAGAAAATGATGAATGAAAATATTGATTATATCGGCTGTTATAAACACTTGACGAGTCTAACACAATCCTTTATATGTTGAGTATGTTAAATTAGATATTCCTCCCGTCTGACAATGGTCGCGTGATTCCGCTGCGACTCATCACTCGCTCGGTCACAATACCGGAGATTCACAAATAGGAGCAATTGTGTCGTCTACTTTCAAAATACGCCAGATCCATTTTTATAAGATTTTAACATAAATACTCTATCGGAATGCCAACTGTGGGTTAAATTGCTTAATAAATCCCTTACCGCACCCCAATGGTGCATAGGGCACTGCTTCATATAAACGCAGTATTATCTCGATCGATTACACATAAAGGAAAGGTGATCAGCCCTCCACTTCAGGTACCAGTCCAGGGTAATATTGAATAAATATTAGAGTGAAAAAATCACTTATATTTATTAAAACCCCCCTGGGAATCGAATCCGGGACCTCCAGAACGGTAGCCGAGCATGCTGACCATTACACTACGGAGGCGGACAGAAATTAAATTGCTTAAAATATGTAAATACTTGAACACCCTGCTAAAAAATACTTAAAAACAGCGTTGTATTTTAAATTCCGCTATTTTCATAAATTTGTCTGCCTCCGTAGTGTAATGGTCAGCACGCTCGGCTACCGTTCTGGAGGTCCCAGATTCGATTCCCAGGAGGGGGGTCAAATAAATATAAGTGATTTTTTCACTGTAATATTTATTCAATATTACCATGGACTGGTACCTGAAGCGGAGGGCTGATCACCTTTCCTTCATGTGTAAAACGATCAAGATAACACTGAGTTTATATGAAGCAGTGCCCTATGCACCATTGGGGTGCGGATAAGGGTTTTATTATTATTATTATATTCATACAACTTGCTTTCTGACCCATGTCGTCCAATCAGAGAGCGAGGATAGGTAAAAAATTATGATGACGTCATTATCGGATGGTATCTCGTGTTTTATTTTTAAATACTGAAAAAAATCCAAATAAACGGGAAAATTCTCTGTTTCATAATATTTTATCTAAAGATAGATAAATCTTTGAAATATAAATATTACCCGGAGAATTTTGCATTTTTTGTAAAATCGACTCACATGGATCTGGCGGATTTTGAAAGTAGGCGACACAATTATCTAATGAAAACACGCCAACATAATGGTAGGTCATTAGCCACTTCTGTGCTACGAATCCATGTTGACAGTTCCCTCACTCCTTTCAAGAACGTCATAAATAAAAAAACTTCATTTTTCATGAGAATGTTTTTAAAGTTTAAAAACATAACACAATGTATCAAAAATAAATATCAAGCCACTTATTGAACTTTTTACTGTGCAACAGATCTTTTTAGGCAAAACCTGAAGGTTTTTTCTCCATTTGAAAAATATTTAGTTTTAAAAAAAAAATAATTAAACAATACCTTTTCTTCAAAATGAAAAAACAACACTTTCTGCCCTGCAGCGGGTAAATATTATGTTAAAAATATGCCTCTTTTGCTGGGATATAGTACATTTTCTGGACATTCTGAAAACATGCATAACTGAAAATTGTCGATTTTTGATTTATGACGTTCTTGAAAGGAGTGAGCGAGTTGTGGATGTCTTCATAAAAAAGTTACATTTCCAATATTGCACAAAAAATTCTTAAAATGCAAATCTGTACATATATTTATATATAACTAACTAACCATCACGCCGCTGCCCCGCAGGTGTAGGTAGGGAGAATCGAACGCCACACCACACTGTCTTTGCAAACATTCTTCGCCTCTTCTACATTCATGCACCTCCTCATACATACCCGACGATTATTACGGCTCCTGCATACTTACATATGCACAATACAACAGCTTGAAGGGGATTATTGTCATTTAATTGTATATGAATAAATGTCCGCCTCCGTGGTGTAATGGTCAGCGTGTTTAGCTACCGTGCTTGAGGTCCTGGGTTCGATTCTCAAGGGGGGGGAAATAAAAAATTGTGATTTTACACTAAATATTTATTTAATATTACACTGGACTGGTTCCTGAAGCGCAAGAGTGATCACTTTGCCGTCATGTAAGTAATGATCAAGATAACACTGCGTTAATTCGATGCAGTGCCCTATGCACCATTGGGTGCGGATAAGGGTTATAAGTAATGAGTAAGAATAAATGTTGTTTTTATGAATAAAAGTCGGATACTTTTTGAACAGACCTCGTATATTATAATATTCAGATATTCTTGTCACCGATCATACACAATATTCAATTATTCATTTCTTTTTTACAATGTTTACCACACATCACTCGTGTTTTCTTAGAGGAGAAGGTTTCGGGCTCCTTTCTGAGGATAAATTGAAGGGGGGACCCTTAGAGGAGAAGGTTTTGGGCTCCTTTCTGAGGATAAATTGAAGGGGGGACCCTTAGAGGAGAAGGTTTTGGGCTCCTTCCTGCGGATAAATTGAAGGAGGGACCCTTAGAGGAGAAGGTTTTGGGCTCCTTTCTGAGGATAAATTGAAGGGGGGACCCTTAGAGGAGAAGGTTTTGGGCTCCTTTCTGAGGATAAATTGAAGAGGGGACCCTTAGAGGAGAAGTTTTTATGAATAAAAGTCTGATACTTTTTGAACAGACCTCGTATATTATAATATTCAGATATTCTTGTCACCGATCATACACAATATTCAATTATTAGTTTCTTTTTTACAATGTTTTCCACACATCACTCGTGTTTTCTTAGGATTAATTGAAGGGGGGACTAATTTCTGAGGATAAATTGAAGGGGGGACCCTTAGAGGAGAAGGTTTTGGGCTCCTTTCTGAGGATAAATTGAAGGGGGGACCCTTAGAGGAGAAGGTTTTGGGCTCCTTCCTGCGGATAAATTGAAGGGGGGACCCTTAGAGGAGAAGGTTTTGGGCTCCTTTCTGAGGATAAATTGAAGGGGGGACCCTTAGAGGAGAAGGTTTTGGGCTCCTTTCTGAGGATAAATTGAAGGGGGGACCCTTAGAGGAGAAATTTTTATGAATAAAAGTCGGATACTTTTTGAACAGACCTCGTATATTATAATATTCAGATATTCTTGTCACCGATCATACACAATATTCAATTATTAATTTCTTTTTTACAATGTTTTCCACATCACTCGTGTGTGTCAAAAAATGTTTTGATTTAAACAGTTTTTTCCTGTTGTCGACCTTAAATAAAGAAAAAATGTGTACATTAGCTTGTAAATTAATCAAAAGATCTAGATACATTGGAATGACGCACGAGAATCGATACATTATAGATAGATGTACGGTATCGAACAGATTAGTTCAAACAAAACTTTTTTTACAACATTTTGAGTGTGTTCACAAAATCTGGATTATTTTCATATTCTTTTTTCACATATCATCAAAGATGAAGAAGAATATGGAAGTCTGGGCATTTACTGGGCTGACGACCGTCATAGGCTGGTTTAAGTGATCACTTTACACACGTGTGACATTCACCAATTCTACCCATTATTGACAACCACACTACTCAAATTCTTGGAAGTTCTGTATATATTAACCAATTTAGAAACCTTGTTCTTGAATCACTAGAATTTCGCTAGAGACATCTATTGGTGTCTAGACATCAAAGATGAAGATGAATATGGAAGTCTGGGCATTTACTGGACTGACGACCGTCATAGGCTGGTTTAAGTGATCACTTTACACGCGTGTGACATTCACCAATTCTACCCATTATTGACAACGACACTTAAAATGTTTTAAAGTATTTTTTCAGTTTATTTATTTTGGATCATTGACTTTTTTTATTTATGCCCGTTCATTCTTCGCCTCTACATAAATAGAGCTCTGTGATAACACCATTACAAGGACTATCCTGATTAAACTGTTTTCTTCCAGTGATGACATCCCTGGTAGTGACATTCCTCCTCAGCCTTATCGGAACCATCACATTCCTCTTCACGGACACCTTCAACACAACATTATTATCTGTGAGTATTTTACTTTCTTTCTAAAAAGTAAACTATTTTATTATATTTTGTTATGGTAAACATATATTTAACATCGATAAAAATTAAAGTTTAATGCTTTTGAAAGTATAGATTTATTTAATAAATTACTATCCACCTTGAAGTCTGTACTTTCTCAGCATTTCTTCTTCATGTTATAATGGATAAATGTAAACGTTGTATTTCACTCTCTCTCGCTGCTCGCTGATTGATGGTGTGTGAAGGAGACGTTTATATACCAGTTACTCTATTTACCAGGGACTCTTAAAGGAGAAGGTTTTTGGCTCCTATCTGAGGATAAATTGAAGGGGGGACCCTTAGAAAAGAAGGTTTGAGGCTCCTTTCTGAGGATAAATTGAAGGGAGGACCCTTAGAGGAGAAGGTTTTAGGCTCCTTTCTGAGGATAAATTGAAGGGAGGACCCTTAGAGGAGAAGGTTTGAGGCTCCTTTCTGAGGATAAATTGAAGGGGGGACCCTTAGAAAAGAAGGTTTGAGGCTCCTTTCTGAGGATAAATTGAAGGGAGGACCCTTAGAGGAGAAGGTTTGAGGCTCCTTTCTGAGGATAAATTGAAGAGGGGACCCTTAAAAGAAAGGTTTTTCGCTCCTTTCTGAGGACAAATCTAAGGGGGGACCCTTAGAGGAGAAGGATTTAGGCTCCTTTCTGAGGACAAATTGAAGGGGGGACCCTTAGAGGAGAAGGTTTGAGGCTCCTTTCTGAGGATAAATTGAAGGGGGGACCCTTAGAGGAGAAGGTTTAAGGCTCCTTTCTGAGGATAAATTGAAGGGGGGACCCTTAGAGGAGAAGGTTTGAGGCTCTTTTCTCAGGATAAATTGAAGGGGGGACCCTTAGAGGAGAAGGTTTGAGGCTCCTTTCTGAGGATAAATTGAAGGGGGGACCCTTAGAGGAGAAGGTTTGAGGCTCCTTACTCAGGATAAATTGAAGGGGGGACCCTTAGAGGAGAAGGTTTGAGGCTCCTTACTCAGGATAAATTGAAGGGGGGACCCTTAGAGGAGAAGGTTTGAGGCTCCTTTCTCAAGATAAATTGAAGGGAGGACCCTTAGAGGAGAAGGATTTAGGCTCCTTTCTGAGGATGAATTGAAGGGGGGACCCTTAGAGGAGAAGGTTTTAGGCTCCTTTCTGAGGATAAATTGGGGGGGGAACCCTTAGAGGACCCTTAGTGTTTTTTCCTCTTCTATTTCTCCTCTTATATCCTTTTTATTATTACAATGCCTTTTGTTTGTATGTTCCAAAATCACTCGTAAACGAGTGAAGACTTATTTTTAAAAAAGTAGTGCATTGCACACGTCGCTCACTCCTTTCAAGAACGTCATAAATCAAAAATTGAATGTTTCGAAATGCCCAGAAAATGTACTATATCCCAGCAAAAGAGGCATATTTTTAACTTAATATTTACCCACTACAGGGCAGAAAGTGCTGTTTTTGCATTTTTAAGAAAACGTATTGCTTAATTATTTCTTTAAATTTACTAAATATTTTTCAAATGGAGAAAAAACCTTCAGGTTTTACCTAAAAAGATATGTGCACAGTAAAAAGTTCAATATGTGGCTTGATATTTATTTTTAATACATTGTATTATATTTTTAAACATTCTCCTGAAAAATCAAGTTTTTTTTATTTATGATGTTCTTGAAAGGAGTGAGCAATGTGTACAAACTGAGAAACCGTGTGTGGTCTCACTATCATTTCAAAGCATTTTGAAAAAGAAACCCTGTCAGTATTGAAATATGTGCCTCACTTAAACTACAAAAATGAATGGTGTTACGATTACAGAATATGATGTTGATAAACAACACAAAAGCCTTTGATCTGTGGAGCAGGCCGCCAGTGCACCCCATCCTGAAGGTCCACATATTCAACTACACAAACCTGGATGAGTATATGGCCGGAACGGAAGACAAGCTGAGAGTTGAAGACCTCGGACCTTATGTGTACAAGTTAGTACCAAACATACCATATTTTTCTTCATAATAATCTCATGTGAAAAGACAACGGATATAATTTGAGAATCATAAATAATATAAATAATGTTGGTCACTACACTGAGATAGGACAGCCAACAGGGGATAGTTACATTGTAGTCATACAGGAGAAAGTGACCAACTAACAAAACGTGAAATGTTCAGGAGGGCCATTTAAGTCACTTTTGCTTGGCAACAAAATAAACATCAATGCAGTTAGTCATTTTTACCAAGTCAATATATTATACTTACAAGTTTAAAATCCTTTGGGATGTTTTTCATGGCAATATTAAGCTAGTAAGATATCAAATAGTCAATGATCACGTTTTTGTAAAAAATGCACTTGGTCACTTTCTCCTGTATGACTACGATATTTGCAATCTGTATTTGTTCATATAAACTTTTATATTAGGTCATATAAAAAGTCTGCGCGGTTTTTTGGTACATTATTGAACAAAGAATTTCTGGTCAAATTATAAGCTTAAATAATAAAAATGAAAAGGATATATTCTGGAATCGAATCCGCGACCTTCTGCACGGTATCTAAATACGCACCATTACACCACAGAGGGGGACATAACAGGTAAATGTTGTAAATAAATAAACTGGTTAAATTATAAGCTAAAATAATATAAATGAAAATGATAACTTCTGGCGTTTCTCAAGTGTGCGATTATAATCCAGGATTCGGACCTCATATTAAAGACTCATATAAAAGAGTTTCTGCTCAATAAAAAGCTTCTTTTCATCTCACCAATAGATGTCTCTAGTGAAGTTCTAGTGATTCAAGAACAATGTTTCAAAATTGGTTCATGTACATAGAACTTCCAAGAATTTGAGTAGTGTGGTTGTCAATAATGGGTAGAATCGGTGAATGTTACACGTGTGTAAAGTGATATGATGGTCGTCAGCCCCGTAAATGCCCAGACTTCCATATTATTCTTCATCTTTGATGAGATGTCAAAAAATTATATAAAGAATTTCTTTATTGAAAATCAATTTTAATCAAGAACATTTTGACCATTTTTACCTGTGACCTTTTGCCATTTTGATTTATTTGCTAAGTATACCCTGGAGAAACTGGGTCGGGTAGATCCGAGGATAATAGTACTCTCTCATGTAGAGATACCTCAGAAACTTCTTTTGGACTTTCTCTACCGTAAGAGAGTGTACCATACCATTGCTGACCATATGGGTCCATGGAATGCATTTATCCATTTTATTGTCTCCCAATATCGCTCACTCTTTTCAACAACTTCATATAAAAAAAAACGTAATTTTTTAAGAGATCATTTTCAAAGTTTAAGAATATAATAAAATGTTTTAAAAATAAATATCAAGCTACTCATTGAACTTTTAAGTATGCAAGAGATCTTTTTAGGTAAAACCTGAACGTTTTTTCTCTATTTGAAAAATATTTAGTATATTAAAAAAAATAATTAAACAATACGTTTTCTTCAAAATGCAAAAACAACACTTTCTGCCCTTTAGCGGGTAAATATTAAGTTAAAATGTTATATGATAAAATATCAAAAGTTATATGTTTATTCCAGAGAGACGTTGACTCGGGTCCACACGGTGTTCAATCCGAACGGAACCATCACCTACCAAGACAGGCGCTCCTACCAGATGTTGCCGGATGAATCCGTCGGAGCTCAATACGACAGAGTGGTGGTTCCCAACTTACCTATGCTGGTAAGCTTCATTTCTACTAAACCATCATCATAAAAAGAGGAAGGCAGCTGTCAAGCTGACCCGTCCGGTAGAATAGCTATACATGGTCATCCAAATTAAAGTCTCCTCAAAGAAGTATGGGCATATTTATATTTTGTTTTTGAATTACCTAACGTTCAAGTGTCAAGGTTCAAGTTCATTACGTCCGCCTCCGTAGTGTGATGGTCAGCACGCTCGGCTACCGTTCTGGAGGTCCCGGGTTCGATTCCCAGGGGAGGTCAAATAAATATGAGTGATTTTTTCACTGTAATATTTATTCAATATTACCCTGGACTGGTACCTGAAACGGAGGGCTTATCACCTTTTCTTCATGTGTAAACGATCAAGATAACACTGCGTTTATATGGAGCAGTGCCGTATGCACCATTGGGGTGCGGGTAAGGGTTTTATTATTTATTATTATTAACGTTCAAGTGACTCTGAAATCTAGCTACGGCTTGTGCAACACCGCTTATCATGACCCTACTCAGGCTTCAACTTTTTAAGTTTCATAGCCTATGCCTACTGGTGAGTGGATATACTCTTTATGTTTAAAGTTACTATAATTTCATGTAATTCATGAGTGAAAATTCTACGCAAAAACACTCGTATGGGCATACATGAACGCCCGTGCTTATAACTAAAGCCTGGTGACATTTATTTCTAAAGTAGCACTTGTACTGCCATCTGTGATTGAAATTAAAACACTAAAACCACACTTCAGATTGTTTTCATATCTTACCTACGACATTTTACTTAAAACAAAGGTTGTGTGATGTCATCGTAATGACACTGTTAAAAAAAACCCATGAAATAAAACAAGGATAATTTTTATATTAATCATGTTTACTTGTGTGAATATTTTTTATTATTCAAGAAAATTTGGTATTTGTAGAATTGAAGAGACATGAAGGATTAATGCTATCAAATGGCATTCCTAGATCCTGTCGATATGGTCACTAGGACTTCTAATACGATTACTTCCCTGGTTTCAGATGTCATACAACCTTACACCCAGTACAAATACTAGACTTAACGTCGGTGGTGAAGTAAACCTCATCCTCTTATTTTCAAAACTTTGGATCGTTTGCTCCGACTTTTAGTAAGGTCCCATGACTGCTATCCATAGAGCACCACTGTCAAGATGCATGTATAAAAAGACAACACTTTTGGTGTTTCATTGACATCTCAACATAGATGAAGAAGAATATGAATAATAAGAATAATACTTCCATGTTATTCTTCATCTATGCTGAGATATTGGTATAAATAACTCCCAGGAATTACACCAAGGGGTGTGCGTTCCATGTAGGCAGAAAAGTGCTTATCTTAACTTACCTGCATGACATAAAAACGCAAACTGTACCGACCCTACTACATACTAAGTAATACCTACCCTAGAGCTAGTTTACCTTACTACCTAGGTAGGTACCTCGACTACCTACTCTAATTAATTATCTGTGCACGCTACTGCCTATACATACTTACGAGTAGTTTTACTCTTTGTGATTGCAACCCTACAAACTGTTAGTGCGCATCACGTGAGGCTGTCTGGATATTCGTATTTATACTCACTGAAGACTAAATGCCGCCTCTACATTGCCTGCATTGATCCTGTTCTCTTATACGGCTGTGAAACATGGCTTATAAGGGCCCAGAGCAGCCGTGTACTCAGCTTTGAGAATAGATAGAGTGTATATTTTATTATTTATTTTATTATGAGGTCAAGGGATCTTGCATCCCTTATGTCACTGCGGCCATATTAGGTCTAATGCGACCTCTCTCTGCATCATAGCTCACTTTCAAAGCCTATGTGAGTCATTTAGCTCACGACCTGTCTTAGTGGTAGGAGCTTCACCTTCTCGGAGTCCAGTAGTGGTCCTCCAAGGATATGACGTTTGCGAATGAGTAAGTCACAATTATAAAGAATGTGGATTGGTGTTTCGTTATCCTCCATACAAAATCTGCATACTGGGGAGTCATCTAGTCCAAGTGGAGTGTTAATGGATAAATATGTGAGAACGATCGTTGTCTATTTTCAGAGTGCCATCGCGATGGCTAAGGACACGTACTACATGGCCAAGGTGGGGCTGTCCACGCTGTTCAAGACGCTCAATACGCACTCGTTCCGCACGCTGCCCGTGCACCGCTTCCTGTGGGGGTACGAGGACGAGCTGGTGAACCTCGCCAAGCCCTTCCTGCAGTTCTCCGACCAGCTGCCGCAGATGGACCAGTTCGGGGTGCTGGCCACTGTGAGTATTTCACATGTCACTAACTAATTATCTTATTTATTTACTAACAAAAATGTTAATAATATTAGTATATAACCACTCACCGAGATTTTTATGTCTACCGGTTTTGAGACGTACCCGTCTCTTCGTCAGGACAATCACTACTACAGCATGCAAACAATACCACCCTTCACCACCATAGCACCATTTACACACTCAAAACTACACATAATGTCTAACACATGCGATTTTTGGTCGACCCGAAGACCAACATGCACTAAAGGTTTCAGCACAGGCATGCGTTACGAGTCGAGGTTAAACATGCACTAGTGGTTATATACTAATATTATTAACATTTTTGTAAAAAAATAAGTAAGTAAAAATGACTAACCACAAAGTAAACGCTTTAAATATTAATAATATTGAGAATATAACTAATTATCTATTACGCCACCACTCTGTCTTCCCAAACAATCTTTGCCTCATACACATTCATGCATCCCCTACATATTATGCCTGCCGATTATGCCGACTCCTTACTCAATCACTTTCACATATCGCTCACTCCTTTCAAGAACGTCCTAAATCAAAAAACTTGATTTTTCAGGAGAAATTCTCCTGGGATGATTCTCATGTGTTTGTTCCTCCACACCGAGTTTCTGAGGCATCCGGATATAACTGCAGCCTTATTAACTTCATGTTAATAAATATATATCGCTCACTCCTTTCAAGAACGTCATAAATAAAAAAACTTGATTTTTCAGGAGAATGTTTTTAAAGTTTAAAAATATAATACAATGTTTTAAAAATAAATATCAAGCCACTTATTGAACTTTTTACTGTGCAACAGATCTTTTTAAGTAAAACCTGTAGGTTTTTTCTCCAGTTGAAAAATATTTAGTTTATTAAAAAAAAAAAATTATTAAACAATACCTTTTCTTCAAAATGCAAAAACTTTCGGCATTCCGAAAACATGCACAACTGAAAATTGACAATTTTTGATATATGACGTTCTTGAAAGGAGTGAGCGATATATATGAAGTATATAATTAACGTCCGCCTCCGTGGTGTAATGGTCAGCGTGTTTAGCTACCGTGCTGGAGGTCCCGGGTTCGATTCCCAGGGGGGGGTGAAAATAAATATTAGTGATTTAACACTGTAATATTTATTTAATATTACCCTGGACTGGTTCCTGAAGCGCAATAGTGATCACCTTGCCTTCATGTAAGTAATGATCAAGATAACACTGCGTCAATTTGATGCAGTGCCCCATGCACCATTAGGTGCGGATAAGGGTTAATATAAATAAAAAAAATATAATTAACTATGTTTATGTAGTAAGTTTATTAAGAATTATTGAAGCATGATGTGTAATGGCGAAGAATGAAAAGGGTTCTTTCTTGGGAAGAACGAAGAACAAAGTGATCAAAGTGAAGTGAAGTGAACTTGGGATTTACACGCTAAGTTTGTATGGCCGGCTTGGCAAGGACGGTATCAGAGTACGCGCAAACGCATCTAAGGCAGAAAACCGGTTGAAATACATACTTTATTGTTTTCAGCGCAATGGAACAGGGGCCGATGTGGTGACTATGAATACGGGAGTCCAGGACATGAACAAGTTTGCCATGATCGATCGGTACAACGGGATGAGCAAACTCTCTCACTGGGGGACCGATGAATGCAACAGGTAAATATATATCACAGCAATACCAATACACACAGCAACACCATCCAAACTCGAGTCTAGTTAAAAATAATGCGAAATATTATGACGATAAGAGTAACATTTTAAGTGTGTCCAAATACTTGTTCACATATCTGGATTATCCAGATTATAATCCAGATTTGTGAACAAGTATTTAGACACACTCAAAATTTTGTAAATAAATCAACTAAAATTTTAAGCTAAAATAATAAAAATGATAATTATATTTTCTGGCGTTTCTCATGTATGTGATTTTAATCCAGGATTTGGACCTCACATACTAATATAAGAGTTTCTGCTCAATAAAAAGCTTCTTTCAATTTTCTTTCATACAGTTTTATAAATAAGTTATTTTAATATTGAAAGCATTAACTTTGTGGATCATATTGATATATTATTTTGATAAATAAAAAGACGTTTTTTGATCCACTCACATCAAAAAACAAAGTCTTTTTATTTCTCAAATAATATAATAAATAAGTATTGGAGAAAACTCTGTGAGGGCACATAATTGCAATTCGTAATTTGTTTGTGTATGATGAAATATAAATTTTGCACAATTTTTTCTTAATTCAAATGTTATATCAACTTGCGGGAAACGCTTAAAAGCGTCTTTTCCATACTGTAGGTAGAGAGGGGGGAGACGCTTGCAAGCGTTCTATTTGCTTACTTAAGTGGAGCGCGAGAGACGCCTGCAAGCATTGTACAGATGGGAATTGGGTGTTGCGGCTACTTGTGATTAGTATACTGAGGGTTGAGCGGCAGACTGCCAGAGTATAATTAGGGTCCTTTTCCATACTGTTGGTAGAGAGCGGGAGACGCTTGCGAGCGTTCTATTTGCTTACTTTAGGTAGAGCGCGAGAGACGCCTGCAAACATTGTACAGATGGGAATTGGGTGTTGCGGCTACTTGTGATTAGTATACTGAGGGTCGGGCGGCAGACTGCCAGAGTATAATTAGGGTCCTTTTCCATACTGTTGGTAGAGAGCGGGAGACGCTTGCGAGCGTTCTATTTGCTTACTTTAGGTAGAGCGCGAGAGACGCCTGCAAACATTGTACAGATGGGAATTGAGGGTCGGGCGGCAGGCTGCCAGATTATAACTAGGGGCGGGGTCGATGAACAAAACCGCCCGACAACAATGTGTTAAATTGTTTTGTTATTTCTTATTAGTTAATAATATAAGTTAATGATTAATTCCAGGGTGGATGCTTCGGATGGCAGTATGTTCCCCCCTCACCTTGTAGATAAACAGCACACCCTGTTTGTCTTCAACAAGGAGCTTTGCAGAAGGATGCCCTTTGTATTCGAAAGAGAACTGGAGGTTAGTGAGATATGTTGACATGTGGAAGTTGGGGAGATATATTGACTGGAAGAGGTCAGTGAGATATATTGGCATGTCGAGGTTAGATTGGGTGACATGAAGAGTTCAGTGATATATATTGACTGGTCGAGGTCTTGAGATATATTGACATGTGGATGTCAGTGATAGTGTATATTGACTCTGAGAAACTCTGACTCAAGAGTCCGCGACACTAACCACGGGACCACCACCTGACACCTGTTTGTGATGTGTTATTTCCCTTCCCTATTTATTGTAACTGCAGAATTCCATATTGAATTGTTGGGTAGTATATCCAAAATTAAACAAGGTTTATTGGATTGAATTCTACATTTATTTACGTATATGTTAATATGTGACGCGTTTCGTCTTATTAAGACATTATCAAACACTTCCCTTCCCTATTTGAGGATATAGTAAGCCATGTGATATGAATTGATGCGGTGAATTTCTTAGCATAGCCTCCTATAAATTATGTTCCCCTGTCACCATCAGGTGCTGCACGGAATCAAGGCGTACCGCTACTCCATCCCGGATGATGTGTTTGACTCTCCGGAAACTAACCCGGCCAACCAGTGCTACTGCCACATGGATTCCGGAGTGTGTCCACCAAAGGGAGTCTCCAATTCCAGTCCATGCGCTTACGGTAACCAAACATGCTTGTACTTTAACATTTTGACATCTAACAATATTATTTATTATATCAGGCACTGGATTATTCACCCTATGGATGAGATAATATTATAGGCATCCCAACATGATAACTTCTATCGTTCCCTGAGATGCTCAAGACTTCCATCTTCTTTCATGTAAAGAGGAATGATATATCGCTCACTCCTTTCAACAACGTCATAAATCAAAAAACTTGATTTTTCAGGAGAAGGTTTTTAAAGTTATAAAATATAATACAATGCATTAAAAATAAATGTCTAGCCAATTATTGAACTTCTTACTGTGTAACAGATCTTTTTAGGTAAAACCTGATGGTTTTTTCTCCATTTGAAAAATATTTCTGTCCGCCTCCGTAGTGTAATGGTCAGCATGCTCGCCTACCGTTCTGGAGGTCCCGGGTTCGATTCCCAGGGGGGTTTAATAAATATAAGTGATTTTTCACTCTAATATTTATTCAATATTACACTGGACTGGTACCTGAAGTGGAGGGCTGATCACCTTTCCTTCATGTGTAAACGATCGAGATAACACTGCGTTTATATGAAGCAGTGCCCTATGAACCATTAGGGTGTGGTAAGGGATTTATTATTATTATATTTAAAAAAATAATTAAACAATACCTTTTTTTCAAAATGCAAAAACAACACTTTCTGCCCTGTAGCGGGTAAATATAATGTTAAAAATATGCCGCTTTTGCTGGGATAAAACATGCACAACTGAAAATTGTCAATTTTTGATTTATGACGTTGTTGAAAGGAGTGAGTGATATTAGTACAATAAAATGGTAATAAGTTACTGAATTTCAATGAGAAATGAGTGACAAGTCATTACGATCCAATATATAGTTTTAGTATTACAGTGATTTTGCATGTAAATAAATATATTTTCATATTATTTTTTAACATCTCATCAAAGATGAAGAAGAATATGGAAGTCTGGGCATTTACGGGGCTGACGACCGTCATCGGCTGGTTTAAGTGATCACTTTACACACGTGTAACATTCACCAATTCTACCCATTATTGACAACCACACTACTCAAATTCTTGGAAGTTCTATATATATGAACCAATTTAGAAACCTTGTTCTTGAATCACTAGAACTTTACTAGAGACATCTATTGGTGGGATGTAAAGAAGCTTTTTACTAAGCAGAAACTCTTATATTAGTATGTGAGGTCCGAATCCTGGATTATAATCACACACATGAGAAACGCCAGAAAATACCATTTTCATTTTTATTATTAAGCTTATAATTTGACCAGATAATTTATTTACAACATTTTGAGTGTGTCCAAATACTTGTTCACACGTCAGCCCCGTAAATGCCCAGACTTCCATATTCTACTTTACATATGTTGTAAATATATTTTATAATCTGTAAAATAATAACTTGGGTGTAAGGTTGTTTTCCAACTGCTGAATATAAATTATACAAAATTATTGATGGTATAATCTTTTACTGATTTGTAGGAGCTCCGGCGTTGGCGTCATTTCCCCATTTCTACCTCGGAGATCCGGCCCTCGTAGAAGCCATTGACGGACTCAACCCCACGGCTGATAAACACGCCATGAACATAGACCTCCACCCCACTCTGGGTTTCCCACTAGCTGCCATGAGCAGGTATAAACTTCTTCAAGTAATTTTGAAATAACAAATATCGTAGTCGTACAGGAGAAAGTGACCAACTAGCAAAACGTAAAATGTTCAGGAGGACCATTTAAGTCACTTTTGCTTGGCAAGAAACAAACATCAATGCAGTTAATCATTTTTAATATAATATATAATAAAACCCTTATCCGCACCCCAATGGTGCATAGGGCACTACGTCATATAAACGCAGTGTTATCTTGATCATTTACACATGAAGGAAAGGTGATCAGCCCTCCGCTTCAGGTACCAGTCCGGGACCTCCAGAACGGTAGCCGAGCGTGCTGACCATTACACTACGGAGGCAGAATCATTTTTAACAAGTCAATATTTTATTCTTCCAAGTTTAAAATCCTTGTGGATTTTTCAGGGCAATATTAAGCTAGTAAGATATCAAATAGTCCTATATAAATAAATAAAGATAATAATAGATTTTATTTACCATACTTACAATTTTTTTTAAAACATTCCTCAAATACCATGTAACTTTGGACAACCAGCAAAAAATTTACATTTTAACAAAAAATATTTATTTTAATTTGATTCCAGGATTCAAATCAACGTCCAAGTGAAGAAGTCCCTCGGTATTTCCGGAGCAGGACTGGAACGACTTCCCGATGATATCATACTCCCTGTTATTTGGATGGATTTGGTAAGGATATATCTGATTCCTTATAACAAGCGTTTCTTGGTTTATAGGTAGAAAAATAAGTATATCTTTCTTTATAACATCAAATTCTCCAAATTATGTGAATTCGCATAAAAAAAGACTTGAACTACTTACGAAAATAAGGGATAGGTTCCATTACATTTGAAAATCGCATAAAAATGATGTGAAGATAAAAATGATAAATCAAAAATCGTCAATATTTAGTTGTGCATGTTTTCGGAATGCCCAGAAAATATACTATATCCCAGCAAAAAAGGGATATTTTTAACGTAATATTTACCCGCTATAGGGCAGAAAGTGTTGTTTTTGCATTTTAAAAGAAAAGGTATTATTTAATTATTTTTTTGAAATATACTAAATATTTTTCAATTGAAGAAAAAACCTTCAGGTTTTTTCCCTTAAAAAGATCTGCTGCACAGTAAGAAATTCAATAAGTGGCTTGAAATTTATTTTTAATACATTGTATTATAATTTTAAACTATAAAAATGTTCTCCTGAAAAATCAAGTATTTTGATTTATGACGTTCTTGAAAGGAGTGAGCGATATATATGTGTTTTTTAAATAAAGAGAAATATTTGTATTTTTATTATTTACACAAATATTTCAATTTCATACTATGTATTTCTGTGAGCCTAAGCGGCTCATTATTAGAAATAGGTATCAAATTGTTGTAGTGGGTTCGAACCAAGAAACTCTGACTTAAGAGTCCGCGACACTAACCACGGGACCTCAACCCGACACAATATTCTTTATCTATGTTGGGATGTCAAAAAAATAACATGTCTTTCTTGTTTTCAGTCCGTGAACGAGCTACCGCAAGAAATCAAGACCTTGGTGTATCACGGAACGTACAGCGCTAACGCAATTCGCCTCACCCTGACTTGGGGCTGCGCCATAACCCTGATCATATCTGGATACCTCCTCATAGTCACCGCCAAGGGCAGGATCGTGGAGAGGAAACGGAGCAAGAGAACCCCCTTGCCAGTCATAACGACCAAATCATAGGCCGTCGCTGTTTGTGGACTACAATTGTGTCTTGTCTGGTCACTAGAACAAAATTTCTGTATTGCGCTATCAATGTTTTGAACTCTAGAAGGAGTTTTCGTGTTGGCTTTTTTACATGCGGCTGGTACAGTCAGTGACATTTAGACAGTACTAGCACCCTTCAAACAGACATAGCAACCAAAAGTCAATATTTTCCGTCGCTGTTAGTGCACTTTAATTGTGTCTTATCTGGTCACTAGGACAAAATTTCTGTATTGCGCTATCAATGCTTTGAACTCTAGAAGGAGTTTTCATGTTGGCTTTTTTACATGCGGCTGGTACAGTCAATGACACTTAGACAGTACCCTTCAAACAGACATAGCAACCAAAACTCAATATCTTCCGTCGCTGTTAGTGCACTTCAATTGTGTCTTGTCTGGTCACTAGAACAAAATTTCTGTATTGCGCTATCAATGCTATAAACTCTAGAAGGAGCATCTTTAGCTTTTTTAACCGCAGCTGGTACACAGTCAGTGACACACAGACAGTACTCGCACCCTTCAAACAGACGTAGCAACCAAAACTCAAAATATCTTCCGTCGCTGTTAGTGCACTTCAATTGTGTCTAGTCTGGTTGCTAGAATGAACCTTGCTGTATTGCGCTATCTGGAACGGCTCCTGAACTCTAGTAGGAGGATCTGCGTTAGCTTCTTTATTGCGGCTGGTACATAGTCAATGATATCTTGGCCAGTAGCCACATCCTATCAAACAAACCTAACCTCAATATCTTCCAAAAGACTTTTAGCATTTGCGTAAAGTTAGTGATACATTGGACATTACCCACACACTATCAAAAATACCTAACCTTTATATCTTCCAACAGACTTTTAGCATTGGAATACAGTCAGTAATACCTCGGACAGTAGCCACACACTATCAAAAATACCTAACCTTTATATCTTCCAACAGACTTTTAGCATTGGCGTATAGTTAGTAGTACCTTGGATAGTACTCACACACTATCAAACAAACCTAACCTCAATATCTTCCAATAGACTTTCAGCATTGGCATACCTTGGACAGTACTCACCCTAATGAACAGACAACAACCAAAACTCAACATCTTCCAACAGACTTTTAGCATTGGCACACAGTCAGAGACCTTTGGACAGTACCCACTCACACCCCAACAAACAAACCTCAGTATATCTCAACTGACTATCAACATTGTCACACAGTCAATGATCTTTGGACAGTACCACACCCTACAAACAAACCTATTGACCAAACTTCAATATCTCCCAACTGACTGTAGACACTGCCATGATTTTCTGTTATAGAATCTGTTTATAGATATCTGTTAAAATAATCTCCATTTTGATAATGGTTATTTGCATTTTTAAAAATAAATGGAGCAATACAATGCGTCCTTCTCTCTTCAAGTTCATTTGAAGACCTTTTGATATTTTTGTCTATTTATTATTTTAGTATAGGTACCAATGCTCTCTCTTTTTATTATATAGTTTAAATATATGTTGAGATGGTTTGGGCATGTGGATCGAATGAGTGAAGGAAAAACAGTAAAACGAATTGAGACGAATGTAGTTTAAAATAGAAGACAGAAGAAAACTATGCATGATCAAGTATTTTAAATACTTGTAAGTAGTCAGGAGTTGGAATATAAGTGGGTATGTATGAGGAAATGCGTAAATGCAAAAGAGGCGAAGATTGCTTGTAAGGAAAGATTGATGTAGCATGATATTCTCTCCGCCTACCCCTGCAGAAAGCAGCGTATAGGTTAGTTAGTTAGTTAGTTTTATATACATTCCGAAATAGAATTTAAGAGGTATGCAAATTCTAGATTTACTATGAAGTTAAGTAATTATTTTAAGATTAAGTATGAAAAGATCAGTCATTATTCTGCATATGTGTAATCTTGATCATTCAAATACATTAACACATTGAACAGATGGGAATTGGGTGTTGCGGCTACTTGTGATTAGTATACTGAGGGTCGGGCGGCAGACTGCCTGAGTATAATTAGGGTCCTTTTCCATACTGTCGGTAGAGAGCGGGAGACGCTTGCGAGCGTTCTATTTGCTTACTTTAGGTAGAGCGCGAGAGACGCCTGCAAACATTGTACAGATGGGAATTGGGTGTTGCGGCTACTTGTGATTAGTATACTGAGGGTCGGGCGGCAGACTGCCAGAGTATAATTAGGGTCCTTTTCCATACTGTCGGTAGAGAGCGGGAGACGCTTGCGAGCGTTCTATTTGCTTACTTTAGGTAGAGCGCGAGAGACGCCTGCAAACATTGTACAGATGGGAATTGGGTGTTGCGGCTACTTGTGATCAGTATACTGAGGGTCGGGCGGCAGACTGCCAGAGTATAATTAGGGTCCTTTTCCATACTGTCGGTAGAGAGCGGGAGACGCTTGCGAGCGTTCTATTTGCTTACTTTAGGTAGAGCGCGAGAGACGCCTGCAAACATTGTACAGATGGGAATTGGGTGTTGCGGCTACTTGTGATTAGTATACTGAGGGTCGGGCGGCAGACTGCCAGAGTATAATTAGGGTCCTTTTCCATACTGTCGGTAGAGAGCGGGAGACGCTTGCGAGCGTTCTATTTGCTTACTTTAGGTAGAGCGCGAGAGACGCCTGCAAACATTGTACAGATGGGAATTGGGTGTTGCGGCTACTTGTGATTAGTATACTGAGGGTCGGGCGGCAGACTGCCAGAGTATAATTAGTTCAACAACAATGTGTTAAATAAATATTTTAACCTACATGAAAATTGAATATATGATCATTTTCTGTGTTAATTTTGGGTTATATTTTTTTGACTTAGGCTAATATTTTATTTAGATAGATATTTCGTTTATCACAAATCCTTTAAAAAATAAATTTATATAAATATAATAATAAAAATATTTAATAAATAAAATATTATATGATGAACTTTGAATCTAGAAAAATTTAGAATAAAGAATTTTGATCCTGATAATTACTACTAAATTATATTGTTTTTAAAACCGTTGTTTTTATTTATTTATTTATTTTTATGTGAAATATAGTAGAGGCAGGTATTTGACAGAAGGAAGGTACCGGATATTTTTTCAGGTTTACCATATGTGGAGGTCCTCACCCAAGACGTTGCATTTCCATTATAAATGATTTTAAGTAATCAGGAATTCTAGCTTGTAAAATTGCTACGTTTTGGTGTGATTTAATGATTTTCACACAGGATTGGTCACATTTTGTCGCAACTTTAATTATGATTTTGACAGAATACAGTAAACAGGACAGATTTGCATTTAAAGGATTTTTTTGAGCAATATTGGAAATGTAACATTTTGGTGAGGACCTCCACATTCCAGGTTCCAGAGTCTTATAGCCTATTCCTACATGTGTCGCCTACTTTCAAAATCCGCCAGATCCATGTAAGTCGATTTTACAAAAAAATGCTAAATTCTCCGGGTAACATTTAAGTTTAAAAGATTTGTCTATCTTTAGATAAAATATTATGAAATAGAGAAATTTAAATTTATTTTAGATAATTATTTTGTATTTAAAAATGTCCGTGTTTATAATTACATGTCCGCCTCCGTAGTGTAATGGTCAGCACGCTCGGCTACCGTTCTGGAGGTCCCGGGTTCGATTCCCAAGGGGGGTAAAATAAATATAAGTGATTTTTTCACTGTAATATTTATTCAATATTACCATGGACTGGTACCTGAAGCGGAGGGCTGATCACCTTTCCTTCATGTATAAACGATTAAGATAACACTGCGTTAATATGACACAGTGCCCTATGCACCATTGGGGTGCGAATAAGGGTTTTATTATTATTATTATTATTTAAAAAAAAAAAACACTAACATAAATCGATAATGAAGTCATCTTAATTTTTGACCTATCCCCGCTCTCTGATTGGCCGATATGGGTCAGAAGGCAAGTTCCATAAATATAGCAAAATTTGAAATACAACACTGTTTCCAAGTATTTTTTAGCAGGGTTTTCAAGTATATAAATATTTTAAACAATAAAACCCACAATTGACATTCTGTTATTTATTTTTAAATCTTATAAAATTGGATCTGGCGGATTTTGAAAGTAGGCGACACACATGTGTGTGGGTTAATTCTTTATTAACCTTCTTCAAACCCTTGTCCATATCGCTCACTCCTTTCAAGAACGTCATAAATCAAAAATCATCAATTTTCAACTGTGCATGTTTTCGGAATGCCCAGAAAATGTACTAAGCGGCATATTTTTAACTTAATATCTACCGGCTACAGGGCAGAAAGTGTTGTTTTTACATTCTGAAGAAAAGGTATTGTTTAATAATTTTTTTAAATATACTTAATATTTTTCAAATGGAGAAAAAACCTTCAGGTTTTACCTAAAAAGATCTGTTGCACGATGAAAAATTCAATAAGTGGCTTGATATTTATTTTTAATACATTTCATTATATTCTTAAACTTTAAAAACGATCTCCTGAAAAATCATGTTTTCTGATATGTGACGTTGTTGAAAGGAGTGAGCGATATGTCAAAATGTAAAGCATTGGCTCAGATAGCTAAAGATCCCATGTTCCATTCCTTGGGACACTTTTTAAGAATCATTTGATATTGTTGCAATGATATTAAAATCGGCACTCTCCCTTCCAGCTTGCCCACTCGTACACCCCTTATATTATTAATTTAGTCATGTAAGGTTTTAAAGGACATTTGTATCCTTGCGTATAAAAATCGGCCACATCACATTGAGGTAGTTTGATCAAAAATGAATTACTTCCAAGAAAAAAAACTGGCTTTTTAAAGATTCATCCTTTGCGGATGTGGCCGATTTTGATACGGATTATTTCATCTCTATGTACAATATATTGTAAATATATTTTTCTATTTTTATATACAGTCACAAAACATGAGAAAAATGTAAAATAAATTAATATTCTGAAACGTTTTTTTATTTTAATTACAAGGGTCATTCACATTCCTATAACAGGACCAACCTGCCGATGGTTATGCCTGTAGGAAGAGCTACCGCTATGCTGAACAATATCACATTGGATATTGATCTGTTCCATGCGTCCGAAGGATTCTTCCAAAGCGGGATTCTTCTGCATCTTTAAGTCTTCTTGCTTACATTTTAACCTTCCCTCCGGGTGATATGTATTTACTACAACTCAACTGTAGTATAAAATATAATAGATACGGGCTCACAATTTTTTGTATTCCTTCGTAATACTATTATGTGTTACATAAAAGTATTATAACATAAAATTATTCATTTGCAGCGACGGAAATAAATAAATTGTAAAATAAATCAGAGATAGAATCACCAATACACAGATGTTTCTCAGAGTATACGTGTGTGCCACACTTTACGTACGCGCGCACGCGGCTTCATAATATTTTAGACAATCTCATTTTAGTTGCCCACAAGACGCTGTTCGCGATGGTTGTATAGCTGCATTATGTGTGGCGGATACTTACGATGTATTTTTTATTTTCTTTTTCAGATACTTACCAGAGCTAGCATTACAAAATTGGTACATTTGAACTTCAACTATGGTCAATAAAAGCAACATTTAGTAATACGTATTCACATTTTTCCCGTTTTTAAACACATTTTCATATGGTGTATAAAATACATATCACCGGAGCGCGCTGAAGTTTTTACCATCGTAAGGGAAAGGTAAATGTATACGCCTTGAATAAATCATTTATAATGTATATATTAGTCCGCCTCCATGGTGTAATGGTCAGCGTGTTTAGCTACCGTGCTGGAGGTCCCGGGTTCGATTCCCAGGGGGGGTGAGAATAAATATTAGCGAATTCACTCTCTAATATTTATTCAATATTACTATTGACTGATTCCTGAAGCACAGGAGTGATCACCTTCATATAATTAACGATCAAGATAAAATTGCGTCAAAATTATGCAGTGCCCTATGCACCATTGGGAGCGGATAAGGGTTTGAGAGAGAGAGAGAGAGAATGTATATTTTAATTTTTTCAAATAAATTGAAATTGAAATTGAAAATAATACATAAAGTTCTAATATTTTTTAAAAATATACAGCTTTATTGTTTTCCTGAAAATTATACATCATTTTAAAGCTTAAAACTGGCTCTATTTTTCTACATAATCGCTATTCGGCTGTCCAAACTCAAAACACAGTAAGGGACATTTTTTTTGCAGTACGTTTTTTTTGTATTTTTGAACTAAGTAGATTCTACTTAGTCCAATAATGCAAGAAAAACGTACTACAAAAAAATGTCCCTTACTGTGTTTTAAGTTTGGACAGCCGTATTGCTGTCTAAACACTTTTGCAAACGATGCTCCAACTTTGTATCCCAAAGTCATTAAATTTTGCCGACATTCCTCTAAGAAATGACCTCTTCCTTGACTTATCATCAGTATGGAATCGCATTCCTTAAGTGTTCCTTTAATTTAAATCTGTTACATTTAAATTGGTCCTGACTGCAGTGTGGGTGGGGAAAACAGTCACATAGTATTCAGGGTCGTATCTCAATACATCTTCCATTATTCTCAGACAACACACAGCTTTTATGAATATTACAAATAAGTTTTCTGTACCGCATAATCTGGAACAAAAAAATTAAAATTACTGCATATTTTACTAATGTTTTTCAAATTATTAAAGAAAACACTCGTTTTTTCCACTTAAATTTTTTCATGATGACTAGCTTCGGAAGCTAAGCTAATCTTCAGGTCTAAATGTAAAATTAGCTTCCGAAACTAGACATAAAATACACTCAAGTGGTAAAAAAAAGTGTTTTCTTTGATAATTTAAACATGTCGCTCACTCCTTTCAAAAATGTCATTTATCAAAATACTTGATATTTCAGGAGATCGTTATTTAAGTTTAAAAATATAATGAAATGTATCGAAAATAAATATGAAGCCACTTATTGAAGTTTTTTCTGTGCAACAGAACTTTTTAGGTAAAACCTGAAGGTTTTTTCTCCATTTGAAAAATATTTAGTACATTCAAAAAAATAATTAAACGATACCTTTTCTTTAAAATGCAAAAACAACACTTTCTGCCCTGTAGCGGGTAAATATTAAGTTAAAAATATGCCGCTTTTGCTGGGATATAGTACATTTTCTGGGCATTCCGAAAACATGCACAACTGAAAATTGACGATTTTTGATTTATGACGTTCTTGAAAGGAGTGAGCGATATGTGAATAATAAAAAGTGGATTTTTTTCACATTTTTTTGAGCGTTATACGAATTACTCGTTATAGCTTTCACTGTATTTAAGAGCAAACAATAACATTAAAAACTAAGTAGCCATAATGCTGCTTTTTCGCAAGGGTAGGCACAAATAATAGAAGTCCACACCAATCCAATCCATCTTTAAAAACAATCTTTCCCTCTTCCATATGCATGCATCTCCTCATACACACCCGCCGACTGTTCCGACTCCTAACCTAAGCCAACCATAATGCTGCTTCTCCGCAGGACTAGACAGAAAGAATAGAACGCCACACCAATCCATCTTTGCAAACCATCTTTACCTCTTCCACATGCATGCATCTCCTCATACACACCCGCCGACTGGTCCGACTCCTAACCTAAGCTAACCATAATGCTGCTTCTCCGCAGGACTAGACACAAAGAATAGAACGCCACACCAATCCATCTTTGCAAACCATCTTTACCTCTTCCACATGCATGCATCTCCTCATACACACCCGCCGACTGTTCCGACTCCTAACCTAAGCTAACCATAATGCTGCTTCTCCGCAGGACTAGACAGAAAGAATAGAACGCCACACCAATCCATCTTTGCAAACCATCTTTACCTCTTCCACATGCATGCATCTCCTCATACACACCCTCCGACTGTTCCGACTCCTAACCTAACCTAACCATAATGCCGCTTCTTCGCAAGGGTAGACAGAAAGAATAGAACGCCACACCAATCCAATCCATCTTTGCAAACAATCTTTCCCTCTTCCACATGCATGCATCTCCTCATACACACCCGCCGATTGTTCCGACTCCTGACCTGACCACTTTCAAATATTTGAAATACTTGATCATGCCAAGTTTTTCTCGGTCTTCCTCAGTTCCTATTACCAACCACAATCACCTCATTTTTTTTACTATTATTTCTTCACTCATTTGATTCATATGCCCAAACCATCTCAACACACTTTTTTTTTTTAATAAAACAATTTTGCATACCTGTCTGAAGAAATTTGGAACTTTGCTCGGATGGTTGAATATTTTCTGAAGATCTGTGAGGGGCAAAAACTGTCTAACTTTTAGCTATCCAGATATACTGCATCTGAAACTATATCAAATTGTGTTACAATCACTTTGCGATATGAATTTACATAAATTGAATTAGGTTAGGTTAGGTTCAGTGCTGCAGAACAGCGTTTATTATTTTAATATAATTTTGTACTTAAGTTATACATATTTATATATAAACATATATTTTTTTTTTTTTATTGGACACTGTCTATCCTCACTAGGTATTTGAAGATACCCAATAATTAAATTTCTCTTACATTAAGCCTTCCTTGTTGATTTAATATAATTTGAGATGTTCGATTAATTTTGATTCGTAAAAAGTGAACTACCTACAATGAATACGCAACATTTGCATTAGTTGGTACTTACCAATACTTTGTAACATTATTATTTGCATATATTTCGGCCCGTATATCTGAAAAAACAATAAAATCTTTAAAAATTAACCAAAATGAGTATTCCCGTGATGTTTTTTTCAAATAATATAAACTAAAATTGGATTTTTGAATATTTTTTTACGTACCTTTTTGAAAATGTTGACTTCGCGAGCCGCTTCTGTCATTCGGTGTAAACACAAACTACTCATTGCGAGTCAAATGAGTATTAAAATTAAGGATAGATTAATATAAAGTAATTATGGATTTTAATAATTATTTAATGATAATCACGAAATTATTACGACGAGCGAGCAAGATAATTTGGCAAATAATGATTTAAAATTCAAGGGAGCCAATAGAAGAAATAAAATCGAGTGCGTTCATAAAATACAATTCGCCTGAATACAGAAGGTATTGAACAATAACGGTGCTAAAGTGTGACAGATAACATGGCGGTTTTATTTATTAAATTTTTTGTTGTTTTTTTATACATTTATTCAGCGAGTTACATTTTCAATAGGAGTTTATGGAAATTTAACAAAAATGTGGGGCTTTATAGAGAATAATCAAATATTCTTGGAAGGTACGGGGGGTGTACTTATTTATTTATTTACTAAGTATATTTCTCCCATGTTTAAAAAATAAATAAACAATTCTTAGGGAGGGGTCAAAAAAATTAAAGTGATTTTTCACTCTGACACTTATTGAATACTACCCTGGACTGGTACCTGAAGCGGAGGGCTGATCACCTTTCCTTCATGTGTAAACGATCAAGACAACACTGTGTTTATATAATGCAGTGCCCTATGCACCATCGGGTGCAGATGAAGGTTTGTATAAGTGGATTTAGTATTTAAATACAATCACAGATGGCAGTACAAGTGTGATTTAAGAATTAAATGTCCCTGGGCTTTAGTTATAAGCGTAGGCGTTCACATACGCCCTATTCCTTTGAGGAAAGTTTTGTTGGGATGGCTATATACGCCCATACTCTGAACAGGTGAATAAATAAATAAAAAAAACTGTGAAGAAAGGTGTGTTGAGATGGTTTGGACATGTAGAACGAATGAGTGAGGAAAGAACGGTAAAACAAATTTATGAGGCGAATTTAATTGGAAAAAGGAGCAGAGGAAGACCGAGAAAAACATGGCACGATCAGGTATGCCAAATACTTGAAAGTGGTCAGGTTAGGAGTCGTAATAATCGGCGGGTATGTATGAGGAGATGCATGAACGTGGAAGAGGCGAAGAATGTTTGCAAAGACAGAGTGGTGTGGGGTTCTACTCTCTCTGCCTACTCCTGCGGAGAAGCGGCGTGATGGCTAGTTAGTTAGTTAATTTATTATTAAAAATTTAATAATGCATTTTTAAACAGCTGGCTTCATCGTCGATAGAAAATCAGCAGCTTTTTATTTCAAAAGCAGACACATCCGTGAGGGATCAATAGAATCAGAGCTTCAACATTGAATTGTGTACATGATATATGTTAGCGACGTCATCGCACATCCCGTGCGGCGGCCCAGAAAAGGACCTCTGGGTGCCCGGCGGGCGAGACGGCTGCCCGCTACGCCGCGGCCATAAGAAGGGCTTTTATGTATTTTTATGTAATTTTATGTGTGGCTCGTGGACCCTTATATCTATGTGACTTATATCTAACGTTTTGTATATGATCTGTAAGTGTTTAGTATAGGATCTGTTAAACTAGTTTAAAGTTTAGATATAAGCAGGAATTATATTATATTATTGTTGAATATGTCAAGGCACTGGTACGGTATAGAAATGTAGCCCATTCGGTGCTCTTTAGAGGGAGACAGCGATATGGCTGTCTCTTTCCCCCTGGCCGCTGATTGGTCGTCCGTTCCCACTGTCGGGCGGCACGCAATCGCGGTCAGGTATATATAGGGCGCACTTTGCCGAAAATAAATTAGTTCTGTCTGACCACTGAAACGTTTGTTTCGTTTCTCCGCTCCTGACCTTCGAGACCTCGCCACGCCGCCAGCCTGGACCGCTTCGCCTCTCTGCACTGATTCACGGACCTGTTTCGGAAAGCCCCTTTCAGGGCTATTGAGGTTGACTTGTCGGTTCAGTGCTTTGTATCCAGCTTACAACTGGGTACAGCGGTGACGTCTAGGAACCTCATCGATCTCGACCGACGCCTCATCAAGCGGTCCTTACACCACCGCCAAACCGTCGGGACTTGCCCCTTCTTGCGCTGCAGAGAAGACCAGAGTTTTACAGTTTTGTACGGACGGAAGACGTCTCATACAATATATTTTCAGCAATTCTAAAAATGGAGGAAATTTTGATATATTATAAAAATTGTGTTAGTTAAAACTGTGATTTATTCATAAATAATATCTTAATTCAATGGGAACACGTTATTTGGTGGTTTTATTCTGTTTGTAATGCTCGGATGGAAGATCGCGCAGAAGTTTGGCCGCCTTTTCCGGGGTCAGGTCTCTCTGGGCTTGCGCCAGGAGCTCATAGCCCACAAAGAACTTCCTGACGGAGGCTGACCGCAGCAGCGGGGGCAGGAAGGCGGCGTGGAGCAGCCAGTGGTCGGGAGGCTCCGATCTGGGACCGGTGGGGGCGCCTAAAACCAGACAAATGGATATTACAAAGTAGATATAACAGGACCTCTTTAATTCGAACACCTCTGTAATCCAAACGCCCACTAATGCCTTAGATCAGTGTTCCGCAAACCTTTTCTGTTCAAGGTCCTCACCTCAAACCCTTATCCGTACCCCAATGGTGCATAAGGCACTGTAACATATAAAAGCAGTGTTATCTTGATCGTTAACACATGAAGGAAAGGTGATCCGCCCTCCGCTTCAGGTACCAGTCCAGGGTAAGTTAATAAACATTACAATGAAAAAATCGCCTATATTTATTTGACCCCCTCCCTGGGAATCGAACCCGGGACCTCCAGAACGGTAGCTGAGCGCTTTGACCACTACACTACGGAGGCGGATGATACATAAATAAATACATCAGTATTTGGCTCCAGTATTAATGTACAGGTATGTTATCTATGTATCTCGTTCAATGTACACCTGCCAAATCAAGAAATTTTAGAGGTACACCAAAAAAGAACAAAGTTTATTTAACCGGATCCACGCGGCTCGCATAACCGTATGTGTTTTAACAAAACATGCTCCATACGCGGCTGACATAAGCGTTTGTGTTTTTGCATTGCTCCAAGTTTCGAACCTCAGTTCAACTTAGAGGGATTTTTTCATGGTGTGGAACTTTGGATAAAATCAATCATCAATCAATCCTTGGCCTTATGACATCTGTTGAAATATCTGACTTATAATTTGTAACATCACAAGGATAAATAAAAGAACAGATCCCTGATTTTTCTTGCGGTCGGTAATTAGTCCGCGCCATAATCATGCCCTATATCTGTCTCACTCTCGACGCTACGCATCGCCAGTGGGTAAGAGTGACACACGATGCGTGCTTTGATTTATTTATGTTACAATCTAATTTGTTTATATTACGATATATTTCAAGAATAATGTGACACACATGTATTATAGAGTTCCAAAAAGGCACAATGAGTCCCATTGAACGTTTTTGTTTAGGAAAATAAATCGTTTCTTAACTAAATACATGATAAAAGTAATAATTAAAAAAATGGCAAAATACCGCAGCGCACGGGCGTCTCTTAGGAACAAAGTTAACGCGGTTAAAAGGTTAATATTGACTGGTTATTAAAATTAATATTATGCGAAAACATTTATTACACAAAATCTAAGCCTGTTTAACAGAGCAAAGGTGATAAAATTTTGGAGCAATTATTGATAAGGCTGCTCGCATTACTTCGTTGATCGTCCACAGACGTTCTCGTTTTTTAAATATTTTTGGTGTTTTTTATTATATATTTTTTAAATCCCTCTACTTTGGAACCTTTTACTTTCGCACACATTTTCAGGAACCAATCATATGCAAAAATTAAGGTTCGCCTGTACTGTAATACGAAAGCTCCACTAGTCCGAACAGAGGGTAAATTTTCGGCATTCGGATTATAGAAGTTCTGCTTTAGTTGTTGTTTTACTTTATAAAATGCAGTTCCACCAAGAAGCTTGGCTTAGGTTAGAAGCTAGGAAGGTTACCGTGCCAGCCCATGCTGTAGGGGAAGCTGCACTTGAAGAGGTTGTCGTATCGGCAGGTGAGCTCCTTGATGATGGCGGCCAGGCTGCGCGTCCTAGCCGCGTCCAAGTCCGTTAGTCTCCGAGGACAGTGGCCCGAGGGCAGCAGCAGCGTTTCGAAGGGCCACACGGCCCAGTAGGGCACCACAACCACCCAGTCGGCGTTGGAGCAGACTACCCTCTCCTGGTATCGTAACAAAAGGCTGATATTACAAATAATAGTGGCAAAAGGTATTATTTAATTATTTTTTTAAATGTACTTAATATTTTTCAAATGGAGAAAAAACTTTCAGGTTTTACCTTAAAAGATCTGTTATAAAGTGAAAAGTTCAATAAGTGGCTTGATATTTATTTTCAGTACATTATATTATATTTTTAAACTATAAAAACATTCTCCTGAAAAATCAAGTTTTTTGATTTATGACGTTCTTGAAAGGAGTGAGCGATATATGAATTTTAATTCTATAACTTTATTATTATAAGAGCTACTTACTCCATATTTTTTGTAATCTTAAAAATAATATGAAAGTATTTTCCCTTTTTTAATTTAATATTTCAAATTGTTAAATGTTTCAAAATATTGTTTTTGATAAAAAGCACAATCAGTCGGTGCCGCGATATCTATGTACTTATATTTTAATTAATTTTTTATCTGCTGGCGACATGTTATTTCTTTCACTCTAATAAATGTGGTACTACCATAACGAGAGAGCGAGACAACTGAACTACTCCGCTTTCGTTTGATCTAGTGTCCCGCTACCTGCACTCAGTCGGCGCACAACGGCATGTCGACACTGACGTAGTGTCCTTATGACTCAGTTAGTACTTACTGCGAGCTGTGTACTATGATTTCCATACAAATATGAACTGGGATCTTTTGGCACTACTGTCTTCTTCTTCTTCTTCATCTACCTTATTATAGATCCTCAGATCTGTCTGTTCCGTTATCCGTCTCTTGTGACGTGGACTGGCAGCTGTCACGCCATCGCTTTGGAAGTCTTCCAAGTGGTCTTCTTCCGTCTGGGTTCTCTTGGAGAGCAATTTGGGCCAGTCTATTTTCTTGCATTCTATCGACACGGGCATTCTAGAATCGTCTTCTCTGTCTTCCCCATCTGACTACATCACAAATTAATAAATTGAAATAAAAAGGAGCTTTACCTGAGCTATAATTTCCCGTTTTGTGTAATCCTCCAGCAAGCAGGTTCCATACTTCTTGAGATAGTCGAGCTGACACCTGGGAAAGTATATAGAGAGATGAGAATGTGGAAAAAGTACAGTAATAGGGTATTATCACTCGGGAGGAATACCTAATTTAACATACTCAACCTATACAGGATTGTGTAAGACTCGTGAAGTGTTTATAACAGCCGATACAATCAATATTTTCATTCATAATTATTCTAAAAAACAAAACAAAAGACACAACAATTCATATATACACAATAGATTCAATATCAATCAAGATTTGTTACATAGCTCATTGTTTGTCTAATTCGTATTTTCTAAAAGAACGAGAGACAAATCGAAAATTGTCGCAACCAACGCACCGTCTCATACAGCTAAAGTGGTGAAGAACACTCTCAAAGCATTGAATTGGTAAATATTATCTCACCCGCCGTACTCTCCAGACCTTGCCACGTCTGACTATCACCTTTTCGCATCGATGGGACACTCACTCGCAGAGCAGCGCTTTGCCAATTTTGAAAAAGTCGAAAAATGGTTTGTCAAATTGTTTGCCTCGAAAGATAATTTTTTTTTTGGAATGGTATCCATGATTTGCCTCAAAAATGGGCAAAATGTATAAAATCCGATGGTCAATACTTTGAATAAAAAAAATTGAGATTTCCTTGAGAATTAAGCGTTTTCTTTATTGAAAAAACCGGCAAACTTCGACTAACACCCCGGTACATGGCCCTGTGATATGGGGAACACATCACTCACTCCTTTCAAGAATGTCATACATCAAAAAACTTGATTTTTCAGAGGAACGTTTTTAAAGTTTAAAAATATAATACAATGTATTAAAAATATATATCAAGCCACTTTTTAGTGTGCAACAGATCTTTTTAGGTAAAATCTGAAGGTTTTTTCTCCATTTGAAAAATATAAAGTAGATTTAAAAAAATGATTAAACAATACCTTTTCTTCAAAATGCAAAAACAACACTTTCTGCCCTGTAGCGGGTAAATATTAAGTTAAAAATATGCCGCTTTTGCTGGGATATAGTACATTTTCTGGGCATTCCGAAAACACGCACAACTGAAAATTGTCGATTTTTGATTTATGACATTCTTGAAAGGAGTGAGCGACATGATCTCTGAGTGAATGGATTACCTGTCCTTGACTCGGGGCTCGTTGGGCAGGAAGGAGGAGGCCCAGATCTGGCAGTGCGGGTGCGGGTTGGAGCAGCCCATGGCGGCCCCCTTGTTCTCAAACACCTGTACCCAGGCGTACCGAGGCCCCAACTCAGCCATTTGCTTGACCCATCTGAAAACAAAGATATCATCTGAGTACGGAGTGAGCAGTTAACTTATCCAAAGCATTACTGCCTTATACTAAAATAAAATTAGAAATAAACAGAAATAAGTTCAAAAAACAAAAGCGGCTTCTTGATATGGGACACAAGAGCTGCCTTAAGTTGGTTCTTCATCTTCTTCAAACCCTTATCCGCACCCCAATGGTACATAGGGTACTGCATCTTATAAACGCAGTGTTATGTTGATGGTTAACACGTGAAGGAAAGGTGATCAGCCCTCCGCTTCAGGTACCAGTCCAGGGTAATATTGAATAAATATTACAGTGTAAAAATCGCTTTCTTTGACCCCGCCCACATGGGAATCGAACCCGGGACACCCAAGACGGTAGCTAAATACGCTAACCATTACACCGCTTCTTCTATTATTTCAATTTTATTTTCAATTTTCAATTTCAATTATTATATACATAACAAACAATATTCAAGGCGTATATATTAAAAGTAAGGAAGAAGATTTAAAGGTGTAGAAGAATCCCACTTTGGAAAACTCCTTCGGACACGCGGAACAGATCAATATCTAATGTGATAATGTTCAACATAGTGGTAGCTCTTCCTACAGGCATAACCATCGGCAGGTTGGTCCTGTGTATAGGAATGTGAAACAATCTAAGCCGATGCTGTTTTAGGTAACTATCGGGAACATACAGACCAATGCTCCGGATAATTTCAGGATTATCCATCATACCGCGCAACAATGGATAAAAATGTCTCATCAAATACACATTCCTTCTAGTCTCTAAACTATTGTAGCCAAGCATACCCTGGAGAAACTGGGTCGGGTAGAGCCAAGGATAATTGCCGTACTCTCTCATGTAGAGATACCTCAGAAACTTCTTTTACATTATACATTCATACATCTCCTCAAACATACATCATCCTCTGTATTCCTTCAAATGTGTGTACTCTACTGACTGATCACTTCGATTTCATATAGTTGATGACACTGCATTGATATGATGCTGTGCCCTACGCACCGATGAGTGAGGACAGGGGTCTGAAGATTAATTTTTTTTTAATAATACTTACTCTTTGATGATACTAGTTATTTCATCCACAGACATTAGAGGCAGGGTTATTTCTGAGTTGGGATGAAAGCACATCACCCTGTAACATAAGAAATATATTCACAAAATGTTTGTTGGTAGAGAGCGGGAGACGCTTGCGAGCGTTCTATTTGCTTACTTTAGGTAGAGCGCGAGAGACGCCTGCAAACATTGTACAGATGGGAATTGGGTGTTACGGCTACTTGTGATTAGTATACTGAGGGTTGGGCGGCAGACTGCCAGAGTATAATTAGGGTCCTTTTCCATACTGTCGGTAGAGAGCGGGAGACGCTTGCGAGCGTTCTATTTGCTTACTTTAGGTAGAGCGCGAGAGACGCCTGCAAACATTGTACAGATGGGAATTGGGTGTTGCGGCTACTTGTGATTAGTATACTGAGGGTTGGGCGGCAGACTGCCAGAGTATAATTAGGGTCCTTTTCCATACTGTCGGTAGAGAGCGGGAGACACTTGCTAGCGTTCTATTTGCTTACTTTAGGTAGAAAGCGAGAGACGCCTGCCAACATTGTACAGATGGGAATTGGGTGTTGCGGCTACTTGTGATTAGTATACTGAGGGTTGGGCGGCAGACTGCCAGAGTATAATTAGGGTCCTTTTCCATACTGTCGGTAGAGAGCGGGAGACACTTGCTAGCGTTCTATTTGCTTACTTTAGGTAGAAAGCGAGAGACGCCTGCAAACATTGTACAGATGGGAATTGGGTGTTGCGGCTACTTATGATTAGTATACTGAGGGTCGGGCGGCAGACTGCCAGAGTATAATTAGGGACAGGGTTGATGAACAATACTGCTAGACAACAATGTGTTAATATGACTTGATGAAAATGGGTTTGAATGGACCTGCAAGTTCCTTTAGCTGCGGCCATTCTGAACAGGGGATCATCACTCTCCGGAGGATCAGGAACATCTTCTAGGAGAGCGGGGAAATCATTTTGGAAGACAAAAGTCGAAGTATACATCGGATTCACCTAGAAAAGACAAAAAGTAACGCATCCGTTATTTTCATAAGTCCTCTGAGTTAGGTACGCGACAACAAATGTTCAAATCTCTGAGATTTTTAAAAAAAGATTTCCTTTTTTTCGGCTCCATCCCAACTTATTTATTAAAAGTATTATTAAAACTGGAAATTGTTCATTAAGAAGGAATAATTAATGACTGTCTTTTTAGAACTTCTTCATCTCACCAATATCAGTCAGAAGGCAAGTTCCATGGATCTAGCGTAAATCGAAATACAACGCTGTATTATAATATTTTTTACGTAAATCTAGCAGGGTTCCAAGTATATTTATATTTTAATCAACTGGCATTCCTTCTTCATCCTGGCTATATCCCAACTTATCGTCTTTGTAGACTGTTGGAGTCAGCTCTCCTCGTCCTCAGGTTGTAGGTCCTTCTGTCATGGACAACGTCACCTAGGCCATGCCTTTGAATCATGCTATCTTTCTATAGCATCCATGAATTTTTTGGTCTTCTTTTAGATGTCTTTCGAGGAAGATCCACGGCGATTGCCTGGTTCACAATATGATCAGGTTCTCTGTGTCCTATGTGTCCATACCATCTCAATTGCCTTTCCTCTACCTTACTATTGATGCCTGTTACAGCCAGGCTTCCACGAATGCGTGAACTTTTTATTTTGTCTCTAAGGGACACTCCAGCTGACCACCTAAGCATTCGCATTTCAGCAATTTCTAGTTGCCTAGAGTAGGTGTTATACATTTGATTGGTTGTTGTTTTGTTTGTATTGTTTATATATGATGTAAATGAAGTGTAAATCATAGTTTGTATTAAATGTAATATGACGAATGCTATACATTCCATGGACCGATGTGGTCAGCAACGTGAATGTGCTCCAAAGAGCAAGAGCAGAGAGACAGTTGCTGACTGATATCAAGGTCCGGAAGGTGTCCTATCTGGGGCATGTGCTGAGAGGAGACAAGTACGAGCTATTGCACCTAGTGGAGGGTCCACGAGGTGTGGGCAGAAGGCAGATCTCCTGGCTCCGGAATAAACCAGGCTGGACGGGGATCAGGACTGTCTGGAGCTGCCCGAGACAAGGACAATTACCCTCAAGTGATAGTCGACGTCAGGGGGACCTGACATGACACGCACAGAAGAAGATAAGCTAAATGAAGAAATATAAAAATATCTATATGTATGTCGTGATGTCAAACTTCACGCGCGAGTAGCTACCTCCCCGTTGCTTCTCGTAGCTCCCGGAAGAAGTGGATTCTTCTGGGCGGACTCCGATCCGTGAGTCTCATCATCGGTGCTCTCAATCTGCCCGGTCCACGGGCGGAGCGCTCGGTGCGGGCAGACCAGCACCCACTCATCCTTCAGGGGATTGTACCGGTTGTGCTGGTGTTCTGCAACAAATCATATCCATAGATAATGCGTGAGATACATATAATTAATAATAATAATAATAAAAACCCTTATCTGCACCCCAATGGTGCATAGTGCACTGCTTCATATGAACACAGTGTTATCTTGATCGTTTACACACGAAGGAAAGGTGATCAGCCCTCCGCTTCAGGTACCAGTCCAGGGTAATATTGAATAAATATTACAGTGAAAAAATCACTAATATTTATTTGACCCCCCTGGGAATCGAACCCGGGACCTCCAGAACGGTAGCCGAGCGTGCTGACCATTACACTACAGAGGCGGACATATAATTAATGGATGATAAATTACTAAGATCACACCAGTACCGCGCCCCGCAACGCACCACTACGACCAGCACCGAACTCCACCTTGGACCGTTCGTGCTCCGTAAAATCGGGAACCGCTACGCGTCAACGATCATGTGTAATTGATTACTTTAATAAATACCAATAATTCAATTTCAAGTGTTTTCATTACAATCCCTGGCCTCACTTACCACAGAGCCCAAATATACAATAGTAAATTGAGGCCTTAAAAGGTTTAAGATAAGACCACTCTAAAATCTCAGTAATAAACACGAGTTGTATAAATCTAAGCGTAATATAAACATTAAGTATTTAAATTCTCAAGTGTATTTATTGATAACGATTTTATTGATGAATCAATTTATCAAACTTCTTGTACGGGATGTGTGATATGCCAACCATTTATTTATTTTTCATTATACACATACTTAATAATAAATAATAATAAAACCCTTATCCGCACCCCAATGGTGCATAGGGCACTGCGTCATATAAACGCAGTGTTATCTTGATCGTTTACACATGAAGGAAAGGTGATCAGCCCTCCGCTTCAGGTACCAGTCCAGGGTAATATTGAATAAATATGACAGTGAAAAAATCACTAATATTTATTTTACCCCCCTTGGGAATCGAACCCGGGACCTCCAGAACGGTAGCCGAGCGTGCTGACCATTACACTACGGAGGCGGATACTTAATTAGAACTAAATATATGTGGCGAATGTGAGAGGGAAAACAGAACGTGGACGACCGAAAAAGACTTGGCACGATCAGATCAATCAGAACCTAAAATCTGGCGGTGTCAAAAGTCTGCGTAATCGGAGGGCATATGACTAGATGTATGGATGTGAAGGAGGCGAGGAGTGTATGTCAGGACAGAAGAGTGTGGCGTTCCATCCTCTCTGCCTACCCCTGCGGGGAAACGGCGTGATGGTAGTAGTAGTAGTAGTAGTAATTAAAACTTGAAAGGGTTTTCTCTTACTGAGGGCACGTTTCAAAATACTTATTAAAACTATATGATGTCAAATTAGCAATGAAACATGCGAAGGTGAGATCAGACGTCGTATCGCCATCGCCAAAAGTGCCGAATCTAAGCTAGACAAAATCTGGAAAGACCGGGGTGTGAGTAACAACACCAAGATGAAGCTTGTCAGGAGCTTGGTCCACTCCATTTGTCTCTATGCTGCTGAAACATGGACCTTAAAAGCAGCAGAAAGGAGAAAAATTTATGCATTTGAAATGTGGTGTTGGAGGCGCATGCTCCGAATCCCATGGACAGTTAGACACATCAACGAGTCCATTTGTCAGGAGTTACACTTGGATGGCTTGACTTTGGTCAGTGTTACACGTTGGATTCTCCAGTTCTTTGGACACATTGTGCATGGTAATGAGGATAGCCTGGAACGACTAGTTGTGATGGGTAGCCTGGAGGGAAAGAGAGAAAAAAGGAAGATCCCCACACGATGGACCGATAGAGCTAAGGTGGTTGGAGCGCTACGTGCAGCGCAGTCAAGGGATAACTGGAGAAGATTCATTGCTTCCACAAGGGTCACAACCCTCGGTTATGAGGAATAAGACGGAGAAGAAGAAGAGTATCCATTGAATTGTTGTATCTTTTATATTGTTTTTAAGGATCAATTTTTTAATTTACTATTAACTATACATAGCCAGTATCATTTTTAAGAGATTTAAACTAAGTACTATATAAATCATTGTACATAAAAGGTAAGGAGAATTTTCTAATGCAACTAATGTGTCGGGCTGTGGTCCCGTGGTTAGTGTCGCGACTCTTAATAATAATAATAATAATTTGGATAATTTGTAAAGCCATTTTCATAAAATACTACCTCTAACTAACTAACTAACTAACCATCACGCCGCTTCCCCGCAGGGGTAGGCAGAGAGAATAGAGCGCCACACGCCACACCACTCTGTCCTTGCAAACATTCTTCGCCTCTTCCACGTTCATGCATCTCCTCATACATACCCGCCGATTGTTACGACTCCTAACCTGACCACTTTCAAGTATTTGGCATACCTGATCGTGCCATGTTTTTCTCGGTCTTCCTCTGCTTCTTTTTTCAATTACATTCGCATCATAAATTTGTTTTACTGTTCTTTCCTCACTCATTCGTTCCACATGTCCAAACCATCTCAACACACCTTTCTTAATTTTATCGATAATGCTTATCTCAGCTTTGCATTCCTTCCTTATTTCACTATTTGCACATCTATCATACATCGTTTTGTCGCACATTCTTCTGAGAGATCGCATTTTGACTGCATTCAGTCTACTTTCATCCTTCGTTTGCCAACTCCATGTTTTACTTCAATACATTAGAGTTGGAACCAGGACTCCGTTGTGCACTGCCAGTTTAGCTTCCGCTGATAGGTTTTTATTTGCTTTAACTGATTTCAGTGCACCATTCACTTTGTTCTCAGCATTCACTCTCCTTTCTATGTCTTTATCAATCTATGTCTTTATGTCTTTTTCTATGTCTTTATCTTTCCATCCCTAGAAAACATACACGAAATCATCTACCTGTTCCAAAATCTCTCCGTTTACCAATATTTCACATTCAGATCTGCATTCTTCTCTTTCAAAAACCATAATCTTGGATTTGGATTTGCTCAAAAATACTACCTCAAGGGCGCTTATAAAGACATGGATAATAATAATAATAGGATGATGATGATAATGATATACAAAACATAAATGATGGATGGATTTGAGTTAGAGTTTCTCGGTTAGAACCCACTCTACCACAATTTGATACCTGTTTCTTATAATGAGCTGCTCAGGCTCACAGAAATAGTGTGAAATTGAAATATTTGTGTAAATAATAAACACACAAATATTTCTTTTTTTTTTAAAAAAACTTGTGTATTGTGTTTAGTGATCAACTTTATTCATTTATTATAAACTATACACATCCACTTTCATTTCTTACACATTTAACCGGATCCACGCGGCTCGCATAAGCGTATGTGTTTTAACAAGACATGCCTCATACGCGGCTGACATAAGCGTTTGTGTTTTCACTTTGCTCCAAGTTTCGAACCTCAGTTCAACTTGGAGGGATTTTTCATGGTGTGGAACTTTGGATAAAATAATACGTCAATCCTCGGCCTTATGACATCTGTTGAAATATCTGACTAATAATTTGTAACATCACAAGGATAAATAAAACAACAGATCCCTGATTTTTCTTGCAGTCGGTAATTAGTCCGCACCATAATCATGCCCTATATCTGTCTCACTCTCGACGCTACGCATCGCCAGTGGGTAAGAGTGACACACGATGCGTGCTTTGATTTATTTATGTTACAATCTAATTTGTTTATATTACGATATATTTCAAGAATAATGTGACACACGTGTATTATAGATTACCAAAAAGGCACAATGAATCCCATTGAACGTTTTTGTTTAGGAAAATAAATCGTTTCATAACTAAAAACATGATAAAAGTAATCATTTAAAAAACGGCGAGGCGAAATACAGCAGCGCACGAGCGTCTCTTAGGAACAAAGTTAACGCGTTTAAAAGGTTAAACTGAATAAGGTATATTCCTTTTACATAATAGGGAATGAGAATTTTCTGATGCCACTTATGTATGTTAAAAAAAAAAAATTATATGCAAGTTTGGCTGTATTTACGAAATAATATAAAAAACCGCATCTTTTTAAGGAATTGGTGACATGAGTAAATATTTATTCAGCTTACCCATAGGTTTGAAGGAAGCCATTGTGGATTTTAGTACGTTGAATACGTAAACCTTCCGTGAAGTGTAGCTCCAATCTGAATGAGAAAATCGCTATCAGCATAATATTATATATATATATATTTATACTATTCAACACACTCGAACTCGGTCGCCACAGAGACTCGAGGAATACGCAATCAATGGCGATAACACCTACTTCATAACGTCGGGAGCGGGTCAATCATTTTTATATTATCAACTGATTATCAGCAGATGAAACAACTGACAGTTGCGTCAAATGAAAATGTAAACAAAACATCGCGCCACACGATACTGACAGGTGACAGAAGAGTTTGTGAGATCCGTTCTTTTAGAAGATCCGTACCAGTCGTTTTGTGTCTCATAGTGATCCGCTCACTAAGACCAGATCATTTGACCGTTGAAATGTATGATCGATCTTTCTTAGGACGAAGAGTTTTTTTTTACCTAACATACAAGTGACTCTGAAATCTAGCTACGGCTTATATGACACCGCTAATCATGGCCCTACATAGGCTTCCTTATGAATTACGTGAAATTATGGTTACTTTAAACATAAAGAGTAAATCCACTCACAAGTGGGTATACTTAATACTTACCATCACGCCGTTTCCCCGAAGGGGTGAGCAGAGAAGATAGAACGCCTCACTATTCTGTCCTGATATACCACTCCTAGCTTCCTTCACATCCATACTTCTAGTCATTCATGCCCTCCGATTACGCATATTATAAGCTGTAAAACTTATAAAGTTGAAGCCTATGTAGGGTGCATGTTGCATAAGTCGTAGCTCGATTTCAGAGTCACTTGGAAGTTAGATAATTCAGAAAAGAAATTTCGACTGTTCACTGATTCATGGATTATTGATAAATTTTGAAGCGAGGAGCTTAAAAAGTAACCAACTGGGAAATTTCTCTATCGTGAATCCTTAATTTTGTATCCAATTTTTGTCATTCTTTTTTTTCAATCATAAATAGTACTTCAGTGAACCGATGGATCTGTAATTTTGTAAACCAGTGAACGACTCGCACAATCAGCGTTTTTCAATACATTATTGTAAATAAACGGGTCGTTATGATCTATCACGAACGACCTACGTGAAGTTGACAATAATAATAATTAAAAAAAATAGTAAGTATTGCCAGATATTATGTTTTCAATACGATCGCTAGCATACAAAAAATATCGATTATATGTCAAAAAATACAATACCTAAATTATTTTTTACTCTAGACACAGTTCATGAAATACAGCTTAATCCTCAGTGAAAACTTTGCTATTTTATCACCATAATTAATCGTTGTACATAAAGTTTATATTTCCCTAGCGTCATTTTCCGAAAGCTCGCTTACCCAAGATTCAAACCAGAAAATATACCGACCGGTTCGAAAGCTTAATCATTTGCTCGCCGCGGCGCTGCAGTCTCAATTTTTCTTACGATTTTTCACAGAATCACACCCCCAAATCCCGAACACCGACGGAGTTTAACGAAAACACACGAACGCGTACGGAAACCTACGAGATAGGGGTTTGGTCCACGAAACCCTGGTATTGGATGCTGGAAAACTGAGCTCGGATGATTCAAATTGTGGCAAATAAGCTTGAGGCGCAGAGTAAAAAGTGGCAGTAAAAAACCTAGCTGTCATATGAAGAGGTCATGACTTTTTTACTAGTTTTACGCGGTATTTTGTACGTGTAGTCCGTAGCAAAATGCCGGAGTGTCACACGTATAACTAAGGTTTATCTTCTATATAAAATATGTGGACTATATATAGGTCCTTTTACGATCTAGGTTAACCTGAATCGCGTTACTGTCCGTAGAAAAACTGGAAAGCTTATTATTTGCCATATTTTAACAGAGTTATTATCAGTGAAAACTAAGTTATTAGTGAAATCAAGACGAGGTTTTCATCGGATTTAGTAAATTGTTCAAGAGACGGGAAACTTATCTAGGTAAGTGTGTCATGACGTGCGAATATGACCGAATTTTTATACTAAAACCAAGTACCAAAATGCTTAAAAACACAAAATATTCTTGATTTCTTTTTCGGAAATACATGAATTTAAAACAGATAGAAACAATTTTTTGGTTCGAATATTGATTATATAAATAAATGCATATTACTTCTAGAATAATGATTGGAACATATTTGCAGACTAACCGATCAAACGAAACAGTAATGTGTAAAAAAACCTTTCATATATCGGATCTGGGCTGTAGGTTTGTGAGCACTTTGACACTTCACCATCAAATAGAGGCGGTCAATGGTAATGCATGGAAAATATAAGTATTTGTCAATGATCTGTTAACGAGAAAAACATGGCACTATCAGGTATGCCAAATACTTGAATGTGGTCAGGTAAGGAGTCGTATGAGGAGATCCATGAACGTGGAAGAGGCGAAGAATGTTTGCAAAGACAGAGTGGTGTGGCGTTCTATTCTCTCTGTCTACCCCTGCAAAGAAGCGGCGTGATGGTTACTTAGTTAGGATTTGTTTTGATTTGTATTTGATTTGTATTGCATTTTAGTTTGTAATGCATATATTAATTTTTACTGGACAAATTTAACTGTATTTGAAATTGAATTGAGCTCTCGTGCGAATTCCTTCCAGTTGTCCGCCTCCGTAGTGTAATGATCAGCACGCTCGGCAACCGTTCTGGAGGTCCCGGGTTCGATTCCCAGGGGGTTAAAATAAATACAAATGATATTTCACTTTGATATATTTATTCAATATAACCCTGGACTGGTACCTGAAGTGGACGGCTGATCACCTTTCCTTCATGTGTTAAAGATCAAGAAACCAATGCGTTTATATGATGCAGTGCCCTATGCACCATAGAGGTGCGGATAAGGGTTTGAATGAATGTATGAATGAAATGAGAGTTCCGTATGAACTGTCACGGATCCCGTTATCTTATTAAAAGCTACTACTCTTACATCTTTATGTTTTCCTGTATCTAAACTCGAGATTGAAAGTGTAAATATATTATATATATCTTGCTAAGCTTTGAGGTGCAACCACAAACGAGATAAGTGTCCTCTTGACGTGGAGTGACCCCATTTTAGACCGCTCTAAAGTATACACACAGCCCTTACCGGAAATTCTTTTAGTTCATCCGTTCAGTACCTATCTGAGGTACTTGCCCACATATCGCTCACTCCTTTCAAGAACGTCATAAATCAAAAATCGTGAATTTTGAGTTGTGCATGTTTTCGGAATGCCCAGAAAATGTACTATATCCCAGCAAAAGAGGCATATTTTTAACTTAATATTTGCCTGATATTGTTTAATTATTTTTTTAAATAAACTAAATATTTTTCAAATGGAGAAAAAACCTTCAGGTTTTACCTATGTAAAAAGATCTGTTGCACAGTAAAAAGTTCAATAACTAGCTTGATATTTATTTTGATTACATTGTGTTTTATTTTAAAACTTTAAAAACGTTCTCCTGAAAAATCAAATTTTTTGATTTTAACGTTCTTGAAAGGAGTGGGCGATATTGTCAAGTGTAAAATGTATTGTACTTAGTAGGTACAGGGAGACTATAAGAACCAGGGCTTTTTTAAACGGAAAAGGCCCGGAACACACTTCATGACAAACTTTTTACTAAAAAAAAATATAGAATTGTTGGGTAATTTATCCAAAATTAAATACGGTTATTGGATTGAATTCTATTTTTATTTACATATCGTGGTCGTACAGAGAAAGTGACCAAACAAATAAAATGTAAAATGTTCAGGAGGGCCATGTAAGTCACTTTTGCTTGGCAAGAAAATAAACATCAATGCAGTTGGTCATTTTTAACACGTCAATATATTATACTTCCAAGTTTAAAATCCTTTGGAATTTTTTCAGGGCAATATTAAGCTAGTAAGATATTAAAAAGTCAGTGATAACGTTTTTGTAAAAAATGCACTTGGTCACTTTCTCCTGTATGACTACGGTATATGATATGGAGGTCCCGTTTTGGAGGTCTTGGGTTCGATTCTCAGGGATGGTTCAAATAAATATAAGTGATTTTTTCACTTTAATATTTATCAATATTACCCTTGACTAGTACCTAAAGCGGGTACCATAGACTCCAATAAATAGAGCCGCCAATAATTTAACAATGTTACCAATATCAAAATAAGTCCATTGTTTCTGTGGTGTCATTCATTGCCAACATACGAAAATAACGTATTTACGAAGGCGAATTTTACACAATAAAATGATGAATGAAAATGTTGATTATATCGGCTGTTATTTACACAAAACGAGTCTTACACAATCCTTTATAGATTAAGTATGTTAAATTAGAAAACTCTGAAAATGATCCATTATAAAACATTTTTTTTTAAATTGCAGAGACCCACCAAGCTACCTTGTGTGTCTTGTCGGTGGAATTCTTTTAACATACGTTTTTTTATTGTTTTCATCTATATAACCTAACTAATATATTTACAAAAAAAGAGATAAAAAATTAAAAGTTATAAACTATTTTACAATTTTCATGGAATTAACCCTTGAGCATTTACCCATTCCTTTATTATGCTTTTGTTCCATATTTTATTTTGACCTCCAACCTCCGTCGGCAACAAATTAAAAATAAAAAATGTTCAAAACCATATATCGCTCACTCCTTTCAATAACGTCATTTATCAAAAATCGTCCATTTTCAATTGAGCATGTTATCGGAATGGCCAGAAAATGTACCATATCCCAGCAAAAGCGGCATATTTTTAACTTAATATTTACCCGCTACAGGACAGAAAGTGTTGTTTTTGCATTTTGAAGAAAAGATATTGTTTTATTATTATTTTTAAATTTACTCAATATTTTTCAAATGCAGAAAAAACATTCAGGTTTACCTAAAAAGATCTGTTGCAGAGTAAAAAGTTCAATAAGAGGCTTGATATTTATTTTTAATACATTTCATTTTATTTTTAAACTTTAAAAACGATCTCCTAAAAAATCAAGTTATTTTGATATATCACTCACTCCTTTCAAGAACGTCATAAATCAAAAATCGTCAATTTTCAGTTGTGCATATTTTCGGAATGCCCAGAAAATGTATTATATTCTTAATTTATCTTAATCTATATTTTTTATTTAATATTTACCTGCTACAGGGCAGAAAGTGTTGTTTTTGCATTTTGAAGAAAAGGTATTGTTTATTTATTTTTTTAAATAAACTAAATATTTTTAAATGAGAATCAGGTTTTACTTAAAAAGATCTGTTGCACAGTAAACAGTTCAATAAGAGGCTTGATATTTATTTTTAATGCATTGTATTATATTTTTAAACTTTAAAAACGTTCTCCTGAAAATTCAAGTTTTTTTTATATATGACGTTGTTAAAAGGAGTGAGCGATATATATATGTCATAAAAATAAAATAGAAGAAGGCTTTTCTAAACCCAGAATGAAAATTGTCGAGTCATATCGCGATAATGACGCAAACACATCGTTCAGTATCACTTAATACCACCTCTCGACTTTCACATTATCATCAAAAACAGCTTTCGTCTCGAGAGGGTTTGAGAAAACAATTTTGACACAGCATTACGTCAAACCCCTCATAAAGTGTCATGTTTAAGGGCGTTTGTGCACTACACGGAATTACCGTCGGAATTTACCGTCCGGCACGTCAGTTAGCATATAAGTATAACTTTTGTCCGTCTTACTTCGGATCGGTGCTCTTCATCGGTGCGTGAAGACGTTGCGCGTAAACTCCATCACGCCAAACTGTCGCAGTCGCTTTCATTTTTTAAAACCGGACGGTAAAATTCCATGTAGTGCACAAGCGGCTATACACCGACCAACCGTCAAAAATTTTTTTTTTAAAATAATGTGTTTGGATATTTTTTTATTTCTAAGAATAAATATTGAAAAAATATTTATAAATGTATTTTCAACTCCCTACCCTTCAATAATTCTACCATTATTGTTATTATTATTCTACCATTCACCAATTCTACCCATTATTGACAACCACACTACTGAAATTCTTGGATGTTCTATATATATATGAACCAATTTAGAAACCTTGTTCTTGAAACACTAGAACTTCACAAGAGACATCTATTGGTAATATAAGAGTTTCTGCTTAGTAAAAAGCTTCTTTACATCTCACCAATAGATGTCTCTAGTAAAGTTCTAGTGATTCAAGAACAAGGTTTCTAAATTGTATATATATATATATATATATATATATATATATATATATATATATATATATATATATATATATATATATATATATATATATATATATATATATATATATATATATTGTATATATATATATATATATATATATATATATATATATATATAGAACTTCCAAGAATTTGAGTAGTGTGGTTGTCAATAATGGGTAGAATTGGTGAATGTTACACGTGTGTAAAGTGATCACTTAAACCAACCTATGACGGTCGTCATCCCCGTAAATGCCCAGACTTCCATATTCTTCTTCATCTTTGATGAGATGTTATAAAAAAAAATAATCTATTAAGAATATTATATTAAGTGTGAAGTAAAAATTGCAACAACACGAGAAAGATCGTGGACTTAGCCGGATTTGAAAACTACCTGATATCAAATTATTTTTTACCGTACTTCTCTTTGAAATACTAGACAGATTTTTCAGCAAAAATCCAATACACACTTTTTACAAATCTAGATATATTTGAACCGGAGCATATACAATATTTTATAGCCCATATTTTTCGCTATCTAAAATAAAATCACCAGTTGCTTCTAAGGATACGATACCAGCTTTGCGTGGAGGTGGGATTTTACAAGGGATATATTCGTGGGGTTTGTTTAGAGTGAATAAAATACTATATATTAGCACTAGAGGCTAGGGTATTGCCCCATAAATAAAATACAGCCCCTAATAGGGCTACCTTTGTATTAATAGAATGGGCTATTTCGATTTCACTGGGAAAATATGAGTGAAAATATTATTAGATCGAGTGTACAAGCAATTCGATTGTTAATTTCCTGTGAAATTATGGTATATTGAAAGATGGAATGTATTTAATTTATTATTAAACCATATCCGCTCCCTAGGTGGAGCATATCGCTCACTCCTTTCAAGAACGTCATAAATCAAAAATCGTCGATTTTCAGTTGTGCATGTATTCGGAATGCCCAGAAATGGTACTATATCCCAGCAAAAGAGGCATATTTTTAACTTAATATTTTCCCGCTACTGGACAGAAAGTTTTGTTTTTGCATTTTTAAGAAAAGGTATTGTTTAATTATTTTTTCAAAATATACTTAATATTTTTCAAAGGTAGAAAAAACCTTCAGGTTTTATCTAAAGAGATCTGTTGCACAGTAAAAAGTTCAATAAGTGGCTTGATATTTATATTTTTAAACTTTAAAAACGTTCTCCTGAAAAATCAAGTTTTTTGACTTATGACGTTCTTGAAAAGAGTGAGCGATATGGAGTCCACAAACTGTCTCCAGGCTTTTCTGTCGGCTGTCAGCTCCCTTGCATCCTCCCAAGTCAGATCCGCGTCTCGAAGTTCTGACGACGAATTGTCAGCAGTGGTCGGGAACCTGATGCCTTGTAAAAGAGGCAAGCTTGATGGCGGCTCTCGGGAGGCATGCGGAGTACATGGCCGAGCCGACTGAATCGCCTTTTCTTGACGACAGTTGTGACCAAGATTTGCTGCGTCCTACGCCTTATCTCTTCATTCAAAACGAAGAAAAGTCAAACGAAAGATGTCAATAAAATAATATGAAAATAACTCCTGTAATTGGAGATAATTCAGGTTTTGTGATCAAGTCGCTCACTCCATTTCAAGAACGTCATAAATAAAAAAAACTTGATTTTTTAGTGGAACGTTTTTAAAGTTTCAAAATATAGCACAATGTATTAAAAATAAAAATCAAGCCACTTATTGAACTTTTTACTGTGCAACAGATCTTTTTAGGTAAAACCTGAAGGTTTTTTCTCCATTGTAAAACTATTTAGAATATTTAAAAAAAATAAAAACAATACCTTTTCTTCAAAATGCAAAAATAACGTTTTCTGCCCTGTAGCGGGTAAATATTAATTTAAAAATATGCCTCTTTTGCTGGGATATAGTACATTTTCTGGGCATTCCGAAAACATGCATAGGTAACTGAAAATTAACGATTTTTTATTTAAGACGTTCTTGAAAGGAGTGAGCGAAGTATTTGGACACAAATGATATTAAAATAATATTTAACTACCACGATATGAAGCCATCAAGTTTCTAAACTATGTAATATGGATGTAAAAATTACTTTTATGACTTATTGTCGTATAACAATAAAAAACATGTAATAAAAGTAAAGAAATATGTCTTTATTACGGTCGATAAAGTATCAGCAAAATGTTATACGATCGCATTGTCATACTATCAAACAAAAGTAATAAATTTGAAGAATTTCCTCATTTTATTGGAATAATAAGGCAGGATTATCAATGGCCTACTACTAGAGGGAGGCGAAAAACTATTCACCCTATCGGAAGACGTTATAATTTTTGAAAATGGCGTCGTACAACAACCATATTTGACATTTCGCTCGCTCCTTTCAACAATTCATGTCGCTAACTCCTTTCAAGAACGTCATAAATCAAAATTCGTCAATTTTTGGTTGTGCATGTTTTCGGAATACTCATAAAATGTACTATATCCCAGCAAAAGAGGCATATTTTAAACTAAAAATTTACCAGCTACAGGGCAGAAAGTGTTGTTTTTGCATTTTGAGGAAATAGTATTATTAAACTATTTTTTTTTAATAAACTATATATTTTTCAAATGGAGAAAAAACCTTCATGTGTTTCCTAAAAAGATCTGTTGCACAGTAAAAAGTTCAATAAGTGGCTTGATATTTATTTTTACTACATTGTATTATATTTTTAAACTAAATTTAATTTATTTATGACGTTCTTGAAAGGAGTGAGCGATGTCTCAAAAAAACTTGATTTTTCAGGAGAACGTTTTTTAAGTTTAAAATTTTAATGAAATGTATTTAAAAATAAATAACAAGCCACTTATTGAACTTTTTACTGTGCAACAGATCTTTTAAGGTAAAACCTGAAGGTTTTTTCTACATTTGAAAAATATTTAGTATATTTAAAAAAAATAATTAAGCAACACCTTTTCTTCAAAATGCAAAAACAACATTTTTCTGCCCTGTAGCCTGTAAGTATTAAGTTTAAAATGTGCCACTTTTGCTGGGATATAGTACATTTTCTGGGCATTCCGAAAACATGCACAACTGAAAATTTACGTTTTTTTTATATATTTGACATTGTTGAAAGGAGTGAGCGATTTATGAGCAAAACAGCTGCCGTAAATAAAGTCGGAATGCCGCAAAATCAATAATCCAATTTTGTTAATTAAAAAACATTTTTACTGAATAAAAAAATGATTTTTAATTTATAAATCTTTATTTTATACCTTTACATTTTTTTCTGTTAAGTGGAAAATATGTCCGTTAAATGGCTGTTAGAGGCTTGTCTGCAGGTAGGATACATTGAAAGCTGTCCCACCGCATGCCCAGATCTGATACAGAAGCATCTAGGCTTCCTGACAGATCTTCTCTTGCAAAGCAATTTAGAATTTTTTTAAAACTAAGTTGCGAAATTTATTGAAAATGTGAAACAACACAAAATTGTATCCTGATTTTACTGTTAATTTACATTTAAAAGCTTTCAATATACCTGTCACCGCCAATCTAAATAAATTCAAGTTTGTAAATCCGTCTCCAAATTTTCTAGAAGTACCCCGGTGTAGGCAGTGAAAGGGATTAGTATTTAGTTCAATTAGTCAGCTAGATCCGACTCCGACCCGACGCTGGCCGGTACACAGACGCCCACAACTCCGACCAGCACAGCAGACAGACACGGAGCAGTGCAAAGACATATACAGAGAATAGTCAGTCATGGTATTTCCACTCAACCATGCAGGATAGGGAAGGTAAATGTGAAAAATACACCACAAACAATTGAAAAAAAAATCTACCGAACTACGCCAAAGCGCTTGTTCGAATTACCGAGTAAAATTTAAATTTAAAGTGAGTAATGTTTTTTTTTATTCTCGACTCATTTTAGGTATTAGATATGGAATCTTCCCACGCCGAGAAGACGCCCCACAGGGGTATGCAGAGCAGACGGTGCACCTGAGGGTATGCAGAGCAGGTGAACATTTGTAATTAGAACTTGCAGACAATGTCATGGGAGTCCATAGCTTCGAGGAGATATCTGAGGTAAAAATCTCATTCAATCTTTAGTTTCAATCCTTCACTGCAGCTTTAAATGCAGAATTAAGTTATATATATATATCGCTCACTCCTTTCAACAACGTCATACATCAAACATCAGACTTGATTATTCAGGATATCTTTTTAAAGTTCAAAAATTTAATAAAATGTATTAAAAATAAGTATAAAGACACTTATTGAACTTTTTGCTGTGCAACAGATCTTTTTGGGTAAAACCTGAATGTTTTTTTTTCCATTTGAAAAATATTTAGTATAAGTATTTAAAAATAAAAAAAATTAAACAATACCTTTTCTTCAAAATGCAAAAACATCACTTTATGCCCTGTAGCGGGTGAATATTATGTTGAAAATATGCTGCTTTTGCTGGGATATAGTTTGTACATTTTCTGGTCATTTCGAAAACATGCAGAACTGAAAATTTACGGTTTTTGATATATGACGTTGTTAAAAGGATTGAACGATGTAAATAGATATATATATATATATATATATATATATATATATATATATATATATATATATATATATATATATATATATATATATATATATATATATATATATATATATATATATATATATATATATATATATATATATATATATATATATATATATATATATATATATATATATATATATATATATATATATATATATATATATATATATATATATATATATATATTTATATATATATATATATGTATATATATATATATATATATATAAATATATATATATATATATATATATATATATATATATATATACATATATATATATATATATATATATATATATATATATATATATATATATATATAAATATATATATATATATATATATATATATAAATGTATATATATATATATATATATATATATATAAATATATATAAATATACCCAAGAAATTTGGCCTTTTTGAAAAAACACTTAAAACAAAAAAATAAATATCTCAAATGAGAAATTTTTATCTCAACATAGATGAAAAATAATTGGTATTTTGCATATTTGTAGGGCTTACGACCCGCCATAGGCTGGTTTAAGTCATAACTCTATACATGTGTAAAATTCACAATTTTTACCCATGATTGACTACCACAATTTTTTTTTATATTTCCTACATATATCATTAATCTCATTAGGTTGTACGTGTAAGTACACAACATCCATCTTTGGTTGGATTTAGAAAGCTTTTATTTATCAGAGACCCTTTTGTTTAGATCTATGCACGATATTAACCGGATTATTTTAATACGTTTTTTTAAATTCAATTCTCAAAATTTTATTTTAATTTAATATTATAATACACACATTCTTTCACATGTGAGTTCTCGGTAGCATCTATAGTCGAGTTGAGTAAGCTACCTTTTGCCGAGACATTTATGAAATGCGAAATGAGACGCCTGAAAAGTCGTAAATTTGTTTAAATGTTTTAACTATATTAAAAACTTAAATGTGTGTAATAGAATAAAAGATTTGCTAAACAGACGTTTGTTATATGTGACGCCTTCATTCAAAATCCGCCAGATCCACTTATATAAGATTTTAAAATAAATACTCTATCGGAATGCCAATTGTGGGTTTTATTGTTTAAAATATTTGTATACTGAAAACCCTGCTATATTAACCCTGAAAATTCCGCTATATTCATGGAACTTGCCTTTTGACCCATATCGGGCAATCAAAGACCGTAGATAGGTCAAAAATTGAGATGGCGTCATTATCGGTTTGTGTCTGGTGTTTTTTTTTTAAACTGATAAAAAAAAAACAAAAAAATACGAATATTCTCTATTTCATAATATTTTATCTAATGATAGACAAATCTTTGAAAGATGAATGTTACCCGGAGAATTATGCATTTTTCGTAAAATCGACTTACATGGATCTGGTGGATTTTGAAAGTAGGCGACACATATCAAGGTTTCACAGTACAATTTATTCACAAATCTTTCATATTTAACACGGAACTTTGTCTTCACAGCTTGAATAAGTTATATATATATAACCTTTTACCACCACCCTTAGTGTCTTCCACTTTTGTAACACGCCCTTTCTTTCATTTAAAGTTTAATCAACTCAGTGAAAAGTTTCCAAGGTGAAATGGGATATTTCGCCTTTTAAATAACTTACTAACTTGCCATCACGCGCTTCCCGCAGGATTGGCAGAGGGGATAGAACGCCACACCGCACTGCCTTTCGAAACATTATTCTCTTTCACATTCGTGTATCTCTTCGTATGTATATTATTATAACCCGCCGATTATTCTTCCTGGACTGACCACGCCAAACTATTTCATATTATAAATGCACTTGATCATGCAGGGTTTATCTCGGTCTTCCTCTGCTCCTATTTCTAACCACATCCACCTCGTAAATTTATTATACCGTTCTTTCCTCGTTCATTCGTTCCACATCTTAACACACCTTTTTAAATTTGATGGATAGTGCTTATCTTATATAATAATAATAATCATCATCATCATCATCATCACCATCATCACCATCATCGTCATCATCACCATCATCATCATCGTCATCACCATCATCACCATCATCATCATCATCATCATCATCATCACCATAATCATCATCGTCATTACCATCATCATCATCATCATCGTCATCATCAAGGACACCATCGTCTTCATCGTCATTTATTTATTTATTTATGGGAAAACCAACAGAATATTTATAATAAATAACAACGTTTAGTAAAAATATAATAAAAAAATTATATCCAATTACAGGTTTTCACTTAAAAGTAATTAAAAAAAAACGAATAAAAAGTATATAATATTATAACTTACAGTCTGTTCACAGTTATTTTACCTCTATTTACCTCTAGTTTTTTTTTTGTTTTTAATTATTTATACTGCCAAATAAATCATTTTAAAAAATGGTCACATTTATTTTACCGATAGTTTTTTTTAAATTATTTATACTTCCAAATAAATTATTAAAAAAAAACTTAAGAAAAACAAGATGTAAAATAACTGTGAACAGACTACATTTCTTTGTCAAATAATCTAATAGTCAAATAGTCATCAACAATATTTGTCAAAACAACGTTTTAAAATAAACATTATTGGTGTCCATTTGATCACCATCATCGCTTTTTTTTAAATGTTATTATTATTATTTTATTATTATTGTCCACCTCCGTAGTGTAATGGTCAGCACGCTCGGCTACCGTTCTGGAGGTCCCGGGTTCGATTCCCAAGGGGGGTAAAATAAATATAAGTGATTTTTTCACTGTGATATTTATTCAATATTAACATGGACTGGTACCTGAAGCGGAGGGCTGATCACCTTTCCTTCATATGTAAATGATCAAGAAAACACTGCGTTTATATGACACAGTGCCCTATGCACCATTGGGGTGCGGATAAGGGTTTTATTATTATTATTATTATTATTAGGCTTTCTTTTGATAACGGTTCGTTACAACAGTGTGAGGTAATCCGTTTTATAAAAGTGTCATTAAAATCCGATAGCGTAGTATACTTTTTGGACGTGTGCTTTTGGCTTAGTGGGAGCTATTCTGAAAACGTAACATAATAAAAAAAACAGCTATTGAAAAAATACGAAATACTCTGCTTAACTTTCTTCTAACCCTTATCCGCACCCAATGGTGCATAGAGCACTGCGTATTATAGACGCAATGTTATCTTGATCGTTAAATACACGAAGGAAAGGTGATCAGCCTTGCGTTTATATTAAATAAATATTAGAGTGAAAATATCGCTTATATTTATTTGACCCCTTCTCTGGGAATCTAACCCGGGACCTCTAGAACGGTAGCCGAGCATTCTGACCATTATTCTATGGAGGCGGACAAAACATAACTTTTTTAACTTTCTTGACTTTAATGCACTAAAACAGAAAAAAAAACAAGGTGAAATTTCTCAAATAAATCATGGACAATTAGTCGTTATCAGGCGGAAAAATGGTTAAAAATCATAGGGGGCGATTCGATAATGGATAATTGGACGAGAATTGAGTGTATTTCAAGGACGTGTCACGTCAGCCGAGCGTGCTGGCCATTACACTACGGAGACGGACAAAATTACATATAAAATTACGCAGACGGCCAGTTCATATAAGAAGTAAAAATATTTCAAACCTAAAATTGTAAGGGTGTTTTTTTATTTTTATTTTTATTTATTTCTTAAGTTAGCTTATATTAAAACTAATATAAACTATTATATACATTTACATCATCTTTATATATTTACATTTCCTTACAGTAACTTAGACATTTATTTTTAAATTCTTTCAGACACTTTTCATTCTTCATACATTCAGGCATCTCATCATACATTTTTAAACCCTTATACATCAAGCAATTTTGCGACTCAGCTCTTTTCAATAATGGTAGTCTTATTTTATCCTTTTGTCTAGTAGCATATTCGTGACAATTTTTGTTTAAGACAACTTTATCCTTAAAATATTTTGGTAATTTATCGTGAAAAAATTTATGTATAAATATCAACATATTAAATTTAAGTCTTCTTCTTACAGATAACCATTTTAGTTCATCTCTCATTTTTTTACATTGCTATATTTATTTTTCTTAAGAACTATTCTCATCGCTTTATTGTTTTGGAATAGTCCCCCATACAATTTTCTTCGCCGACAGGGAGGATTATCTTCTCAGTATAAGGGAAGGTTTTGTCCAGCTTTTTGGTAAATGATCCTGTATTATTTCGCATAGCGTCATATTTCTTTCCCCCCATTCCAGTCTCTCGACAAGACTGAATTTACGACATTTCAGGGGATGAAACTATTGGGGAAAAAAATCTTATTTCTTTAATGTTTTCGCAGAAACTTTATAAAATTAAACAACTTTGTTTTAAACATTTTAAAATTATTAATTGATTTGGCGTTTAATTTGTAGAACTCCATTTTAATTAATATATTAATTTAAAATCAAACACAGATCTTTTGAGTCTACTAAGTTATATTTTACTAAAAAAACACATAAAAGTTGATATTGTGATAATTGTATCGCCTTGTTAGGGCATTATCAAACGAATGTCATTCATAAAATTCGTTTGATAATGTCCTAACAAGGCGAAACAATTGTCACCATATTATTTTTTTGTGTTAACAAAATACAACTTAGTAGACTCAAAACATCTGTATTTGATTTAAAATTAATACAAAAACATTTTATTTATTATTAGTACACTTTAACCAACCGCTTTCGAACAAAACCTTGTCATCATCAGGGTTTTTTAAATTCTAAAACATTAAAATACTCATAACATTTTGAGTGTGTCCAAATACTTGTTCACAAAATCTGGATTATCTCCAATAACAGGAGTCATTTTCATATTATTTTTGACATCTCATCATTTGATGAGATATTATAATAGAATATCCATATTCTTCTTCATCTTTGATGAGATGTCAAAAAATAATATGAAAATAACTCCTATAATTGGAGATAATCCAGATTTTGTGAACAAGTATTTAGACACACTGAAAATGTTGTACTTGAATATATATTGAAATTAAAATCTCGCTTCCACACAGTTGTGTCGCGCAGTAGTCAAAGTGAAATTAATCAAATGTTTCAAGTAATGTTTAATTGTATCGGGTTGTGGTCCCGTGGTTAGTGTCGCGGTCTCTGAAGTCAAGTTTCTCGGTTCGAACCCACTCTACCACAATTTGGTACCTATTTCTAATAATGAGCCACTTAGGCTCACAGAAATAGTATGAAATTGAAATATTTGTGTAAATAATAAAAACACAAATATTTCTCTTTTCTTTAAAAAAATATTGCTTTATATTTAGGAAGTGACGTATTCCAGATATGAGTTATAATATTGTAATATTAGTTAAATAGGAAAAGTATATTTTAAAATTCACGTTATTATTTGTCTCACAAAATATTACGTTATTTAAAACGTTATTTATTAGTAACGAGCAGACTCACAGAAGATTTTGTATCTCGGGATATCGAATGTAATACACCCTGTTTCATAATATTTATTAGATATATGTTTGTAATTCAATGTAATATATTTGTATTAAATGTAATGTATATTTTTCTCCCACTTTTCTGCCACCTAGAAGATCACTCGGCGGTAAGTTTAGCTGCAAATAGCAACTCTCCTCGTAGAGTCTCACCGCTTACTAGCTATTTTTTTAATCAACTTGTTCAATTTGGTCAGATATTCTAGTCAGTTCATTTCCTTCTAACCCTTCACCCGCAGCCAATGGTGCATAGGGCACTGCGTTGTAAAGAGACTTTGTCTAGATAGTCAAATACACGATGGAAAAGTATCAAGTCCTGAGCTTCAGGTAGCAGTATAGGAAAATTAATAATTAATTGGTATTTATCTTCACCCTCCTGGAAATCGAACCCGGGACCTCTGTCATGGTAGCCTAGCGGTATAATTTAATTGAAAGGTGTCTATACAATATGTTTGAAAATAGTATTAATATAATCTGGAGCTTAGCAGATGAGTATCTGGAACGGTTATTATTCATATTATTCAGTTACAATCATTAACGGTAATTATTCATATTAGTAACTGTTATAATTATTGATGGTAATTATTCATATTAGTAACTGTTATAACTATTATGAACGGTAATTATTCATATTAGTAGCTTTTACAATTATTGATGGTAATTATTCGTCCGCCTCCGTAGTGTAATGGTCAGCACGCTCGGCTACCGTTCTGGAGGTCCCGGGTTCGATTCCCAAGGGGGTAAAATAAATATAAGTGATTTTTTCACAGTCATATTTATTCAATATTACCCTGGACTGGTACCTGAAGCGGAGGGCTGATCACCTTTCCTTCATGTGTAAACCATCAAGATAACACTGCGTTTATATGACGCAGTGCCCTATGCACCATTGGGGTGCGGATAAGGGTTTAAAAAATAATAATTATTCATATAATTAACTGTTGTAACCCATGTTATTAACGGTTATTTTTAATATTTTTACTGTTACTAACCATACGTATAAAATTAACAGTTATTACCCTTGGTATTAACGGTTATTATTCATATTATTAACGGTTAACTTATTTTTTAAAAAAAAAGGAATAACCCGGATAGCTTCTACATTTAGAGGCTTGTCTGCAGGTGGGATAGTAAGGATAGGGAAGATGAGTGGGAAAAATACATCACAAACACCCAGACTAATTGATAATAAATTTTTCTAGAATTTATTTTGGATTTGGCGGGAATCGAACCCGCGACGCCAGTTTCGCAGTTATAACCCATATTATAAACGGTTATTATCTATAGTATTAACTGTTTTTACCAATATTATTAACGGTTATTTTTAATACTATGAACGGTTATTATCTATGATATTAACAGTTATAATCCATGATATTAACGGTTAACGGTTATTTTTCATATAATTAACGGTTATTTTCTTTAAGGTATTGTTCTGAACGGTTAAAACCCATAAACCGGTTAGTATCTATTGGATATTACATGTAAATCAAGAAGCCAATCAACCATATTGAACATTTAGAACCATTCACAAACATTGTTAAGTATATTGCACAGAATTTGGTATTATGACTTTGTTGATCACGTTATTATTTACTTCATAAAATATTATATATATATATATATATATATATATATATATATATATATATATATATATATATATATATATATATATATATTTATATATATATATATATATATATATATATATATATATATATATATATATATATATATATATATATATATATATATATATATATATATATATATATATATATATATATATATATATATATATATATATATATATATATATATATATATATATATATATATATATATATATATATATATATATATATATATATATATATATATATATATATATATATATATATATATATATATATATATATATATATATATATATATATATATATATATATATATATATATATATATATATATATATATATATATAACTCTTGGGTTATATATCGTGAAAGTCTGATTCCCGGGTCTTGCACCTATTTTCTTCTTCTTCTCTAGCCTTCTGACCTCCACTGCTGGATATGGGCTTCTTCCAAATCCTTCCATTTTTCTCAGTCTGTTGCTGCTTGCAGCCAGTTTCTACCCCCCACAGCGACTATGTCGTCGGACCATCTCTTTTGAAGTCTTCCGACGCCTCTTTTACTCTCCCAAGGTCTCCATCTCAAAATTTTAGGGGTCTATCTTGTGGGGTCCTGTCTTGCAACATGTCCCGCCCATTGCCACTTGAGTCTTGCCACCCGATCCATGATATCCGCTATTCTGGATCTGCTACTAATTTCTTTATTTTTAATTTCATCTCTCAGGCTCAAACCAAGTATGGATCTTTCCATGGATCGCTGTGTGCATTTGAGCTTCTCTGCATTTTTTCGTCAGAGCAATGATCTCTAGTACATATCGCTCACTCCTTTCAACAACGTCAAATATCAAAAACATGATTTTTAAGGATATCGTTTTTAAAGTTTAAAAATATAATCAAAGTATTAAAAATGAATATCAAGCCACTTATTGAACTTTTTATTGTGCAACAGGTGTTTTTAGATAAAACCTGAATGTTTTTTCCTCATTTGAAAAATATTAAGTTAAAAATATGCCGTTTCTAAATTACCTTTTTGAGCCGGTAAATATATAGTTTTGAAAGTTTAAAACTATAGTAAAATGTATTAAATATAAATATCTATCAACTTATTGAACTTTTTACTATGCAACAGATCTTTTTAGGTAAAACCTGAAGGTTTTTTCTTCATTTGAAAAATATTTAGCATATTAAAAAAAAAAACAAAACCTTTTCTTCAAAATGCCCCGTAGCAGGTAAATATTAAGTTTTAAAAAATGAAGCTTTTGCTGGGATATAGTACATTCTCTGGGCATTACGAAAGCATGCACAACTGAAAATTGACGATTTTTGATATATGAATATATCGCTGAAAGGAGTGAGCGATATGTATTCACTGGCAGTATGCAGGATTTTTTAGAACTTAGGATTCTCTGCATTTTGCATGGACTGTTGGAATTGTACCTAAATATTGCATCTTGTTCCAGCGGTGTGCCGTCTCATCAACTATCTGCCACGAGGCTCCTGGGATCTCCTGACAACACGAGGTTCCCGCTAGATGAAGGATCTGGTAGGCACTCATTCCACATTCACTACATTCAAACATAATCGAAATCAGATCTGCAGGCGCTGGTAACAAAAGTGTATAGTATGTGTGAAGTCATGCGATGCTTCAGTATCAGGTCTAGGAATGCGGTGGGACAGCTCTCAATGTACCTCGCTTACTATTAGAGAGAAGGTCTGTCAGGATGCCAAGATGCTTCTGTATCAGGTCTGGGAATGCGGTGGGACAGCTCTCAATGTACCTCGCTTATTATTATAGGGAAGGTCTGTCAGGAAGCCTAGATGCTTCTGTATCAGGTCTGGGAATGCGGTGGGACAGCTCTCAATGTACCTCGCTTATTATTATAGAGAAGGTCTGTCAGGAAGCCTAGATGCTTCTGTATCAGGTCTGGGAATGCGGTGGGACAGCTCTCAATGTACCTCGCTTATTATTATAGAGAAGGTCTGTCAGGAAGCCTAGATGCTTCTGTATCAGGTCTGGGAATGCGGTGGGACAGCTCTCAATATACCTCGCTTATTATTATAGAGAAGGTCTGTCAGGAAGCCTAGATGCTTCTGTATCAAATCTGGGAATGCGGTGGGACAGCTCTCAATGTACCTCGCTTATTATTATAGAGAAGGTCTGTCAGGAAGCCTAGATGCTTCTGTATCAGGTCTGGGAATGCGGTGGGACAGCTCTCAATGTACCTCGCTTATTATTATAGAGAAGGTCTGTCAGGAAGCCTAGATGCTTCTGTATCAGGTCTGGGAATGCGGTGGGACAGCTCTCAATGTACCTCGCTTATTATTATAGAGAAGGTCTGTCAGGAAGCCTAGATGCTTCTGTATCAGGTCTGGGAATGCGGTGGGACAGCTCTCAATGTACCTCGCTTATTATTATAGAGAAGGTCTGTCAGGAAGCCTAGATGCTTCTGTATCAGGTCTGGGAATGCGGTGGGACAGCTCTCAATGTACCTCGCTTATTATTATAGAGAAGGTCTGTCAGGAAGCCTAGATGCTTCTGTATCAGGTCTGGGAATGCGGTGGGACAGCTCTCAATGTACCTCGCTTATTATTATAGAGAAGATCTGTCAGGAAGCCTACATACATGCTTCTGTATCAGGTCCAGGTCTGGGAATGCGGTGGGACATTTACAATCAGTAAGTTGTATGAGTACGTGAGGACGCGAGTCTGTTGGTTCTAGTAGCTGATCTAGTTAGTTGATCTAGTTTTTTTTTCTATTCCGTTGCAGACTTCTACCCGTTCTCGGAGGACTTCTCCGGCGTGCCGAACGGCGGCGCCCCCGGCGCGCCGCTCGGCTGCGGCGCCCGCTGCGAGGGCGCCGCCCCGGCGCCGCGCGCGCGCCTTCCCGGCGCCGGCCTGCTGGACTGCTTCGGCGCCTGTCGCCACCGCCTCGGCCGCTACTTGGCTAAACGAAAGGTCACCATGAATAACTGATCTAATATATAACATTATTTTTTGACATCTCATCAAAGATGAAGAAGAATATGGAAGTCTGGGCATTTACGGGGCTGACGACCGTCATAGGCTGGTTTAAGAGATCACTTTACACACGTGTAACATTCACCAATTCTACCCATTATTGACAACCACGCTACTCACATCTTTGGCTCTATATATAAATGAACCAATTTTGAAACATTATTCTTGAATCACTAGAACTTCACTAGAGACATCTATTGGTGAGATGATTTTGTGAACTTGTATTTGGACATACTCAAAATGTTGTAATATATAACACGTTATTTGTAACCGTTACTCGTAACACGTTACCTGTTACTCGTAACACGTTACCTGTTACTTGTAACACGTTTCCTGTTACTTTGAACTCGTTACCTGTTACTTGTAACCCGTTACCTGCAACATATAACCCGTTCCTTGTAACTTGTTTTTCTTTTTCTTCTAACCCTTTTTCGCGACCGATGGTGTATAAGCAACTGCATCTTACAAACATCTGTGTTATCTTGATCATTAACACATTAAGGAAAGGTAATCAGCCCTCCGCTTTAGGAACTATTCTAGGGTAATATGACTGTCGTCAACAGGCCTTCCGTTCCATTTGAAGAGGGCTCGGAATTTTGTGTCCTAGCTTGGTTTGTGGTACCAATATCCTTCACTAGTTTTATCATGTCCGCCTCCGTAGTGTAATGGTCAGCACACTCTGCTACCGTTCTGTAGGTCCCGGGTTCGATTCCCAATAGGGGTAAAATAAATATAAGTGATTTTTTCACTGTTATATTTATTCAGTATTACCCTGGACTGGTACCTGAAGCGGAGGGCTGATCACCTTTCCTTCATGCGTAAACGATCAAGATAACACTGCTTTTATATGACGCAGTGCCCTATGCACCATTGGGGTGCGGATAAGGGCCTTATTATTATTATTATTAGTTTTATCATGTATTATACCACCTCTCGTGAAAGTTCCTTTCGAACTTTCACGGATCCTGTAATTCCCGTAATTTACGGATCCCGTAATAGACTGTTGACCGTCAATAACCTGATGTCACCGTTCTGTCGAATTCCCAAATAAAATAACCTGTTCTTTGTAACCCGTTCCCTAAAACGTTACTCGGTAACCGTTCCAGATAGAGCAGGGCATCAAGCTGTACGCGGCGCACAAGCAGCAAGCTGCCGTGAAGACGTGGCTGTCCGCCCTCAAGAGCGTGCGGCAGCGCGGGGACAAGTTCCAGCTGCTCGGCTACCTCTACCAGGCGTACATGGACTTCGGGAAGTACAGGTACCAACCTAACCTCACCTGACGTCACCCAACCTAGTACCACGTGATCTAACCTACCTGGTTAGGTAGGGTAACTAGCCCATGACAACAGAGATTTAGTAATTCGAAAGTAGAATCATACGCAAAGAACTAACAATTCACATAACAGTACACAAAACACTCACACGTAAAATCATACACAAAAGAACTAACATTAATAACAGTCCAAAACCAACTAACTAACTAACCAACCAACCATCACGCCGCTTCCCCGCAGGGGTAGGCAGAGAGAATCGAACGCCACACCACTCTGCCTTTGCAAGCATTCTTCGCCTCTTCCACATTCATGCATCTCCTCATACATACCCGACGATTATTACGACTCCTGACCCGGCCGCTTTCAAGTATTTGACATACCTGATTGTGCCAAGTTTTCCTTGGTCTTACTCTGCTTCTTTTTCCAACTACATTCGCCTCATGAATTTGTTAAACCGTTCTTTCTTCACTCGTACGCTCCACATGTCCAAACCATCTCAACACACCTTTCTTTATTTTATCCATAATGCTTATCCTTGAACACTTTTTTTTGGGATAAAACATGCACAACTGAAAGTTGACGATTTTCGATTTACGATGTTGTTGAAAGGAGTGAGCGATGTGCCACGTTTGCAAATGAACAAAAAACACAAAAAATGTCCCAATAATACCACCCACGCTGTTTCCGTCTTCACAAAGCTCCGTACGTAATTTATTACGACTATAAACCGAACATTAGACGTCTTTCGGCCATACTAAATAATGAACATATGAGGGAATACTATAAAGTAGCCGAGCAAGGTTAGCACCACATCCCGTCGCGCTGTGGGCTTTTCAATCATTCAAGATAATGTTCACACCTGTTGAGTTGGTCCCAATACTCCCTAAGGTGATTTATTTTTCACGACTTTTCATGAAATTTTGGGACACTTTACAGCATGTGACATATTTTAAATAAATAAATATATATATATATATATATATATATATATATATATATATATATATATATATATATATATATATATATATATATATATATATATATATATATATATATATATATATATATATATATATATAAATATATAAGTATATATTTTGTCCGCCTCCGTAGTGTAATAGTCAGCACGCTCAGCTACCGTTCTGGAGGTCCCGGGTTCGATTCCCAGGGGGGGGTCAAATAAATAAAAGTGATTTTTTGAGAGAAAAAACCTTCAGGTTTTACATAAAAAGATCTGTTGCACAGTAAAAAGTTCAGTAAGTAGCTTGATATTTATTTGTAATATATTGTGTTATATTTTTTAAATTTAAAAACATTCTCCTGAAAAATTAAGTTTTTTTTATTTATGACGTTCTTGAAAGGAGTGAGCGATATACCATCCGTAGGGCCATCTGATAGAATGAGTAAAATAATTTTCCTGTACATTTTTAGGGAATCCTTGGAGTTTGCTCACCGTCAGCTCGGGATATCTGAGGAGCTGGACTCTCCTTCTATGAGGGCTGAAGCTTACCTCAACTTGGCCCGAGCTCATCAAACATCAGGAGGACTGGAAAGGTATATATACATACATATATTCCACTTCCACTCAGCACTATCAAGTTTAGTCTGAAAAACTGGGCCATGGACAAGAGCCAAGAGATCTGGTCCAACACCTCAGGGATGAAACACGCAAAGGAACTGATCACGCGGTACTCACGGTAATTCACCACAGAAGCTATAAAGCTTAGCAAAAAACAAATAAGGATCCTAACCAGGACCTTGACAGGACACTGCAGACTGAGGAAACACATGTCAAAAATTTCACTTCATGACTCCCCAGTATGCAGATTTTGTATGGAGGATAACGAAACGCCAATCCACATTCTCTACAATTGTGACGCACTCGCTCACAAACGAGGTCACATCCTTGGAGGACCTCTACTGGACTCCGAGAAGGTGAAGCTCCTACCACCAAGACAGGTCGTGAGTTACATGACTCATGTAGGTCTTGGCAGTGAGCTGCAATACAGAGGAAGGTCACAATAGTCACAGTGACATAAGGGATGCAAGATCCCTTGACCCCAAAAAAAAATAATAATCCACTTCCCTTTCTGCTGTTATAATTGATGACTCCATCGAGGGTCTCCAATTAATCGTTGACAGGGTAAATAGGTATTCATCAAAATGGTCGAGAGTTTCAAGTACTTGGGATTGTACGAAACTGAAAATGGCAGCCTTCAAAAGGAATTGGGAGTGCATTTAGGACTCGCAGGGTCCGCATTTAACAGTATGAAGGCTGTCTGGAGATCGGATCTTTACTCGGTGAAGATCATATGCTCCTATACAATGCCTGCATTGCTCCTGTTCTCTTATATGGCTGTGAAACATGGCACCTTACAAGGGCCCAGAGCAGCGTGTACTTAGCTTTGAGAATAGGTGTCTGCGAAGAATTTTAGGTGTGCGGTGGTTTGACTTTGTGAGGAATGAAGAGATAAGGCGTAGGACGCAGCAAATCTTGGTCACAACTGTCGTCAAGAAAAGGCGATTCAGTTGGCTTGGCCATGTATTCCGCCTGCCTCCCGAGAGCCGCCATCAAGCTTGCCTCTTTTTCAAGGCATCGGGTTCACGACCACTGCTGACAATTCATCGACAGCTCTCGTCTGAACTTAGCGAGGCGAACCTGACTTGGGAGGATGCTACGGAGCTGGTGGAAAAGCCTGGAGAGACAGTTTGTGGACATGGAGTTGGAAAATGAAGGATGAAAGTAGACTGAATGCAGTCGAAATTCGATCTCTCAGAAGAATGTGCGACAAAACAATGTATGATACATGTTCGAATAGTGAAATAAGGAAGGAATGCAAAACTGAGATAAGCATTATTGATAAAATTAAGAAAGGTGTGTTGAGATGGTTTGGACATGTAGAACGAATGAGAGAGGAAAGAACGGTAAAACAAATTTATGAGGCAAATTTAATTGGAAAAAGGAGCAGAGGAAGACCGAGAAAAACTTGGCACGATCAAATATGCCAAATACTTGAAAGTGGTCGGGTTAGGAGTCGAAACAATCGGCGGGTATGTATGAGGGTAGATGCATGAACGTGGAAGGGGCGAATCTTTTTTGCAAAGACAGAGTGGTGTGGCGTTCTATTCCCTCTGCCTATCCCTGCGGTGGTACAAGTGGTAAAAAAACAAGTGTTTTTCTTTTACAATATCATCAAGTCTTACCACAAAGTGAATGCCGAAACGTAGTCGTACAGGAAAAAAAAACCAACTAACAAAACGCAAAATGTTCAGGAGAACCATTTAAGTCACTTTTGCTTGGCAAGAAAATAAACATCAATGCAGTTAGTCATGTTTAACAAGTCAATATATTATACTTTCAAGTTTAAAATCCTTTGGGATTTTTTTCAAGGCAATATTAATCTAGTAAGATATCAAATAGTCAATGATCACGTTTTTGTTAAAAATGCACTTGGTGACTTTCTCCTGTATGACTACGATATGTGTGTATTAAATAAAAATAAAATGAACAAATAATAAGAAAACAAAATGTTAAGGTGCTAAAGGTATCTAAAACAATTATGTAAAAATTTATGTGATGATTCTAGGGCCCTTTCGTATGCCAGGCAGTCTCTGTATAACGACTGCGAGGGCTGTTCCACCATGGGCTACGTCCACCTCACAGTGGGATCCGTATCCTTGGAGCTCGGAGCCTTCAGCAAGGCGGTGGACAGCTTCCAGCGCGCACACAAGACTGCCCAGACCACGCGGGACAACGCGCTCCTACTGCAGGTATGCGAGCATATCGACCTACCATACGTAAAGTGCTCTAACTAAATTTTTTGTCAATTTCGAGATATTTGCTATATGTTATCTACAAATATTACTTATAACCCTTATCCGCACCCAATGGTGCATAGGGAACTGCATCAAACTGATGCAGTGCTATCTTGATCATTACTTACATAAAGGCAAGGTGATCACTTTTGCGCTTCCGGAACCAATCCAGGGTAATATTAAATAAATATTACAATGTAAAATCACTAATATTTATTTTCACCCCCCGTGGGAATCGAACCCGGGACCTCCAGCACGGTAGCTAAACACGCTGACCATTACACCACGGAGGCGGACAACATAAACGTAAACAAATATAAAAAATAAAAAATATATATATAAAATAAATTACGCCTAGTTTTCAGCCGTATAAGACGCTATCTACATCTAATTTTCGAAATGAACCGAACTCCTAAAACGCTAACTACTTAATTTTGACAAAGTATAAAGATTTAAAACGATTTAATACATTATTTTAGCGTGTTTTTGAATGTATAATACTAGTAGAGAATTTAAGATAAAACCGTTAATTAATAAAAAAGAATACGTTGATAAAATGTTCTAAGCTCTCTCCTGTAAAGTAACAGATTTGCAGATAGAGGACTTTACGTAGGGGCCGTCGATATGCAGTATCTATCTGCCAAGGTGTTGGAGATGCCCGGCAATGCAGCAGAGCCAACAAGAAGACCAGCATCACCCCCCGCCATCTGTTGTTGACTACCCACAATGACGAGAGCTCTACCAGCTGCTCTCTGACATTACCATTACACAGGGAGGCGTCTTGCCCAACATCTTGGCCATGCTCCAGCCCAAGAAGACCGAGAAGAAGGCGCAATAATATGCCGGCTCCACTTTCCCCCTTTCATCTTTCTTTATCCCGGTCATCCTGACAAGCTAGCTACGCAGGAATACCGCATCTGTTGTCTTCTTCTTTCCATCTTCGCTCCCTAGGTGGAGCATATGGCCAACACGAGACGTCTCCAAGTCACTCTGTCACGCGCCATCTCCTTGGCTTCCTCCCAGGTCAATCCGGCGTCTCGAAGTTCCGCTGAGTATAGTCGGTGAATGGGCGCCGGAATCCTCGGAGTTGGAAGAAGAGACATAAGGGGTTGATGCTCTCAGGTGACATTCCAAGGACATGTCCCACCCATTTCCACCTTCTTCTCTTCAGGACTTCCAGTATGAGGGGCTGTTGAGTTCTTCTCCTCACATCGTCATTCCTGACCAAGTCATACCACTTTATACCCAGTATTCGCCTCAGGCACCTAATTTCAAAACTTGCTAGTTTCTTGCTTTGAGCTTTAGTGAGGTCCCACGACTCACGACATGCCACGACTCGCATCTGTTGTACTGTTACTAAATGTAAACATGAGCCGGTATCTCTCTGTCCCAGGTGTACGTGGGCCTCTCGGAGGTGTTCGGGCGGCTGCTGGACGCGGAGCGCGGCGCGGCGCACGCGGCCCGCGCATACGACCTGTCGCGCTCGCTGCAGCCGGGCGACCTCAACACGCGCCACCACCGCGCCGCGCTGCTGCAGATGGCCGCCTCGCTCCGCCGCCAGGGGGAGCTCGGCGACGCCCACGACTACTGTACTGTGAGTGCATAATGTCATTCAATATTACTATGAACAGTACATTATCTCATTCACGACTATCGTACTGTGAGTGCATCATCTCATTCATGTCTGCTACAATACATTGTATGTGCATTATCTTATTGGCGACTACTGTGCTGTAGGAGCATTGTGTCATTATCGCTTTCACACTTCTGTATTGTTAGTTATATATGTAGATACAATTATATCATAGAGTATCATACTGAAATCACATTATTTCATTCACGATTACTATACTGTAAGCACATTATCTCATGTACGACTCCTGTACTGTATGAGAAATAATCTCAATGATTAAAGAAAACACTTCGTTTTTTACCACTTGAGTTTTATTATAGACTACATGTTTCTGAAGTTAAACTTCCATCATTCAGGTCTGTATAATAACTTAAATATAAAATATAAAATTGTTCAAACTGGCCAAACTGCGAGAAATTTAAAGATTAGAATTAAAGAACATCATAGCGGTCTTGTTAGTAATTATTTTTCGGAATTTGCAAATCACATAATATATACTAATCACTCATTTCACTCTCTTAAATTAAAATTATTACACCTTGTTCCATATAAAGGCCAAATTATGAATTATCTTGAAAATTTAGAAATACAAAAAAAACTTAATTCTAATAATAATTACAATGATTAAAGAAAATACTTCGTTTTTTACCACTTGAGTTTTATTAGACTACATGTTTCAGAAGTTAAACTTCCATCATTCAGGTCTGTATAATAACTAATAATAATTTATTAAATAATATATTGTTTCAAAATTCTTCGCCATTGCTTTCCATTTTTCCTTTGTTTTCAAATTCCGTCCCTTGACTAACCCCTTCCCCTTACTTTCCCCTCTCCTTATTTATAGAACAATTTTATATTTTATATTTTAGTTATTATACAGACCTGAATGATGGAAGTTTAACTTCTGAAACATGTAGTCTATAATAAAACTCAAGTGGTATAAAACAAGTGTTTTCTTTAATCGTTGTAACATGTCTTACCACAAAGTTAATGCCGAAACAATAAATAAAATAGAAATAATCTCATTCAAGACTACTAAACTCTGAGTAAATTATCTCATTCACGACAATTGTACTGTAAGTACATCATCTTATACCAGACTACTGTGAACATAGGGTTGAGTTAGTGCTGTTGACTTGCAGGAAGCTATGAGGCTTTCCACAGTGGCGGGCGATCAGGGCAGCTATGCCCGTGCAGTCCGCATCACAGGCGACATTTACAGGAGGAAATGCGACATAGGAAGAGCGCTAAGGTAAATTTAAATCCCCATATATGAATTTTAATTCCACAACTTTAGTATTATAAGGGCAAATATATATAACGAAGCAGGGTACCAAAAGATCCTAGTTCCATACAAATGTGAACTGGGATCTTTTGGTACCCTGCTCGGATCATGTGTAATTTTTTAATGATTGCTATAAGAAAAGTTAACTTTTTTCATTCACAGTATCTATCTGAACATTACGCAAGCTCTGAAGGAGAGGTATTTAAAAGACACATTTTCGTGAAATGATTTTTTATCTGAAATTGAATTTATTTTTAAACAAATATCTAACTGTGTTTATCCCAAAATACTATTATATTTTAGTAGTTTTGTGTTTTCGACCAACACCAGGAAAAAATACTAGAATCGGTCATTATTTGGGATGAATATTGTTGATTTTGTGCACACCTAATAAAATGGACCATTTTTGCAAAAAAAGTCTTTCAAAATTTCAGCATACATATGGTATAAGGAAAAATCTCAGCACTAAAATTGGTTTGATATATATAGTATCGTTGGCGTATTTTCAGGCAGTATGAGGTAGCCATGGGGGCTGGCCAGGCCATGGGAGACAGGCTAGCACAAATGGAAGCCATGGATGGAGCTGCGAGATGCCTTGAAGCACTGAGGTAAAAGAAACTTGTACAATCCTCATACTTTGCCCAATCATTTCCCTTAAGATGAAAACTGTTGTACGGTAACGTGATGGACGATTATCAGTAAAAGGTTCCTAGTTTATTATATTTAAGTAACTAGGTATTTTCCTTCCAAATTTGTGTATTTTTTATAAGAATTTGTGTATTAAAATTATATTCACAAATGTATGCGAGAAGAACAAATAGACGCAGACTTTTATTTTGATTGCAATATTGTCCCCACCACATGTAGCTCCTTTAAAATCGTATATAAAGGGTGGAGGACCAATATTTGTGTGCTCAGATAAGATTACAATTCAAACGTATATACGTCGCTCTCGCTCTTCGTGTCTACTGGCGTTGCTTTGTTCTTTTCGCCCTTATAACTTTTGTAATTTTGATAAATAAACAATTGTCTTCATTTGAGCGTTTCCGTCTTCCTCATCATGTGTTCCAGTACCATTAGGTAGCTCTAAGTGAGTGACAGCTTTTAAGGAGAGACTAATCTAGAATGACGCTTGTCAGACTATGTGGGTATTCCCACGGTTGAGGGATGTTTTTGTCACCACTGTGTCAGCAACATATCCACATTCCTCACAAAGACTAACTATCATGCTACTTCTTTGCAGGGGTAGGTAGAGAGAATAGAAAGCCACACCAATCTGTCTTTGCAAACAATCTTAGCTTCATCCACATTTACGCATTTCTTCATACGTACCCCGCCAATTATTTCCGACTCATGACCTGAGTTTTTCAAGTATTTGAAATATTTGATCATACCAAATTTACCTCGGTCTTCCTCTGCTTTTTGCAACTATTACCAAACACATTGGCCCCATAAATTTGTTTTACTTTTCTCTCTTCACTCATATGCCTAAACCATTTCAACACGCCTTTTTTAATAATAAGATATAAAATGCTTATCTCAGCCTTGCACCCTTCCCTTATATCACCATTGGAACATCTACCATACATGGTTTTGCCGCACTGAGAGATTGCATTCCGACTACTTTGAGTCTACTTTCATCCTTATTTTGCTAACTTCATGTTTCACTGCCATACATAAGGAACTCCGTTGTGTATCGCCAGTTTAATTTTCGCTGATAGGTTTTTAATTAGCCATAACAGAATTCAGTGCACCATTCACTCTGTTCCCAGCATTCACTCTCCTTTCTATATCATTATCGATCTTTTCGTCCCATTAATATATAATATATATTTTCCAGGTTACAGCAGAAAATATGTAACTGTCGACCTCTGGAATTCAACACCAGACTTCTGGAAGTGGCCACGTCAGTAGGAGCAAAGGTAAAAACATTTTTTTGAACTGCTGAAATGCGAGTGCTTAGATGGTCAGCTGGAGTGTCCCTTAGAGACAAAATACAGAGCCCACGCATTCGTGGAAGCCTGGCTGTAACAGGCATCAATAGTAAGGTAGAGGAAAGGCAATTGAGATGGTATGGGCACATAGATGCTGCAGTGAGATAACATGATTTGAAGCCATGGCCTAGGTGACGTATATGATAGAAGGACCTATAACCTGAGGATGAGGATAGCTAACCCCATCAGTCTACAAAGGCGAAAAATTGGGATGAAGCTAGGAAGAAGGTCATTAAAATAATTGGCTTTCAAGAGGGCTCTGTCAGGAAGTCTAGATGCTTCTGTATCAGATCCGAGAATGCGGTTGGGAGAGCTTTCAATGATCATCAAATTTGCCATCTTTAACACTGATTTTACCATTTTTAATTTAAGTTTTACTAAGTTTTCCATGGACAGCTAGACGCACCAATGAGTCCATTCGCAGGAACTACGCTTGTATGGCTTGACTCTGGCCGATATCTGTATCCGACGGATTCTCCAGTTCTTTGGACACGTTGGACGTGGCAACGAGGATAGCCTAGAACGACTAGTTGTGATCGGTAGCCTGGAGGGAAAGAGAGGGAGAGGAAGATCCCCCACACGATGGACCGATCAAATTAATGCAGCAGCAGGCACCTCGGTGGTTGGAGCGCTACGTGCAGCGCAGTCAAGGGATAACTGGAGAAGAGTCATTGCTTCTGCAAGGGTCACAACCCTCAGCAATGAGGATTGAGACGGAGAAGAAGTTAATACCACTATTTCTTCTATAAATCTATTGTGATACGTGTTTCAATGAATTCTGTATTATTTTCAAACACCGTATATATGTGTCATAATAGATTTTAACCTTTCCGGGAGTATGGACGTAAATGAAAGTCGGTGCGAATTTTCCTCAAAGGAGTATCGACGTTTATGAACATCGAAGTCTGTCTGTCAGTTGGTATGATGTAACTTGTATAGCAATGACATCTGTGGATACTTCTAAGTAATTTTGTCATAAAACTAAACCTCGAGATAGTGAGTTGTATTTTTTAAAATTATTTTTATATAATTTCTATGTTCATAATACATAGATTTAGTGGAAAAATATAATAAAAAAAATCATGTAAAAAGAACCCACTCCCCATAGAAAGTCGGACATCAATTATTGTACTCCCTAACTAACTAACTAACTAACCATCACGCCGCTTCTCCGCAGGGGTAGGCAGAGAGAATAGAGCGCCATACCACTCTGTCCTTGCAAACATTCTTCGCCTCTTCCACGTTCATGCATCTCCTCATACATACCCGCCGATTGTTACGACTTCTAATCTGACCACTTTCAAGTATTTGGCATACCTGATCGTGCCATGTTTTTCTCGGTCTTCCTCTGCTTCTTTTCCCACTAACATTCGCCTCATAAATTTGTTTTACCGTTCTTTCCTCACTCATTCGTTCCACATGTCCAAACCATCTCAACACACCTTTCTTAATTTTATCGATAATGCTTATCTCAGCTTTGCATTCCTTCCTTATTTCACCTCTGCACATCTATCATCGTTTTTTCGCACATTCTTCTGAGAGATCGCATTTCGACTGCATTCAGTCTACTTTCATCCTTCTTTTGCCAACTCCATGTTGCAATTCCATACATTAGAGTTGGAACCAGGACTCCGTTGCGCACTGCCAGTTTAGCTTCAGCTAAACTGTACTCCCAGAAAGGTTAATATACCATATAGTGGTATTTACTAAGTAAAAACACAAACTGACTGCCGAATCAATGCAAACTGATTATTCCAAATCAATAAAAACTGATTTTCCCTTGGAAGAGAGGTCTGTCAGAATGCCTTCTAGACGGTTCTGTATCAGATCTAAAAATACAGTTGGAGACCTTTCAATGACCATCTTTCAACACTTGTTTCTCTCGCTCCCTTCAGCTCCTAGTGCGGACGGTTCGCAAGCGCCTGGCGGGGATCTACTCCAGCCTGGGGGACGAGGAGGCCCGCGCCCAGCAGGAGAGTCTGGCGGACACGTGCGCCCCGCACCCCGCCTGCCCGCAGTGCGGCGGTGCGCTGGGCACCTCGCCCGCTGCGCTGGAGGCGCTGCCATGCTCGCACATACTGCACGCCAGGTCTGGCTACCATCAATATTTTGAATGCTTTTGAACAAATCTGGGTTTGGTTATATTTTTTTTATTGATATCTCAACATAGACAAGATAAATATGGATGTTTGGGTGTTTACAAGGTTTAGGACCTGTTTGTATACAAGTGTGACATTCACCATCTCACTTGTGGTTGACAATCACACTACTCAAATTTATGATGTTGGATTTCTGCTTTGTTTTTTTTTTAAGGAATATCCCACAAAACTTTTATTTAAAATGCCTGTCTGCAGATAAGATATTTAGGAAAGGGAAGGTATATGTAAAAAACACATCACAAACACCTAGACCAATTTTAAAAAATTCTTGAATTCATTTTGCAATTGGCAGGAATCGAACTCGCAATGCCAGTTTTCGCGGTCAAGTGACTTCCCGACTACGCCATGGCGTCTGTCATCCTTTCACATCCTTTTTCACGTGTGAGATCTATCAACTGTCATAGGCTGGTTTAAGTAATTGCTTTATAAACGTGTAATATTCACAAATACTACCTGTACAAAACTTAAATCAAATATGTATAACATGTCATAAATATTTTGCCTTACAGGTGTGTGGCTGACATGATGAAGAGGAAGAACTGCTCTACTCTCTCCCGGGGCTGTGCAGCTTGCCAGTCTCCCTCTAGAGCCCTCCTAACCGCCCCCACCCATCACGACCTACAGGTATCTGCATACAGTCACTCTACAGGCATACTCCAGGTGTCCCGCTCAAGGTCTATACTACACAATGAACAGGAAGAGGGAGAGTTCACCTCAAGACCTACGTGAGTCATGTTGCTCACAACCTGTCTTAGTATTAGGAGGTTCACCTTATCAAAGCTAGTAGTGGTCCTCCAAAGATGTGACTTCGGTTGCGAGCAAGTGCGTCACAGTTATAGAGAATGTGGGTGGGTGTTTCGTTATATTCCATACAAAATTTGCAGACTGGAGAATCATATAGTCCAATTTTCGACATGTGCTTCCTCAGTTGCAGTGTCCTGTCAAGGTCTTGATTTTTCTGGCATAGTAACCTCAAAATTCCTGGTTACCAAAGGGTCAATATACAAGAATACGAATCGACAACCTATTATTACATTAGTACATATTCATTAAATAATTGCACCCATTTGTAAATCTCCGGCATTGCGCCTGTGCGAGGGTTGAGTCCCATCACGTGACATATTGAAGGTTAAATCTAACTCGCATCTAGACGTAACATTGTAACCATGACTTACCCAAGATGAAATAACTGTAGGTTTTGTTAAAATCCTCACAAATACAAGTTCCGGAGACAGGAGACCTGTCTTCTGCCCACACCTCGTCAACCCCATGATAAAAATAGTGAGGACATTGGTAACATTTATGGTTTACCAAGCTAGGGCACAAAATGCAAACCCTCTTCTAGTGGAACGGAAGGTCTGTTGACGAGATAAGAAACTATCACAAGAGGTGGTATTATACATGATAAAACTAGTGAAGGACATTGCTACCATAAACCAAGCTAGGTCACAAAATGCCCAACCCTCTTCTAGTGGAACGGAAGGTCTGTTGACGGGATAAGGAACTCTCACGAGAGGTGGTATCATACATGATAAAACTAGTGAAGGACATTGGTACCATAAACCAAGCTAAGATGAAAATACCTAACTGTCTTCTAGTGGAACGGAAGGTCTGCTGATGACAGTCAATAGTCCACCTTCTCCTGAGGAGTGCAACGTGGTTTCCTCCCAGCAATGAGCAAATGCTGACAAGTTCCTGATTGGCCCACACTAGATTATCCCTCCTGTTCCCAACACAGATTTAAATGAAAAAATATTCATTTAGTTAGATAAAAGCAGAGTGAACGCTGTTAAAATGCGCTCCTTCAGACGAATGTGTGGAAAATCATTGTATGACAGAATTAAAAACGACGATATAAGAAAGGAATGTAAGGCTGAACGAGGAATAATTGGAAAGATTAGGAAGAGTTCTTTGCGGTGGTATGGACATGTGGAGCGAATGGATAGCGAGAGAATGACTAAGAAAATATATGTGGCGAATGTGAAAAGGAAAACAGAACGTGGACGACCGAAAAAGACTTGGCACGATCAGATCAATCAGAACCTAAAATCTAGCGGTGTCAAAAGTCTGCGTAATCGGAGGGCATGTATGACTAGATGTATGGATGTGAAGGAGGCGAGGAGTGTATGTCAGGACAGAAGAGTGTGGCGTTCCATCCTCTCTGCCTACCCCTGCGGGGAAACGGCGTGATGGTAGTAGTAGTTGTAGTAACAAAAATCCATTGATGATCTACAAACCTTGTACATAATAAGCAAAGTAAATAATAAATGCATTTCCCAACTCTCCATTTGCCTTTTAGGACTTGTCACTAAAATTTTACCAACAGCCACAGAAATAACTCTTGTGTTACAGGAATTCTTCGCTGCCCCCTCTCTTCCACATTCATTGCGGGCCTCCAACCTGACTCTCAACTCCGACACCAGTAGCCATCAAGTCACTTCGAGTGTATGAACAAACATTTTCATAAAACATCTTCAAATTCACCCTGAAAATATCACCAATGCTGTATCATAAAATATTGTTATCATCAGTAAAAATATTGTAAATGCACCTTAGATATATATATATATATATATATATATATATATATATATATATATATATATATATATATATATATATATATATATATATATATATATATATATATATATATATATATATATATATATATATATATATATATATATTCGAAATTGTCCGTATATCACAATTTTTTTAATGAATTATAGCAAAAAAAGGTATTAAATAAACGAAGAATTAAAAATACTTAGTACATTCCAAAAAAAGTTTTCACATAATCTACAAATAATATATTTTGAATTATTATATAATATTATATGTGTCCGCCTCCATAGTGTAATGGTCAGCACGCTCGGTTACCATACTAGAGGTCCGGGTTCAATTCGCAGGGGGGTTAAATAAACAAAAGTAATTTTTTACTCTGATATTTATTCAATATTACCCTGGACTGGTACCTGAAGCGGAGGGCCGATCACCTTTCCTTCATGTGTTAACGATCAAGAAAACACTAGATTTATATGATGCAGTGCCCAATGCACCATCGGGTGCAAATAAGGGTTTGACGATGAAGAAGACTTTGATACAAATTCTTCACATCAGACTTTAACATTTAAATATGACGTTTCATACATTTGCTGATTTGCGGACGATACATATCGCTCACTCCTTTCAACAATGTCATACATCAAAAAACTCGATTTTTCAGGAGATCGTTTTTATAATTTAAGAATATTATAAAATGTATAAAAAATAAATATGAAGCCACTTATTGAACTTTTTACTGTGCAACAGATCATTTTAGGTAAAACCTAAAGGTTTGATCTCCATTTGAAAAATATTAAGTATATTTAAAAAAAATAATTATACAATACCTTTTCTTCAAAATGCAAACACAACAGTTTCTGCCCTGTAGCGGGTAAATATTAAGTTAAAAATATGCCGCTTTTGCTGGGATAAAGTACATTTTCTGGGCATTCCGAAAACATGCACAACTGAAAATTTATGATTTTTGATATATGACATTGTTGAAAGGAGTGAGCGATATGAGTATTTTTAATTCATTCTTTATTAAATGCTTTTTTTGGCTATAATTCAAAGCATTTTTGTGGTTTTATGGATAATTTTTAAAAATATATAAATCTTGGATGAATTCAAGAGCCATGTAATGGATTAATTATTATTTTTCTTGTCTCACATCTGCGAAAAATATTTATAAAAATTTATTCTAAAAAATATAACACAAATTCACTGTTCACAGCTAATGTGCAAAGGCAAATAGCCGCAATTTAAAAACAGTAGTTTTAAGATAAACGAGTTTACAGTTAACTTAAAATGATGCTTTTTGCCAACACATGTATCAAATTCATATGATTTTGCGGCTATTTGGATAGTTATCTCGGTAAAGGAAAGAGAGAGTGCAAAATCTGTGATTGTATATGATAGAGGCCAGTTGTAAGAGTGCTTTGAGCCGTGTTGCGCCAAACAGCCGCCTCTTGAGTTGTGGCTAGTTGCCTTTATACATTAGACAAATAGTAATCATATTCCACCACATGTGAATCAAATTATACGAGATTTCAACAACATATATGGTACATATAAAAGTTACGTAAAATACTAAATAATATAGAAACACAATATTTACTGTAATATATTTAAAATTTATTAGGAAATAATATTGAATTGTTAGAATATGTATAACAAATTTAAAATTATAATCGCGTTGCAATCAATTATTGGATTTCTATCAAATTCTATCAAAACTATTACCAATGTTTTTTTACTCATCAGCTATCATAATTGTTACTGTATTTTATATGTGATCTCTAAGGGTGGTGACTGACCGGAGCATTTTGTCATAATGTAACGTCGTAACATCGCTCTAAAATCCAAAACTATGGATGGAGAGCTCAGCTCGCTGTACTGACTATACGAATGCTCGTATTGTAACCTAACACGTTACGTTACACCAAAAGACTCATACTATGTCTCATACTACCATTAATTAATTTCCAACTGTCATACTGAGACAATCCCGACCAAATTGGGATGTGTGGTAAGCATTGAATTGACTATATTTCTAATAAATCTATTCCAATAGTATAAAACATGGGTCGGCAACCTTTTGTTGTAAAATGGCCAAATATTTTTCATGGGGATCAGTGCGGGCCGCACTTGCAGTAGGTCATCATCATCTTCTAAAGGCAGCGCCTTGTTGTGTCAGCCACTTGTCTCTGTCAGTCGCCATCCTCTTGAGCTGCGAATAGGAGGAGACGTCCATGAGCCGCTTCAAATCCTGGAAGTATGAAGTTCTTGGGCGGCCTCTTGTTCGTTTTCCCAAGATTCTTCCTTCGAAGATGTTGCTAAGAAAGGTGCTATGTCTAATTGAGTGCCCTATTAGCTTGGCCTTCCTCTTCAAAATATGATTTATAAGCTCTCTTCTTTCTTTTACGTCCTGCAACACCTTTTCGTTGGACTTCTTTACGACCCATGATGTTTTGGTCATCTTCCTCCAGCAGTAGGTATACATACAATATTTATGGACAAATATTTTAGTTTAAAAAATAAAACGCTAAGTGTATATTTTAACGACATTTATTGTATTTAATAAAATCAATGAGATTCCCTTCGCTCCCTTTCTCGCTTCCTTTCACTCGATTGTGTATAATATCATCCGTCATGTGCGTTGCGGCGAGAATCTCGCGGGCCCCACCAAGATGTCTCGCGGGCCGCATGCGGCCTGCGGGCCGCAGGTTGTCGACCCATGGTATAAAACACCAATTTAAACCTGAATCTAACTATAAGTCTATGATGTATACATATATTTCAAAAGATAAAATACCAAGAAAAATTTAAGCGTATATATAAATATATATTTATACAGTGAAACCTCTATCTATCGTTCCTCGAATAATCGTTTTTCCGGATGTGTCGTTTATTTCTTCCACCCCGAATTCATTTCATACAAAAAAAGATCGCATCGATCTTTCCTATCCACCATTTTACCGCAGTCATCGTTTCAATTATGCTACATATTTGATATAATTTGTCTGTTTTTTTTAAATTTATTTTTAATTTTCTAAATTTTTTACATTCGTCGACAATATTTCAACGTGTGGGATACAGACTATCGAAAGCTTGTATGATGATGATACAGCAGAAGAGGTCTGAAGATCTTTGGGTTCTGTTCAACTTTGCATTTTGTTTTAATAAATACATTTATTAACATCTAACATCGTCCGCCTCCGTAGTGTAATGGTCAGCACGCTCGGCTACCGTTCTGGAGGTCCCGGGTTCGATTCCCAAGGGGGGTAAAAATAAATATAAGTGATTTTTTCACTGCCATATTTATTCAATATTACCATGGACTGGTACCTGAAGCGGAGGGCTGATCACCTTTCCTTCATAAGTAAAACAATCATGATAACACTGCGTTTATAAGACACAGTGCCCTATGCACCATTGGGGTGCGGATAAGGGTTTTATTATTATTATTAACATCTAAATTTCCACCTACTAATGGTTATGCAGATTGGGAGGACGGTATCTTTACTCGGTCATATCTCCTTGTGTATTGACTTCTTTATCCCGCACTCATTGTTTTCCCGCATTCATAGTTTAATCCAATAGGTCCCTTTAAAAACGATAGATAGAGGTTTCACTGTATATATATGTATCGCTCATGTCAAACCAATACCTTATTCACAAATACATCAATTAATCCATAGTAACTTATCCCTGTAAATAAAGAATCAGCCATAATCTCTGAGCTAAACGCGTTTAAACAATGACTTCTTTATTATTTACAACATTTTGAGTGTATTCAAATACTTGTTCACAAATCTGGATTATCTCCAATTATAGGAGTTATTTTTCATATTATTGACTCTCAATACGGTAGACAAAGAAGAATATGGAAGTCTGGGCATTTACGGGGCTGACGACGGTCATAGGTTGGTTTTAGTAATCACTTTACACACGTGTAACATTCACCAATTCTACCCATTATTGACAATCACAACACTCAAATTCTTGGAAGTTCTATATATATGAACCAATTAAGAAACCTTGTTCTTGAATCACTAGAACATCGCTAGAGACATCTATTGGTGAGATGAAATGAAGCTTTTTACTATTAATAATATATCGTTTGTATCGTTTTGTCCGCCTCCGTAGTGTAATGGTCAGCACGCTCGGCTACCGTTCTGGAGGTCCCGGGTTCTTTTACTGGGTGACTTCCAAATATATATATTTATATATATATATATATATATATATATATATATATATATATATATATATATATATATATATATATATATATATATATATATATATATTTTTTTTTTTTTTAGTTTATCATTAATGATAACTGCCCGGTTACATGCACTCAAATGCCTACAGCGATCCATGAAAAGCTTTTTGTTTATTTATTTTCAAAACATATTACATACATAAGTCATATATATATAATATTCCCGATGAGTAATTTCTATTTCTCATTTTGGGACATGGGATTATGGTTAACAAGACTGGAACACAAATAATAAAGTTACAAAAATTATATTTTTTAAATAACCAAAACTAATACTAATACATGGCAAAATATAATAACAAAAAACAAGTATAATAAATAGGCATATGAAGCATATTTAAAAGAAATAAATGAGAAAAACATAAGGTCAGAAGCATATTTAAAATAATCAAATGAGAAAATATAAAAACTGATAAAATATAACAGATCTATGCTTGGTTTAAGCCTGAAGGATAAAATAAGAAATCAGGAACAGATCAAAAATGGCGGATATCATGGATCGCGTGGCAAGAATCAAGTGGCAAAGGGCAGACATATTGCAAGACAGGACCCCACAAAACAGACCTCAAAATTTCAGAGATGAAGACCTTGGGAGAATAAAAAAGGCATCAGAAGACCTCAAAAAAGATGGTCAGATGACATAGCTGGTTTGGAGGATATAAACTGGCTGCAAAATTGGTAGACACTAGCCAGAGACAAGACGAATGAACTCGTTGGTGTGTCTAGCTGTCCATGAGATTCGGAACATGCACATAACATGCAAATAACATACTTTAAAAAATTAACGTACTTTATTTGTGCCGCCTACTTTCAAAATATGATAATCAAAGGGATAAGCGATATTGTATACATGAATTAGTAATTTTTCCGCCCAAAAATAAACATTCTGAAAGCATTTCGGTGAAGCGTTCATCTAAACAAGATACGATCACAATACAATGATCAGAAGATATATGTGTTGCCTACTTTCAAAATCCGCTAAATCCAATTTTGCAAGATTTAAAATAAATACTCTATCTGAATGCCAATTGTGGGTTTTATTGTTTTAAATATTTTTATATTATACTTGAAATAATACTTAAAAACAGCGTTGTATTTTAAATTCTGCTATATTCACGGATCTTGCCTTCTGACCCATATCGGCCAATCAGAGAGCGGGGATAGGTCAAAAATTAAGATGACGCCATCAACGGTTTGTGTCTCGTGTTTTTTTTTAAATACTGAAAAAAATCTAAAAAAATGTTCAAATTCTCTATTTCATAATATTTTATCTAAAGATAGACAAATCTTTTAAAAATAAATGTTACCCAGAGAATTTTGCATGTTTTGGAAAATCAACTTGGATCTGGCAGATTTTGAAAGTGGGCGACACTTCTTCTCCGTCTTATTCCTCATTGCTGAGGGTTGTGACCCTTGCAGAAGCAATGACTCTTCTCCAGTTATCCCTTGCCTGCCGCACGCAGCACTCCAACCACTGAGGTGCCTGCTGCTGCCTTAATTTGATCGGTCCATCGTGTGGGGGATCTTCCTCTCCCTCTCCTTCCCTCCAGGCTACCGATCACAACTAGTCGTTCCAGGCTATCCTCGTTGCCACGCGCAACGTGTCCAAAGAACTGGGCGACACATCTAACAATTAAAATCAAAATTACATAATATTTACATAAAATCCTCGATAACTCAAAATCTAAAATTGATTTATTACAAAAAAGTGGTGTTTATGAAATTTCGTGTGGAGATTGTGATAGAAAATATATTGGCCAAACTGCGAGAAATTTAAAGATTAGAATTAAAGAACATCAAAGCGGTCTTGTTAGTAATTATTTTTCGGAATTTGCAAATCATATAATAGATACTAATCACTCATTTCACTCCCATAAATTAAAATTATTACACCTTGTTCCATATAAAGGCCAAATTATGAATTATCTTGAAAATTTAGAAATACAAAAAAACCTGAATTCTAATAATAATTTATTAAATAATATATTGTTTCAAAATTCTTCGCCATTGCTTTCAATTTTTCCTTTGTTTTCAAACTCCGTTCCTTGACTAACCCCTTCCCCTTACTTTCCCCCTATCCTTATTTATAGAACAATTTTATATTTTATATTTTAGTTATTATACAGACCTGAATGATGGAAGTTTAGCTTCTGAAACATGTAGTCTATAATTAAACTCAAGTGGTAAAAAACGAAGTGTTTTCTTTAATTATTGTAACATGTCTTACCACAAAGTTAATGCCGAAACAATAAATAAAATACATAATATTTGTTTGCGGTATTCTTTGACATGAACGATATCAGTCATAATTATAAGTCTCAGTTTCGGTTGTATTTCAATGTAACAATTCTTTCTAATTCACATAGGAATGTTCTCAAATCTCAAGTAGAGTATATCGCACACTAATTAAACTTCTCAATTTACCTTATTGCACAAAACAAACTTAGAAAGTCCTACGATAATTATTTAAAACTTAGAGTCCCAATGTTACAAATCGTAAAGTACCTTCTCAACCAGTTCGTGTAATTACGCTACATTTTCTGTCATATAACGTGTAAAATGTAACTTTTCATCATAGTACATTACACCCCCAATTTTCCGGAGTCAGATTAACAGGAAAACGGATTATCCTGGAGGCTTGAGTCATTGAAAATGTATTTTATAAAAACAGGAGTATTTTTATAAATTTGTGTATGATAGATGTTTGAATGGTGATATAAGGAATGAATGCAAGGCTGAGATAAGTATTATCTATCAAATTAAGAAAGGTGTGTTGAGATGGTTGGGCATGTGAATCAAATGAGTTAAGAAAGGATCTTCTTCTTCTAACCTTTATCCGCACCCAATGGTGCATAGGGCACTGTATCACATTGACGCAGTGTTGTCTTGATCGTCACTTACATGAATGCACGGTGATCATTCCTATGCTTTAGGGTAATATTAAATAAATATTAGAGTGTAAAATCACCAATATTTATTTTCATCCCGCCTGGGAATTGAACTCCGGGACTTCCAGCACGGTAGCTAAATACGCTAACCATTATACCATGGAGGTTGACAAAGAAGAAAGGGTAGTTAAATAAAATTATGAAGCGAATATGGTTAGTAATAAAGGCAGAGAAAGACCTAGGAAAACTTGGCATGGTTGAGTATTTCAAATACTTGAAAGTGGTCAGGTCAGCAGTCGGAATAATTGGCGGGTATGTATGAATGTGGAAGGGGCGAAGATTGTGTGCAAAGACAGAGTGGTGTGGCGTTCTATTCTCTCTGCCCACCCCTGCGGAGAAGCGGCTTGATGGTTAGTTTGTTAGTTAATTTTTTATTTCTCTTAGACTACATTTTTTTTACGTTCTCATAGTTTAACCAGAAAAATGAATTATATGGGATTTTTTCAAATCCATCTCGGAAAACTGGGAGTGTATTGTCCTACTATTTACTATTTAGAGTCTTAATGTAACAAATCTTAACGTACCTTCTCAACCATGTATGTAATTTTGTTACATTCTCTGTTATGCATATAACTTGTATATAAAATGTTATTTTTCATCATAGTATACTATATTACCTGTAAATACTTTATTTTAACACTGTCTACCTTTACGCATATCGCTCACTCCTTTCAAGAACGTCATAAATCAAAAAACTTGATTTTTCAGGAGAACGTTTTTTAAAGTTCACACATAAAATACAATGTATTAAAAATAAATATCAATTTATTGTTTCGGCATTAACTTTGTGGTAAGACATGTTACAATGATTAAAGAAAACACTTCGTTTTTTACCACTTGAGTTTTATTAGACTACATGTTTCAGAAGTTAAACTTCCATCATTCAGGTCTGTATGTCTGTTATTATACAGACCTGAATGATGGAAGTTTAACTTCTGAAACATGTAGTCTAATAAAACTCAAGTGGTAAAAAACGAAGTGTTTTCTTTAATCATAATAAATATCAAGCCACTTATTTAACTTTTTACTATGCAACAGATCTTTTTAGGTAAAACCTGAATATTTTTTCTCCATTTGAAAAATATTTAGTACATTTAAAAAAATAATTAAACAATACCTTTTCTTCAAAATGCAAAAACAACACTTTCTGCCCTGTAGCGGGTAAATATTAAGTTAAAAATATGCCGCTTTTGCTGGGATATAGTACATTTTCTGGGCATTACGAAAACATGCACAACTCAAAATTGACGATTTTTGATTTATGACGTTCTTGAAAGGAGTGAGCGATATGCCCTTTTTTGATTTACAGATCTACTAATTGATATTCTTGAAGAAAAGACTTATTGTTGAATTACTGTTGATATTTCACTCGTTTGCATTCATTTGTAAAAGGTTACTGTGGATTCACCATATATGAGTAAGCTTTTGTATGCATTTTACTGTTAAAACATTACCAAACCACTTGTTCCCATAATATTATAAACATACACCAGTAAAACTCCAGGAATCCAAATCAAGATTTTGTAGGAAAACATTTAAGGAACACACAAAGACTAAAAAACATATTTATTTTATGTATTAAATGTTAAATGAAAAATTTTGAGTCTCGTTCGAACCCTTATCCGCACCCCAACGGTGCATAGGGCACTGCAACATATAAACACAGTGTTATCTTGGTGGTTTAGACACGAAGGAAAGGTGATCAGCCCTCCGCTTCAGGTACCAGTCCAGGGTAGTATTGATTAAATATAAGAGTGAAAAAATCACATATATTTATGAGACCCCCTCTGGGAATCGAACCCGGGACCTCCAGAACGGTAACCGAGCGCACTGACCATTACACTACAGAGGCAGACAAATTTTAGAGTATACTAATTAGTATTTTATTGTTACAAAAAACACATAAAAATCATTATAGTGACAGTTATTTTGCCTAGTTATGGCATTTTCAAACAAATGTTTGAAAATGACGATATTTGTTTGAAATTTAAATGAAATTTGAAATTTAACGACATTCGTTTGGAAATGCCATAACTAGGCAAAACGATTGTCACAATATTGGTTTTTGTATATTTTTTTTAACAATAAAACACAACTTGGTAGACTCAAAATTTCTGTGTTTGATTTAACATTTAATACATAAATGTACATATAACTTAAAAGAAACAATGTCACACAGTAGGTACTTCATTACCATTACAGGTGTAGTGTAAAATACTATGTATGTACTGTATTACTAATTTCTCGGCTTATCCGGACTATTCCAAATCCGAACAGGCCACAGCCCCAGTATGTTTTGATTCCCGGGGTTCTACTGTATTCCATTCCCAAATGCACTTATCAGGAGTGCAGGAATGATCACCTTGTCTTTTTATGTTTTTGATTGACTTAGACACTGTGTCATACCAGAAGTTTGCATCGACTGGATGCTAATAGGGATCAAAGAGGAACAATATTAGAAGTGGCGGATTTGTAAACAGGGAGGCTTCAAAACTCTCCTCAATATAACATAATCAAGCATTTATTTTTTTGACATTTTAACATAGCGAAGAAGAATATGGAAGTCTGGGCCGTCATAGGCTGGTTTCTACTTGCACCACATCTGGATGCGGACAATATTAAATTTAAATCACTTGTACGTATTATCAAGTCAAATAATTTACTTGGACAAAGATTGTCTGCCTCCGTAGTGTAATGGTCAGCACGCTCGGCTATCATACTGGAGGTCCCGGGTTCGATTCCTAGGGGGGGGTCAAATAAATATAAGTGATTTTTTCACTGTAATATTTATTCAATATTACCCTGGACTGGTACCTGAAACGGAAGGCTGATCACCTTTCCTTCATGTGTTAATGATCAAGATAACACTGCGTCTATATGATGCAGTGCCCTATGCACCATAGGGGTGCAGAAAAGGGTTTGAATGAAAAGATTAGGAACGGTCAAATATATATGATTGATTATTAACATTTTGAATGTGTCCAAATACTTTAAGGAAACTTTTTACGTGAAAGGAATCAAGTGGTTAATTTTTTATATTACGACTTTGCATTGTTTCACCTAGATTTGGGCAGCCACATACCGCCCAATACATAGTGCTTACTGCCCAAAGCTGCCAGATGAATGATTGCGCTCTTGTAGCACATAGCACTCATAGCAAGCGTAGCACACATTGCTCACATGGTACATGTGGAACACGGCAGGGTGTAGGGAAAGTCTGGGGCCTCCCAAGCGCAATATCCGCCACTTCATACTATTATCATCTAAATATAACGCAATAACAATTTTATTTGTTCAATGGAAGTGTAGGAATGTACGAAATGGAATTGCCGGTTCAATTCAATATGTTTTTATGTATAAACCAAATGTGAATATTTTTCTGAGGAAATAAAATGTAAATTAAAAGTATCTATTTAAAAAAAAATGTAATCCAAAAATATGTATCACAATTTTTATGCAAGACATATCGCTCGCTCCTTTCGAGAACGTCATAAATCAAAAAACTAGAATTTTCAGGAGAACGTTTTTAAAGTTTCAAAATATAATACAATGTATTAAAAATAAATATCAAGCAACTTTTTGAACCTTACTGTGCAACAGATCTTTTCAGGTAAAACCTGAAGGTTTTTTCTCCATTTGAAAAATATTTAGTATATTTAAAAAAATAATTAAACAATACCTTTTCTTCAAAATGCAAAAACAACACTTTATGCCCTGTAGCGGATAATTAAAATAAATTTAAAATATGCCGCTTTTGCTGGGATATAGTACATTTTCTAGGCATTCCGAAAATATGCACAACACAAAATTGTCAATTTTTGATTTATGACGTTCTTGAAAAGAGTGAGCGATATGTGGTCTGTTCAATTGATATGTAGACTCAAATCATAAAATAGAATGTACTTTATTTAGAAATTACAAGTCTGGGTATATTCCTTTCAAATTAGTCACCTCGCCGACGCACACACTTATCCCAAGGGTGTTTTCACTTTTGGGAACAGTCCTGGAATGCTTCTTTTGTGATATCCTTCAGCTCTTGCCTTAATCTCGGGAATCCTCTCAAATCTTCCTCCTATCAAAGGTCTTTTGAGCTTGGGGAGTTAGAAAAAGTCATAAGGAGCGAGATCAGGTAAGTAGTGTGGGTGAAAAAGAACAAGGTAGGCTGTTTGGCCAAAAACTCATGAGTTTTGAAACCTGAATGGGCTAGAGCATTGTCGTTTCATCAGCTTCAGCCCATTCAGATTACAAAACTCGTGAGTTTTTGATCAAACACTCGATCACTGATCTTCCCCACCCATCCTACTCACCTGATCTTGCTCCTTATAACTTATTTTTGTTCCCCAAACTCAGAAGACCTTTAAAAGGAAGAGAATTTGAGAGGATTCCCGAGATTAAGGCAAGAGCTGAAGGACATTACACAAGAAGCGTTCCACGACTGTTTCCTAAAGTGGGAACACTGTTGGGATAAGTGTGTGCTTCGGGGAGGTGAATACTTTGAAGGGGACCCAGACAATCTTTCAGCAGGGGCGTGCATTCCATATAGGCAGAAAAGCAGTGCCTATTCTAACTTACCCGCGTGACATATTAAAAATGCAACCAGTACTTACTCTAACTTACTACATAGTACCTAGTTAACCTTACTACCTACCTCTACTGCCTACTCTAAATAATTTTCTGTGTACGCCACTGACCTGCAGCCCATTTAGATTTATCTATAAAACTTTAGTTTTCAGAACTCTACCATAGTATGAAATCAACATGGTTGTGTACATAATAAAAACAACAACAAAAAGGTTTACATTAAAATGTGGTGCACAATTGCCAATCTAAAACCTGGGAGGAATGTTCTTTTCAAGCAAAATTAATTATGCCTTATTGCTATGTTGGTGACAATTTATGTTTGCAAATTATTCAATAGCGATTCATGATTCTTTCCGTAGCAATTAGGTTCTATTGTTTTATTTCCATGTTCCTGACATATTTTAAATAAATCATTATCTAAAATTTATAGAAAATATAATATAAAAAATATCAATATACTTAACAGAGATATATTAAAGATAAATTTATGAATGTTATTCTCTCTGAAATTTTAATTGATTCAAATAAAATTATGAACAAACCGCTTTCTTTCTATTATTTCAAATATTTTACTTTGTTTAAATAGTCAGCAAGTACACTGCGAAAATAGGCCAAAGTGGGTATTCACAATAAGATATTATCACAGGAATATCTAATTCAACATACTCAACCTATAAAGGATTGTGTAAGACTCGCTTTGGGTTTACAACAGCCGATATAATCAATATTTTCTTTTGCAAAATTCACCTTCGTAAAAACGTTGTTTTCGTTAGTTGGCAATGAATGACGTCATAGAAACGAATCCACACTACAACTATTATCTTTAAAGCAGATACATAAAGGGATATGCCCCATAACACACCCGATGACGTATAGCGGTGTCCGTTTTTCGTTTTATTAAAATATCTAAAGTTTCAAAAAGAATCGTACCGATAGTCTTGTGATTTTTCATATTAATTTGTTAGCCAATAATAACACATCATTTTGACCTTGTAATGAGAATACTATACAGGTTTGTATGGGTTTTTCACTTTATAGTACCTGTATAGGTGTTTCAATTCAAATTGGACGTTTTAAAAACCATTTTTGACACCTTACAAATCAAAATTGGGCTTTTAACAAATCAAATTGGAAGTTTGACAAAAAAATGGTTTTTGAATGAGGCTTTTGAATGGCTTTTGAGAGGCTGAATGAGGTTTTTGAATGAAAAAAATGAGGCTATGCTATATTTTTCAAATAAATTAGCATTTAAAAAAAATAGTATTACATATACTGTCAGTGTGAATACCTGCCCACATCTTTTATTCTTAAGACTAGCAAGTGCGTTGGTCGTCAAGTTGGCAAGCCTGCGCAGCGCGCTGTCATAGTCTGTGCGTGCGATATGTACTCAAGTTTTCATACAAGATTTTCAATACTACTTTGAATCATGAGTACCACTTTGAATACATTTTAAAAAATTTGATTTTTAACCATTAATTTTATTTTTAAAACGTCCAATATCAAACGAAATATCTGTGTGACAAAATATTACGCCAATCCTCATTCCCTGTTCCCAGCCCTCGTAAAGTTAAAATAATCATTTTCTCCAGTTAATTACGACGCTTATTGACGCAAATTACCTATTAAAACCAATAGCCAACGATTTTCAAGCCATTCATTTTGTTTGTCGAGATCTCAATAATAAATTATATGTGTACCTACCTGTCTAATAACAACAGTTGATATAACAACTATCAACTCAAAGAACGAGAATGCGTTTGATTAGCTGTACCAATTGTTTGGTTAGCTAAATAAATTATTGAACCTGTTCAACAATAACTCGACACTGGCTAGAACACTCAAGAAGGGTGAAAAACCATTAAAAAGAAGAAGAAGAACCTGTTCAACCATATGAGGTGCAAAAACTAATTATACGCGTATGTTAGGATTCTTTCCGAAATTTTAACTTAAAATCGAACGACGATAAATTGGAATACAGGTTTGTAATATAAAATATGATACGAGTATCATATTTTATATTACGATTTTTTGGAATTACCCGAAAACGCCCGGACTCTTATCACGGATATCCTAATTAGGAACATGATAGCCCGGACGGCTTATCATGTTCCTAATAAGGATAAAACTTGAAAGGTTTGATTACGTATTTCTGTTTGTAAGTGGATTTACTCTTTATGTTTAAAGTTACTGTCTTCTTCTTCTTCTAACCCTTATCCGCACCCAAATGGTGCATAGGGCAATGCATCGTAAAGAAGCAGTGTTATCTTGAACGTTTAATACACGAAGGAAAGGTGATCAGTCTTCCGCTTCAGGTACTAGTCCAGGGTCATTTTAAAAAAATATACGGCTGAACAATCACTAATATTTACTCCAGCATAGTAGCCCAGCGTGCTAACCACTACACTATGGAGGTGGACAAAGTTTATACAGTTTTATATCATTCATGAGTGAAAATTCTAGACAAAACAATTTTTTTATTCCTAAAAGAAGAATACGCGTCAATAATTAGGTCAAAATTACCCCATCAGAGTATGTATTTCTTAAATTATTTTTCTCCTGGCAATAATTTTCATGCTTGCAACATTGCGCAATTGAAAATTTGACGTTTGTTATTGCGGCCGCACCTCTGTATATGGTCGCGTACTTGTGTGTTTTCGCGTTGACTCAAAACAAACAAAACATTATTGTTCACAGCCAATATCATCGCTACGATGGCGGGGCTGGCCGCCGCGGCGCACGAATACTTTTCCAACCTTAATTCGATCGCCACTCGAATACACCAAGACATCGAAGAGACAAAAAACGCATACGAAAACCTGTGGGAAACGCTCAGCGACGCCGAAAAATCGGACATAGTGGACGAATGCATCATCAAACCGGAGATCGCCGTCAAGTACGCGTTCTTGGACCCTCTAGACATAGACTCGGAAGAAAAAACCTTCGATAAAAGAGATATTTTAACATATTTTGACATTCAGTGCGGTGTTAAAATCATACGAGATGAGTCGACGAAATATCGCGATGAGCACTCATCTCCATTTAGTTTCCACAACAAGAGTCAATTAGATCTTTGTTCCTTCGCCGAAAAGCGACAAGTGAAGGTAAAACCTCGCTTAAACGCGAAACCGACGACTCCGCCGATATTGAAAAGCGAACTGGCCATCTCCCATTCGAAAGTTCTCTCCGAACTAAAGACCGCTTTGAAATCGAGCGAAAAATTCGAAAAGCTCGAAACAAAAGAACCTCAAATAGAATTCCATTCGAATATAAAAATAGAAGATTCTAGTTTGAATTCAGGCGGCGGTTTTATTTCGAAACTGATCGGGAATAAGAGACAAAATAAAGGTAGCGCGGAGGAAAGGGAACATTTAGTTAGCCCCGGGAGGCAGTGCCAGATAGTCGCGTCGTCTGATAATTACTTCAAAACTAATTTTCACAGCGGGTCTGTGAGCGCAAACGACACGCCCATGGAGCCAAACAGGTTCACCAAAGAAATTACCATTAAAAAAGGCAGTGTTGCCTATAGAAGCTCTTCAGGTATGACAAATTTAATTATTTCTACTTATTTTTGTTAAAATGTTTGGAGCGTTTGCTTACCGGTGTTGTGTACCTTGTACACATTGCTTCTAACTAACTAACTAACCATCACGCCGCTTCCCCGCAGGGGTAGGCAGAGAGAATCGAACGCCACACCACTCTGTCTTTTCAAACATTCTTTGCCTCTTCTACATTCATGCATCTCCTCATACATACCCGACGATTATTACGACTCCTGACCCGGCCGCTTTCAAGTATTTGACATACCTGATTGTGCCAAGTTTTCCTCGGTCTTCCTCTGCTTCTTTTTCCAACTACATTCGCCCCATAAATTTGTTTAACCGTTCTTTCTTCACTCATACGCTCCACATGTCCAAACCATCTCAACACACCTTTCTTAATTTTATCGATAATGCTTATCTCAGCCTTACATTCTTTCCTTATTTCATCATTCGAACATCTATCAAACATCGTTTTGCCACACATTCGTCTGAGGGATCGCATTTCGACTGCATTCAGTCTGCTTTCATCCTTCTTTTGCCAACTCCATGCTTCGCTTCCATACATAAGGGTTGGAACCAGAACTCCATTGTGTACTGCCAGTTTAGCTTCCGCTGATAGATTTTTATTTGCTAAAACTGATTTTAGTGCACCATTCACTCTGTTCCCAGCATTCACTCTCCTTTCTATGTCAATCTTTCCATCCCTAGAAAACATACTACCCAAATATATGAAATCATCTACCTGTTCCAAAATCTCCCCATTTACCAATATTTCACACTCAGATCTACATTCATCTCTTTCAAAAACCATGATTTTGGATTTGCTAACATTGCTTCTAATGACCATAATATCTCTATAAATATAATAAATACAAGGCTAACATTTTAGGTATTCCTCCATAACATATTTACGCATTGATTAAAACAATAAAATTATCAATCAATGATTTTACTTTTCTTGGCATCTATTATACAAGGTTTTGGCACGCGGATACCATTTTTCATCTCAAAACCATACCTGAATTGTGGACAAAATGAGCTTTTCCACCGTAGTGCAATCAATTTTGTAGAGCCGATTCTTACAGATTGCCGATAGATTTTCAATTTCGTTTATGTCTGGCAAAATTCTTGACCAGTCCAGCACAGTTCATTGTTTTTGTGTGAAAAATTTCATCATTTTTTTGGATTTGTGGCAGGGGGTTAAATCCTGCTGAAATGTTCCATTACCATTTGACCTTCGTTTTTGTATCTCTGGTAGTATCTTTTCCAGTAGAATTGGGTGATACTTCTCGCTATTCATCATCTCAGTAGCAGCCCTGGTCCATAATACAAGGAACACCCCTAAAACATTTTTTTAGAGGGTGTTGAAAATACATTGAAGAAAAAAAGTTTTATGTCAATTAATCTGTTCGATACTGTAATTTATTTTTATTATTTTTATTGTGCTTAGTTGTTTTTTTTTTAGAAATGTTGTGTACCATATCGCTCACTCCTTTCAAGAACGTCATAAATCAAAATACTTCATTTTTCAGGAGAACGTTTTTAAAGTTTAAAAATATAATACAATGTAATAAAAATAAATATCAAGCCACTTATTGAACTTTTTACTGTGCAACAGATCTTTTTAGGTAAAACCTGAAGGTTTGTTCTCCATTTGAAAAATATTTATTACATTTAAAAAAAAATTTAACAATACATTTTCTTCAAAATGCAAAAACAACACTTTCTGCCCTGTCGCGGGTAAATATTAAGTTAAAAATATGCTGCTTTTTCGGGGATTTAGTACATTTTTTGGGCATTCCGAAAATATGCACAACTGAAAATTGACGAATTTTGATTTATGACGTTCTTGAAAGGAGTGAGCGATATGAGAACCTCATTAGAGGGTGTAGTGGTCGATAGAGTCAAATCATCACTCGTCGTTCCGCAAAGCTAATACCATATGGATAAATATAATAGCATGCAATGTTTCATTTGTTTCAGGCCTTGAAGAAGCAAACGCTCTGCTAGGAATCGGTTCTTCCATATCTGGTGATACTGAGTCGTCGCTGTGCGACACGGATGACTCAGTTCCCTGCTCACTCCCCAAGACTGGTCTGGACTTCCTCGACAACTGGTAACAGAGGTCTCTCACTCTTAATTTTAAATATTATCTTCAAGTATTTCATTAATTGATTCGGCAGTCCCTTTGCGGTAAAATCTATCCATGTTTAATTTAAGTTTCACCTGGTAAATACAGTGGAATCTCTCATAACTAGTAATTCGCATAGCAAGCAAAAAAAAGCTGAAAAGTTGCCTTGAGCTGAAATGAGCAAAATTTTGCATAAGAAAGGGCTAGTCCAGACAGTCATAACAAAAAATTGTAGGGTAATACATAATATATCCAAAATTAAACACGGTTTATTTGGTTGAATTCTACATTTATTTATGTACAGTGAAACCTCTATCTATCATTTTTAAAGGGACCTAGTGAAATAAACTATGAATGCGGGAAAACAATGAATGCTGGATAAAGAAGTCAATACACAAGGACATACGATCGAGTAAAAATACCGTCCTCCCAACCTGCATAACCATTGGTAGGTTGAAATTTTAAGAATACAAGTTATAGATGTTAATAAATGTATTTATTAAATAAAAAAAAATACAAAGTTGAACAGAACCCAAAGATCTTCAGACCTCTTCTGCTATATCCGTCACACAAGCTTTCGATAGTCTGTATCCCACACATAGTAATATTGTCGTCGAATGTAACAAAATTAAGAAAATTTTAAAGAATGTAAAAAAAAACAGACAAATTATATCAAATTGTAGCATAATTCAAACGATGAATGCGGTAAAATGGTGGATAGAAACGATCGATGCGATCTATTTTTGTATGAAATTAATTTGGGTGGAAGAAATAAACGACACATCCGGGAAAACGATTATTCGAGGAACGATATATAGAGGTCACCAATAGATGTCTCTAGTGAAGTTCTAGTGATTCATGAACAAGGTTTCTAAATTGGTTCATATATATAGAACTTCCAAGAATTTGAGTAGTGTGGTTGTCAATAATGGGTAGAATTGGTGAATGTTACACGTGTGTAAAGTGATCACTTAAACCAGCCTATGACGGTCGTAAGCCCCGTAAATGCCCAGACTTCCATATTCTTCTTCATCTTTGATGAGATGTCAAAAAATAATAAAGAGGTTTCACTGTATATTTTAATACCTGACGCGTTTTGTCTTTTTAGGACATTATCAAACACTTTTTAGGAGTGTTTGATAATGTCCTAAGAAGACGAAACGCGTCACATATTAAAATATACATAAATAAATGTAGAATTCAACGAAATAAACCGTGTTTAATTTTGGATATATTACCCAACAGTTCAATATGGAATTCTACCAACTGTCTGCAGTTACAATAAATAACAAAAAATGTTTAAATTATTTAATGTTTATATAATTCAATATTTATATAATTCAATAACTTTGTGATTTTACAGTTTATAATTAAAATATAACTGATTAATAGTATTAATCAGTCTTGGTAAAGAAGTGGTTAGCTTGGAAACCGGTAGACATTATAATTAAGTTATAATAAAATATTTATAGTGATTTTAAAATAAACTTATATTTCAATTATAAAACATGTTTCACTTAACGAGTAAGTGAAACATGAGTAATTCAGAACGAATTATGCTTTTTATGAGAGGTTCCACTGTACTTATATAATCCGAATGCTGAAAATTCACCCTCTGTTCGGACTAATGGAGCATTCAAATTACAGTACAGAGAATCTGTAAGGTATTTTTATCAAATTATACATATCGCTCACTCCTTTCAAGAACATCAAAAACAAAAATCTCAGATCTCTTTAGGTAAAACCTGAAGGTTTTTTCTCCATTTCAAAAATATTTAGTATATTTAAAAAAAATAGTTAAACAATACCTTTTCTTCAAAATGCAAAAACAACATTTTCTGCCCTGTAGCGGGTAAATATTAAGTTAAAAATATGCCGCTTTCGCTGGGATATAGTACATTTTCTGGGCATTCCGAAAACATGCACAACTGAAAATTGAAGATTTTTGATTTATGACGTTCTTGAAAGGAGTGAGCGACATATCACCGGGAGGGGAAGGTTAATGATATGTAATTCAGAATTTAATCATGTATTTGAGAATTTGATCATGTATTTGAGAATTCGATCATGTATTTGAGAATTAGATCATGTATTTGAGAATTTAATCATGTATTTGAGAATTTGCCTCGTGCATACATAAGCAGTATTTTAAGGTATTATCAATGCTCATTATTCATATATTATAATGTAGTTAGATAAACAACGTGTAATATCGACTGTTGCCAGCAAAAGGGGTCACTTAACCCAGCCAATGACAGGCCGTAGGCCCTGTAAATGCCAAGACTTCCATATTTTCTTCGTATAAAAGGATGCACTGAACTCATATACAAGGTATATACTTTTCACGTTAGATTATGATGAAAATAAGTATACTAAAATAAAGAACTCTTCTTCTATACTAAAATAAAGAAAATTTCTCTACGGACATGTGAAGCGAATGGATAACGAGAGAACGACTAAGAAAATATATGTGGCAAATGTAAGCGGGGAAACAGAACGAGGCGACCGAAAAAGACTTGGCACGATCAGATCAATCAGAACCGAAAATCTGGCGGTGTCAAAAGTCTGCGTAATCAGAGGGCATGTATGACTAGATGTATGGATGTGAAGGAGGCGAGGAGTGTATGTCAGGACATAAGAGTGTGGCGTTCTTTTCTGCCTACCCCTGCGGAGAAAACAATGGATGTACATATTTCATGTTTCCTTTGGATAATAAAAGAAATTTTGTTTTACGGCCCGGTAAGAAATCTGGTCCGGCTGCTGAAAAGGTTGGCCACCCATGTTTTAAACCATGATCTGATAGGTATTTAAAATTTTCAATTCAAATGTGTATCCTAAAAAGTAGCCTTCTTACTAACACACCTCTTTTGCCGACAACAGTCAAAATGTATTTTCTAGATATTTAATGCAGTAAACTATTTCTAATAGTGAAAATTTTCATACTTTTTTACAATCATATCATAGTTTACGTAGAAAACTTTTACAATGTAATTTCGTAAGTCCAAGATGTTGAATCATTATATATCGTTTGTAACCCAAGCCAGTGCCGTCTGATCCTAAACCGCCAAATTTAACTTGCAAGTTATTAATCCTTACCGATCTAAGCACATTGATTCAGTCAGTATTCATTTAAAAATTAACCAATTGTTGCATAAATTTATGCTCAGTTTGTTTCTAAACTGTGTCATATTTTCAAAGATTTGTCGGGTTGTGGTCCCGTGGTTAGTGTTGCGGACTCTTAAGTCAGAGTTTCTCGGTTCGAACCCACTCTACCACAATTTGATACCTATTTCTAATAATGAGCCGCTTAGGGTCACAGTAATAGTATGAAATTGAAGTATTTGTGTAAACACAGATATTTCTCTTTTTTTAAATAAAAAAAATTGTATTTTTAAAGATAGAAAAAGAAATGTAAAAATTACTCAATGTATGCCAATTTTTTATATGATTTAGCTTTATCAAATACTAAATTTCATACCCTAAAGGTGATCTTATTTTCTCAGTCAACTATTTATTCAATATTACCCTGGACTGGTACCTGAAGCGGAGGGCTGATCACATTTCTTTTGTGTGTTAACCATCAAGATATCACTGCGTTTATATGATGCAGTGCCCTACACACCATCAGGTGTGGATAAGGTTTTTGAATTTTTATTTTATTTATTAATATATGTATCGTCCAGTGTCTGATAATATAATAAATATTTAAAATTAGAGATTTACATACAAAATGAGAAGATACAGCAACTGGTGAAAGAAATTGAGGTTTGTTTAATCTTTTAAACTGTTTGTATTTTGGTAAAAATTTGTGTATATTTCGTGTTTTGTGTTTTATTCTTTATACTGTTTTTTTTTTCATTTTCTGTGTGATCAATTTTACAATTTTAAAACTTGACAACACATCATACTATAAATGTGTCGCCTACTTTCAAAATCCGCCACATCCATGTAAGTCGATTTTCCAAAACATGCAAAATTCTCCGGGTAACATTTCGCTCACTCCTTTCAAGAACGTCATAAATCAAAAATCGTCAATGTTCAGTTGTGCATGTTTTCGGAATGCCCAGAAAATGAACTATATCCCAGCAAAAGCGGCATATTTTTAACTTAATATTTACCCGCTACAGGGCAGAAAGTCTTGTTTTTGCATTTTGAAGAAAAGGTATTGTTTAATTATTTTGTTAAATATAATAAATATTTTTCAAATGGAGAAAAAACCTCCAGGTTTTACCTAAAAAGATCTGTTGCACATTAAAAAGTTAAATGAGTTGCTTGATATTTATTTTTAATACATTGTATTTTATTTTTAAACTTTAAAAACGTTCTCCTGAAAAACCAAGTTTTTTCATTTATGACATTCTTGAAAGGAGTGAGCGATTTATGCTTAAAAGATTTGTTTATCTTTAGATAAAATATTATGAAATAGAGAATTTTAACATTTTTAAAGATTTTTTTCAGTATTTAAATAAAAAAACACACGAGACACAAACTGATAATGATGTGATCTTAATTTTTGACCTATCCCCGCTCTCTGATTGGCCGATATGGGTCAGAAGGCGAGTTCCATGAATATAGCGGAATTTGAAATACAATGCTATTTTCAAGTATTTTTTAGCAGGGTGTTCAAGTATATAAATATTTTCGACAATAAAACCCACAATTGGCATTCAGATAGAGTATTTATTTTTAAATTTTATAAAATTGGATCTGGCGGATTTTGAAAGTAGGCGACACAAATATTCTGAGGAATGTCACAGATGTTTGTTATCATAGCGTGTTGATCATATATTGTGTTTGTTCTTTGTGATTCATACAATTTGTGTCACTCTTATGTTGACATGGAATAGAAATTCTATGTGACAAATATCGTACTAAGTTTATTTGCTTTTTTTATGAACACATACCGCTCACTCCTTTCAAGAACGTCATAAATCAAAAAACTTGATTTCTCAGGAGAACGTTTTTAAAGTTTAAGAATATAATACAATGTATTAAAAATAAATATCAAGCCACTTATTGAACTTTTTACTGTGCAACAGATCTTTTTAGGTAAAACCTGAATGTTTTTTCTCCATTTGAAAAATATTCAGTATATTTAAAAAAAATAATTGAACAATACCTTTTCTTCAGAATGCAAAAACAACATTTTCTGCCCTGTAGCGGGTAAATAATAAGTTAAAAATATGCCACTTTTGCTGGGATATAGTACATTTTCCGGGCATTCCAAAAACACGCACAACTGAAAATTGACGATTTTTTATTTATCACGTTCTTGAAAGGAGTGAGCGATATGTATTAATTATGTAAAACATATTAATTCTTTATTCTTTTTTGTTTCCACGCAAATTCCTGAAAACAAATTGTCATCTATAAATTCCATCTGTAAAATATGAATTTGTCACCTCAATTGCAGAACTATTGGTAATGGGTGATCAATTGTGTCGGGTCGTGGTCCCGTGGTTAGTGTCGCAGACTCTTAAGTCAGAGTTTCTGGGTTCTAACCCACTCTACCACAATTTGATACCTATTTCTAATAATGAGCCGCTAAGGCTCGTAGAAATAGTATGAAATTGGAAATATTTTTTTAGATAATAAAAACACAAATATTTCTGTTTTCTTTAAAAACATATAAATTTATATGTTTTATGTGCATTTCCTATTTATTTTTACCAGTTCACTTACGTAGCTATGATATTTTAGATGTTGGTCAATATTAACACTAATGTACCTTTTTGAACTTAAATCTGTACATAATTTTTTACATTTAAAATTTTTGCAGTTATTATTGTGAATAAGTAATATAGGTAAGGGCGTGCCTTCTATATAGGCAGATAAGCAGTGCCTATCCTAACTTACCCGCGTGACACATAAAAACGCCACCAGTACCTACCCTACCTTGTTAACACGTTGTCGGCGGGACACGGCATTTGCCGTTTTTCGCGGACTGTCGGTCAACTGCGGGACACGGCAAATGCCGTTTTTGTCGACTGTCGGTTATCGGCGGGAAACGGCAATATACGGGTTTGTTATCAGCGTGAAATAAAACGCGTTGAAGGGTAATCTGCTACCCGGGTGCTAGGCGACAGTCTGCTGACGTTATTTGAGATGCCTTGTCCGGGTTGGCTAGTGCAGGCATGGGGAACCTTTCTATTTCAAAAGGCCACATTCACATTTAGCTGATTCAACATGAGGCCGCAGTAAAGAAAACTTTGACACCCCCCTACAAACTAAATATTTTTTTAAAAATACAATATAAATTGTTAAAAATGCAATTTAAAAAAATATGGATAGTCAAAAGGCTGCACTAGAATAACCAAAAGGCCGCAGATACCCCACGCCTGGGCTAGTGTGTCGCTTATAAAGGCATTGCCAGTTTTTATGCAATCTCAATCTCCAGTTTAGTTCGAGTCATTTCACGTATTGGACTACTTTTCATACCGCTCGCACTGTTTTGTTTACTGTTTGGTATTTTATTATTTGAATATATTAGCATTGTATAGGGAATGATACCTCGGAGGGAAGACTATTTTTTATAGTTTACAATGCTTCTAAAATTGTGAAATACGGAATATTTCATTAAAAATTATGATTATAATTTATTTTTGATGAGCAGATGCCATATATGATTTCTTTGAAAATGTCAATCGAAAATATTATTTGGTTTAGAAATTGTGTCAATTTTAAGAAAGCGATATATTTTCGCTAATCGCGAAAAACGTCCGCTACAGGCTAGAGTCTATTGTTCGAAGCGCCCGACTACAATGTGTTAAGTAGTACCAGCTTACCTTGCTACCTACCTCTACTGCGTACCCTAATAAATTCTCTGTACACGCCACTGCCAAAAGGATATAAATCCTTATATGCGGTTAGGATAGTTCTGCATTTAGTTGACAAATTTAACATAAAAGTTCAATTTTTATTTGAAATTTGATCTCTTAAATAACTGAAATTTATATCCGCCATGAGTTATTATTACATTAAATTTTCCTTGTATAAAGACTGATATCCTTATGTAATATTGTATCCTTTTGTATTTTATGAATTATTGTTAATGTATCTTTAACTTGTATGAAAAATATAACCTGTCAAAATCTGAGACATTTTATTTTTGTACCTCCTAACCTAACGTTGAAGTGGGAACATCTGTGAAAAGTACTCATGGAGATGGGAGTCCCATCCCATTTGATAAAACTCATCCATGGACTTTATGCCCAAAGTAAGGCAATCGTAAGAATCAATGGCATAAACACTGCAAGCTTCCACACTGAGAAAGGTGTAAGACAGGGATGCATACTCTCCCCTGACATGTTTAACATCTATGGGGAATATGCAGGGATACATGTGCAGGGCTCTCTACGAATGGAATGGAGAAGTGTCCATTGGTGGCGTAAAGCTGTCCAATATACGATATGCGGAGGACACAACACTTTTGGCCAAAGACCCAAAAGAGATGGTAGATCTCCTTAAACGAGTAGAGATTGAGAGCAAGGCACTGGGACTAGAGATTAACCAAAGCAAGAAGATCATGATCATAGATCGATCTAAAAAGTTTGGTGATCTCAGGAACTCGCTCGAAGGTTTAGAGATAATAAACGAGTTCCAGTTCCTTGGATCTCAAATCAGCAATGAAGGAACTTGTGAAGGAGAGATTGGATGTCGTATCGCCATTGCCAAAAGTGCCATGTCTAAGCTAGACAAAATCTGGAAAGCCCGGGGTGTGAGTAACAACACCAAGATGAAGCTTGTCAGGAGCTTGGTCCACTCCATTACCATAAAAGCAGCAGAAAGGAGAAAAATTGATGCCTTCAAAATGTGGTATTGAAGGCGCATGCTCCAAATTCCATGGACAGCTAGACGCACCAATGAGTCCATTCGCCAGGAACTACGCTTGGATGGCTTGACTCTGGCCAATATCTGTACCCAACAGATTCTCCAGTTCTTTGGACACTTTGCGCGTGGTAATGAGGATAGCCTGGAACGACTAGTTGTGATCGGTAGCCTGGAGGGAAAGAGGGAGAGGAAGATCCCCACACGATGGACCGATCAAATTAAGACAGCAGCAGGCACCTCGGTGGTTGGAGCGCTACGTGCAGCGCAGTCAAGGGATAACTGGAGAAGAGTCATTGCTTCTGCAAGGGTCACAACCCTAAGCAATGAGCAATAAGACGGAGAAGAAGAACCTAACCTTATTTTTGTAAGTCCACCTCTGTGGTGCAATGATTAGCGTGTTAAGCTACCGTGCTGGAGGTCCCCGGTTCGATTCCCAGGGGGGTTGAAACAAATTTTAATAATTTTACACTATAATATTTATTTAATATTACTCTGGACTGGTCCCTGAAGCGCAGGAGTTATCACCTCGCCTTCGCGTAAGTAATGATTTAGAAACAAGGGGTCAATATGATGCAGTGCCCTATGCATCATTAAGTGTGGGTAAGGGTTAGAAGAATAACCTAACTTTAGCTACCGTGCTGGAAGTCCCGGGTTCGATTCCTAGGGGGGTCAAAATTAATACGGGATATTTTCACTCTCATATATATTGATATCACCCTGGACTGGTACAAGAAGCTCAGGGCCGATCGCCTTGCCTTCATGAAATTAACGATCAAGATAACGCTGCGTCACTACGATGCAGTGCCCTATCATCATTGGGTTAAAAAAAAAACAAGTCTTCATATTTTGTTAGTTTTCCAAGATTCGAACCGAAAAATATTTCAAATTAGTTCATCATTTTGACGCTAGATGGCAATACATGTATTATTTCTAGAAGTAAATATTCATATCGAGCAGAATTACAAATTATTTAACGATTGTTTCCAAATAATACCTTTCTGACCTCACTACACACTGACCTACAACATGAGTGATAACATTTTATTGAACTGGTATTTATTTACATTAATGTAATACGGGAGGTCGCCAAGTCGTCCGTAATTGAATCCAATTTACGATGACATAATTCAGAAGGGAGATAAACAATGTTTTGGTGACTCATATGGTTATTGAACCGAGGAATGCCGTGAGTCAAGTTCAAAGTGCAATAAGTAGGTACCTACTAATGATTTTAAAAGGTATTTTATATATATATGTATATATATATATATATACATATATATATATATATATATATATATATATATATATATATATATATATATATATATATATATATATATATATATATATATATATATATATATATATATATATATATATATATATATTTTTTTTTTTACTCCATTCATACCACAACTGTCAGTATGATATAATATTGAAATTAACAAGAGAACTTTACGTATCACTGCGATATCAATCATTTTCCACACGCACCACATCCGTTGAGATAGTTTGGACATGTGGAGCGAATGAGTGTGGAAAGAACGGTAAAACAAATTAAAGACCGAATGTAGTTGGAAAAGGGAGCACAGGAAGACCGATAAAAACTTGGCAAGATCAGGTTTGTCAAATACTTGAAAGTGGTCAGGTCAGGAGTCAAAATAACCGGCGGGCATGTATGAGGAGATGCATGAACGTGGAAGAGGCGAAGAATGTTTGCAAAGACAGAGTGGTGTGGCGCTTTATTATCTCTGTCTTTTCCTACGGGGAATTGCCGTAATGGTTAGTAAGTTAGTTATCTGACTGCGAACAATTTTAAATAAATAACTTTTACGTATTATGAAATCGTTATTTTAGAAAAAGAAAGGTCATTGGTTTGATTTTGATAATGTTTTGACATTGATCACCAATATCATTTTAATCAAAAAAGATAAAAATTTTGATACTAATATCACTCTTATAAACATTGCAACAAAACCTATTTTAGGGTTTAAATAAATAATTTACTAACTACCAGTAGTTATCTGATCGTTATCTATCGCTATTGATGTTTAAAAAATACACATAGTCTGATTGTGTAAAAATCATGCATTAGAGACATCTATTACTCAAATATAATGACGTCACGCTCAGTCATTCAAAGGAGAGAATTTGATTTTATGTATGGAGCGTGACTACATGCGCAACAAATGACAAGTTTTGTTAAACCAATGAGCAGACTTGTTATATTTGGACCGCGTTTTTGACAGCTTCACAATTTCTAAGCATACACTGCTGTTGTCATTCTACTAAATAATCTATGGCTATTGTTTTCGCCTAGTGACATTATAATCTGTATTACATAGTTTGGTTTTGTTTGTCGCATATCGTCCGGCTGTCGTGAGCTGTGATAAGAGCAGGTTTTCGAATTAAATACGCGTTTTTTTAACTGAAAAAAACGCCAAAGTTAGTGCGATTGTAGTGAAGGGCAATCCTTTGTTTTTTGCGTGGATAATCACTTCCTAGTGAGTTCCCACGTCACTTGGTAGCAACGAATCTCGTTCTAAAATGACTCACGCCAATAGATGACCACATATCACCGATGCCTTTTAGATTGAAATTCTATCTCCGTAAACTGTTGTGCACAAAGATGAGTAGCCATTTGCGGGGAGCACCTTTTGGTGTTGTTTTCATTCAAAAATTCGCGTTGACATGCTGCCCGAGACGGAGATTCAATCGACAGCTATGGTGAGTTATCCTGCATTTGTTTATCCTATTTTCTCTGTTGTATTTGAAGTAAATCACATTTTTATCAATGACTTTACGGAGTTTCGGGAGGCGTTCAATACCTCAAACAATTCGTTAAAAGTAGTGAATTATTTTGAAAACAAATCGTTTTTATTAGATAACAAATGGTTTTAGTTTTCATTAGCCGAATACAGCTTCTTTACACATTTGAAACTGTATTCGGATATTGGAGAGTTTTTACAACAATAGACTTATAAAATATGTACAACCATATTTAACTGACATTTCGCTCACTCCTTTCAAGAACATCATAAATCAAAAAACTTGATTTTTCAGGAGAATATTTTTAAGTAACTAACTAACTAACTAACCATCACGCCGCTTCCCCGCAGGGGTAGGCAGAGAGAATCGAACGCCACACCACTCTGTCTTTGCAAACATTCTTTGCCTCTTCTACATTCATGCATCTCCTCATACATACCCGACGATTATTACGACTCCTGACCCGGCCGCTTTCAAGTATTTGACATACCTGATTGTGCCAAGTTTTCCTCGGTCGTCCTCTGCTTCTTTTTCCAACTACAATTGCCCCATAAATTTGTTTAACCGTTCTTTCTTCACTCATACGCTCCACATGTCCAAACCATCTCAACACACCTTTCTTAATTTTATCAAAAATGCTTATCTCAGCCTTACATTCTTTCCTTATTTCATAATTCGAACATCTATCAAACATCGTTTTGCCACACATTCGTCTGAGGGATCGCATTTCGACTGCATTCAGTCTGCTTTCATCCTTCTTTTGCCAACTCCATGCTTCGCTTCCATACATAAGGGTTGGAACCAGAACTCCATTGTGTACTGCCAGTTTAGCTTCCGCTGATAGATTTTTATTTGCTAAAAATGATTTTAGTGCACCATTCACTCTGTTCCCAGCATTCACTCTCCTTTCTATGTCAATCTTTCCATCCCTAGAAAACATACTACCCAAATATATGAAATCATCTACCTGTTCCAAAATCTCCCCATTTACCAATATTTCACACTCAGATCTACATTCATCTCTTTCAAAAACCATGATTTTGGATTTTGGATTGAACGTTTTTAAAGTAAATAAATATAATACAATGTATTAAAAATAAATATCAAGCCACTTACTGAACTTTTTACTGTGCAACAGATCTTATTAGGTAAAGCCTGAAGGTTTTTTCTCCATTTGAAAAATATTTAGTTGATTAAAAAAAAAATATTAAACAATACCTTTTCTTCAAAATGCAAAAACAACACTTTCTGCCCTGTAGCGGGTAAATATTAAGTTAAAAATATGCCTCTTTTGCTGGGATATAGTACATTTTCTGGGCATTCCGAAAACATGCACAACTGAAAAATGTCGATTTTTGATTTATGACGTTCTTGAAAGGAGTGAGCGATTTATAACCATATTTTACGTTATAATTTTTATTTCTAACCATTTATAAACATATTAACATTTTTTTATATAAATTAAAAAAGAGAAATATTTGTGTTTTTATTATTTACTCAAATATTTCAATTTCATACTGTTTCTGTGAGCCTGAGCGGCTTATTATTGGAAATAGGTATCAAATTGTGGTTAGTGTGTAAGTAGGTTCGAACTGAAAAAATCTGACTTATGAGTCTGCGTCATTAACCACGGGACCTGGTTTTCTGGACTTTTTTACTGGTCAAATAAAATAAAACTGCGTTAACCGTAATGATACAAAGACGGAAAAATGATTTACGATACAAATTTGGCATCATCGTAACACTCGGTTACACAATACATATTAATAGAATGATTTTATTTGTACAGGTGTTTTTCATTGATTTTTTTAATGAATACTGCACTTCTATAGGCATATTGTAAATGATTGCTGTAGAAGAATTTAAAATCACAATTTGTTAGAGTTTGCTTACTGCAATCACTAATTTTTGTCCGCCTCCGTAGTGTAATGGTCAGCATGCTCGGCTACCGTTCTGAAAGTCCCGGGTTCGATTCCCAGGGGGGTTTAATAAATATAAGTGATTTTTTCACTCTAATATTTATTCAATATTACACTGGACTGGTACCTGGAGTGGAGGGCTGATCACCTTTCCTTCATGTGTAATCGATCGAGATAACACTGCGTTTATATGAAGCAGTGCCCTATGCACCATTGGGGTGCGGTAAGGGATTTATTATTGCTTACTGCAATCACTAATTAAGTAACCAACCATCGCGTCGCTTCTCTGCAGGGGTAGGCAGAGAGAATAGAACGCCACACCAATTTGTCTTATTGCAAATATTCTTCGCCACTTCCTAATTCATGTATCTCCTCATCAGTGGCGCGCCTAGGGTTTACCAGTAAGGCGAGCCCTTATTTTCCACTTTCGTGAATACATGACGTACCTATAATTTCTTCTATTCATACCATTCCCAGTACAGTTAGCCCCCAAAAAACATCATAAAGATAAACAATGCATTGTGATCTCGGCTATTCTCGGCTAGATGTTTCCAGTACTACGAACAAGCGCGATAATTTAAAAACAACCATACCCTTATTATGTATTTTTAATAGTTTGATGCTGATTTGATAATTTTTATTCGGACTTGTTAGGCAAGCCAGGCTTATGGGCTTCTATGGAAGTACCGCCACTGCTCCTCATATATACGCTTAGGAGCTCTTTCAAGTGTTTGAAATACTTGATCATGCCGAAAAAGAGGCTAATCCCTCTTAAAAACAGGCCACAGGCCTACAACAAGATGAAAAAGAAGAAGAAGAGAAGATCATGCCAAGTTTTCCTTGGTCTTCGTCTGCTTTTACTACCAACCAACCGCAATTATCTCATAAATTTGTTTTACCATTCTTTCTTCACTCATTTGATTCACATGCCCAAACCATCTCAACACACCTTTCTTAATTTGCTGGATAATGCTTATCTCAGCCTTGCACCCTTTCCCTATATCACCATTGGAACTTCTACCATACATGGTTTTGCCGCACTGAGAGATGGCATCCCGACTGCATTCAGTCTACTTTCATCCTTCTTTTGCCAAATACATGCTTCACTTCTGTACATTAGGATTGGACCCTAGACTGCCAGTTTAGCTTTCTTTTTGTTTTTATTTGCTGTAACTGATTCACATATCTTCTTCCTGGCTCCATCCCAACTTATCGTCTTTGCAGACTGTTGGGGTCAGCTATCCTCGTCATCAGGTTGTAGGTCCTTTTATCATGGACAACGTCACCTAGGCCATGCCTTCATATCATGTTTAATAATCATTTTATAATATGTAAAAAAAAACTCCCGCTCATGGTACTAATTAGCGCGCATATCCATCCAACAACAATGTGTGAACACATTATTTGTAGGAAACTAATAAGGATGGGAATTGGGTGATGCGGCTACTTGTGATTAGTATACTGAGGGTCGGGCGGCAGACTGCCAGAGTATAATAAGGGTCCTTTTCCATACTGTCGGTAGAGAGCGGGAGACGCTTGCGAGCGTTCTATTTGCTTACTTTAGGTAGAGCGCGAGAGACGCCTGCAAACATTGTACAGATGGGAATTGGGTGTTGCGGCTACTTGTGATTAGTATACTGAGGGTCGGGCGGCAGACTGCCAGAGTATAATTAGGGTCCTTTTCCATACTGTCGGTAGAGAGCGGGAGACGCTTGCGAGCGTTCTATTAGCTTACTTTAGGTAGAGCGCGAGAGACGCCTGCAAACATTGTACAGATGGGAATTGGGTGTTGCGGCTACTTGTGATTAGTATACTGAGGGTCGGGCGGCAGACTGCCAGAGTATAATAAGGGTCCTTTTCCATACTGTCGGTAGAGAGCGGGAGACGCTTGCGAGCGTTCTATTTGCTTACTTTAGGTAGAGCGCGAGAGACGCCTGCAAACATTGTACAGATGGGAATTGGGTGTTGCGGCTACTTGTGATTAGTATACTGAGGGTCGGGCGGCAGACTGCCAGAGTATAATAAGGGTCCTTTTCCATACTGTCGGTAGAGAGCGGGAGACGCTTGCGAGCGTTCTATTTGCTTACTTTAGGTAGAGCGCGAGAGACGCCTGCAAACATTGTACAGATGGGAATTGGGTGTTGCGGCTACTTGTGATTAGTATACTGAGGGTCGGGCGGCAGACTGCCAGAGTATAATAAGGGTCCTTTTCCATACTGTCGGTAGAGAGCGGGAGACGCTTGCGAGCGTTCTATTTGCTTACTTTAGGTAGAGCGCGAGAGACGCCTGCAAACATTGTACAGATGGGAATTGGGTGTTGCGGCTACTTGTGATTAGTATACTGAGAGTCGGGCGGCAGACTGCCGGAGTATAATTAGGGTCGGGCTTGATGAACAAAACCGCCCCGCAAACAATGTGTTAAGGCGTATATAATATAATATATCTTGATAACAAAGACAAGGAAGAATGGCAAATGTGTAAATAAGTTTACATAAAATGGTTAATGTAGCATATTTAAATTACGACCATGACCCACATCTGATTAAGAAGGCACTGCATTAGATATTGAGAGGCCTTTCCTAGATAATACTTGAGATAAATTTTATTACGTATTTGATAAGGCATGTGATAATCCTGTGAGGAAAAACAGTCATTGAGTGATCTGTGAATCTTTTTCACAGATCACTCAATGACTCAGTGCGTTAACATGATCAGGGTTATAAGTATATACTTCCATATATATACTTCCAAATATATATATATATATATATATATATATATATATATATATATATATATATATATATATATATATATATATATATCCGCCTCCGTAGTGTAATGGTCAGCACACTCGGCTACCGTTCTGGAGGTCCCGGGTTCGATTCCCAGGTGGTCAAATAAATATAAGTAATTTTTTCACTCTAATATTTATTCCATATTACCCTGGACTGGTACCTGAAGCGGAGGGCTGATCACCTTTCCTTCATGTGTTAACGATCAAGATAAACACTGCGTTTATATGATGCAGTGCCCTATGCATCACTGGGGTGCGGATAAGGGTTCGAAAAAAAAAAAAATATATATATATATATATATATATATATATATATATATATATATTTATATACATATATATATATATATATATATATATATATATATATATATATATATATATATATATATATATATATATATATATATATATATATATATATATATATATATATATATATATATATATATATATATATATATATATATATATATATATATATAAAGGCCAAATTATGAATTATCTTGAAAATTTAGAAATCCAAAAAAACCTAAATTCTAATAATAATTTATTAAATAATATATTGCTTCAAAATTCTTCACCTTTGCTTTCCATTTTTCCTTTGTTTTCAAACTCCGTCCCTTGACTAACCCCTTCCCCTTACTTTCCCCTCTCCTTATTTATAGAACAATTTTATATTTTAGTTACTATACAAACCTGAATGATGGAAGTTTAACTTCTGAAACATGTAGTCTATAATAAAACTCAAGTGGTAAAAAATGAAGTGTTTTCTTTAATCATTATATATATATATATGTATATATATATATATATATATATATATATATATATATATATATATATATATATATATATATATATATATATATATATATATATATATATATATATATGTTTGTAGTCAGCATCATGCATTCTACACTCGTCAGTGTATTTGCCGGCACGGCTTGCAGTAGGTAGCTAGAAAATGTAAACAAAGGTATGTGTTTACTCAAACCGATATGTACTCCACTCTGATAAGGAAATCTAAACTGTTTGTGAATCACACGGGGCAATAACTGGGAAGGTCACCCATTTCTTCTTGGATCGGTGTCTCAGTAACAGGAACTTCAACCACAATATACATATATCGCTCACTCCTTTCAACAACGTCATATCGCTCACTCCTTTCAAGAACGTCATAAATCAAAAAACTTGATTTCTCAGGAGAACGCTTTTAAAGTTTAAAAATATAATACAATATTTTAAAAATAAATAACAAGCCACTCGTTGAACTTTTTACTGTGCAACAGATCTTTTTAGGTAAACCTGAAGGTTTTATCTCCGTTTGAATTTTTTTTAGCATATTTAAAAAAATAATTAAACAATACCTTGACGTCGCCCACCTTATCAAGCTGATATACCTTGGGAATATTAGAAGGAGGGGTAGGGAGATGAAAGAAAATTTTGCACAAAAAATATACTTAAATTGATTTAATTAAAAATATAATAATTATACGAAAGCGACTTTAACTTAAACTAATCTTATCTGCTATCTTAAATTAGCTTAAAATTAATTAATCCTATCTTAAATTAAACTTATTCTAACCTTTGGTGGAAAAGATGCGCCATGATGCTGGTGTGGCCGTGATCCTTTGTGAAAAAGCTGCGCCGTTGGATGCTGGGATGAGGTTCTTCTTATGACGGGCCGCCGTGCGATGATTCTTGCTTCTTATCTTCTTCTTCTCCTAGTAGAGCTTCAGCTCTTAATTTGAGGCTTATGACCCGGCGTGGGTCTGCTTTTGATACTCCGGATGAGTAACTTCCTTTTTTCTATCTTCTCTCTCTCCCGGCGTAGAGCTCCCGCTCTTCTCCTCACTTAAGTCTTAAAACCTGGTGTAGGTATGCTCCTTCTAACTGATTTCTCCCGACTGCTCGATCCCCCTGATCTCTCCCGACTGCTGCTTACAACTCCTCGATCCCACTGATTTCCCGAATGCTCCGTCCAACTCTTCTTCTTCTCTGTGTCTTCTGACTGACCAGCCGTCCGACTGGTCGATCTCCTCTTACGACTTACTCCCTCCAACTGATCCTTCCAATTGTTGGCTTCCAAGAGACTATTCCGACCAACTCTTTTCCGGCCAACTGCCGGCTTCCAAGTCCCGGCTTCCAAGTCCCGGCTTCCAAGTCCCGGCTTCCAAGTCCCGGCTTCCAAGTCCTCCGGCTTCCAAGTGCTCCGGCTTCCAAGTGATTATTCCGACCAGTCCGACTGGTCGGTCTTTCCTTTTACGACTGATTCCTCCCAACTGATCCTTCCAACTGTTGGCTTCTAAGAGAGCGATCCCACTGATTTCTTCCCGTTATATTCGGTTTCTCTCCTTGAAGATCACGCCCTCGAAACCATTTTTCATTGGCTGACGGTGCGCTTGTTTCCACCCCCAAAATTTTCAACGTCTAGACATCAATTAGCCTTAATTTTATTTATAATATAATAAAGAATGCTCTTAGGATAAATGACCGCCGGCAAACATCTATTATCCCTCAAAGGCCAGCGGGTTGGCGACAGTTTTTTTATGATTCAAACCTTTTAAATACATTTTAGTTTTATGACAGGTAAATTATAAAAGGTCGGGGCCATAAAAAATATTTGCGCGCACAGAAAAAAAATTTACCTAAGACTAATTAAATTAAACGATTGATAATTGATTATTTTTGCCAGGCTAGAGGAGAAACGTGGTTTCACCACGTCAACCTTTTATTCAAAATGCAAAAACAACACTTTCTGCCCTGTAGCGGGTAAATATTAAGTAAAAAATATGCCGCTTTTGCTGGGATATAGTACATTTTCTGGGCATTCCGAAAACACGCACAACTGAAAATTGACGATTTTTGATTTATGACGTTCTTGAAAGGAGTGAGCGAAATATCAAAAAACTTGATTTTTTAGGAGATTGTTTTTAAAGTTTAAAAATATAATGAAATGTATTGAAAATAAATATCAAGCCACTTTTTAAACTTTTTACTGTGCAATAGATCTTTTAAGGTAAAACCTTAATGTTTTTTCTACATTTGAAAAATATTTAGTATATTTAAAAAAATAATTAAACACTACCTTTTCTTCAACACAAAAAAAATACATAAATTTTAAACTAAATATACCCATTGTTGAGTTAGATTATAATTACATAATGAAGCGGCTAAAATTAATAAATCTTAGTGATAGAAGGGTAATTACTGATTTGGTCCTGTTATATAAAATTCTTAACAGCCCTGATCTCCTAAATCAAATAAAGCTTAGCGTGCGTCCAAGAGGTACTAGGCAAAAATCTGTAATCCCAGTATTTGTACATAATGCAAACTATGCCATGTTCCCTCCCATTCTATGGCTTCACATGTTAGCCAATGCTTTTGATAGTATAGATTTATTTAATATATTGTTATCCACCTTGAAGTGTGTACTTTCTCAGCATTTCTTCTCCATGTTATAATGGATAAATTTAAATGTTGTGTTTCACTCTCTCTCACTGCTCGCTGATAGTGTGCGAAGGAGACGTGTATTTACCAGTGCTTACTATTTGTTACTTTATAATTATTTTATGTTTCAGACTTTTTGTTTCTCTATTAGTGTATTTTTATATTAGATATTGTATATATCGCTCACTCCTTTCAAGAACGTCATAAATCAAAAAACTTGATTTTTCAGGCGAACCTTTTTAAAGTTTATAAATATAATACAATGTATTAAAAATAAATATCAAGCCACTTTTTGAACTTTTTACTGTGCAACAGATCTTTTTAGGTAAAACCTGAATGTTTTTTCTCCATTTATAAAATATTTAGTATGTTTAAAAACATAATTAAAAAAACATTTTCTCAAAATGCAAAAACAACACTTTCTGCCCTGTAGCGGGTAAATATTAAGCTAAAAATATGCCACTTTTGCTGGGATATAGTACATTTTCTGGGCATTCCGAAAATATGCTCAACTGAAAATTGTCGATTTTTGATTTATGACGTTCTTGAAAGGAGTGAGCGATATGTGAGAGGTATTTGGAAATGAATATCTATGGATTATTTTAGCATATAGTAGTTTGTTTGACGAAAAGTGGAATATTGACTTTATCTGCCTTCGTAAAAATTAGTTTGCAGTTTAATATACATTTTTTAATGAGTATTTCGTGGAGGCATTCCACAAATCGTGACTTGTATTCAACCTTGTACCACTCTCAAACAATGGAGGTTAATGCATTTGATAATTTTACTGTCTGAAATATAATATTGTAAAATGTTTCCATTAAATTCAATTTCAATTTATTCAAAAATATTTTTTGACATCTCATCAAAGATGAAGAAGAATATGGAAGTCTGGGGATTTACGGGGCTGGTTTAAGTGATCACTTTACACACGTGTAACATTCACCAATTCTACCCATTATTGACAACCACACTACTCAAATTCTTGAAGTTCTATATATATGAACCAATTTTGAAACATTGTTCTTGAATCACTAGAACTTCACTAGAGACATCTATTGGTGAGATGAAAAGAAGCTTTTTATTGAGCAAAAACTCTTCCATATTATTATTCATCTTTGATGAGATGTCAAAAACTGATATGAAAAATACTCCTTTAATTGGAGATAATCCGGATTTGTGAACAAGTATTTGGACACACTCAAAACGTTATTCAATAATAATTGATATTTACATTACGAACTAAAATTTAAAGCGTATACATCAAAACAAAAATTATAAATTAAGCTAGAACACTCTTGTTAAAGATGTAGAAAATTCCTGCTTGGGAATACCCCCTCAGGCACATGGAACAGGTATTCGGCTGTCCAAACTCAAAACACAGTAAGGGACATTTTGTTTTGTAGTACGTTTTTTTTTGCATTTTTAGACTAAGTAGATTCTACTTAGTCCAAAAATGCAAAAAAAACCTTAAAAAAATGTCCCTTACTGTGTTTTAAGTTTGGACAGCCGTATTGTTCAGCATAGCAGTAGCTCTTCCTACAGGCATAACTATTGGCAGGTTGGTCCTGTATATAAACCTTATCTGCACCACAATGGTGCATAGGGCACTGCTTCATATAAACGCAGTGTTATCTTGATCGTGTACATATGAAGGAAAGGTGATCAGCCCTCCGCTTCAGGGACCAGTCCAGGGTATTATTAAATAAATATTTTAGTGAAAAAATCACTTATATTTATTTGACCCCCCCTGGGAATCGAACCCGGGACCTCCAGAACGGTAGCCGAGCCGTGCTGACCATTACACTACAGAGGCGGACAAATATAGCGGATATAGTAAAAATAGGCAGATATAGTAATGAGAAACAATCTATGCTGACGCTGTCTTAGCTAACTATCGGGAACATACAGACCGATGCTCCGGATCATTTCAGGATTATCCATCATACCGCGCAACAATTTCCAGCGCCTCAATCTGACTGTTCTCAAGCTTTTTTAGTCTGGCACCCACTGCTGAAATATTTGGTCGATTCCAGATAGGCAGTAGCTGGAATGCCTCCTTATATAGTGGGGAAAAACATAAGGGCTTCCGGTATTTGTAAAATACCTCTTCTTAACAATATTCTCATTGTGATATAGGCCTCTTCCCCTTCTTTCCATTTCCATCAATATTTGCAATGAATGATTTATTTTTTAAATTAATACCATTATTAACTTGGTAATGTCTGCCTCCGTAGTGTAATGGTCAGCCCGCTCGGCTACCGTTCTGGAGGTCCCGGGTTCGATTCCCAAGGGGGGTAAAATAAATATAAGTGATTTTTTCACTGTTATATTTATTCAATATTACCCTGGACTGGTACCTGAAGCGGAGGCCTGATCACCTTTCCTTCATGTGTAAGCGATCAAGATAACACTGCGTTTATATGACGCAGTGCCCTATGCACCATTGGGGTGCGGATAAGGGTTTTATTATTATTTATTATTAACTTTGTTATGGTACTATGACATTCTCCCTATCATTCATCCTTCACAAAGTGAGTGTTATATTATAGTATTGTTTGGTAATATATCCAAAATAAAACAAAGTTTGTTGGATTGAATTCTACATTTATTTATGTATATGTTAATATGTGACGCGTTTTGTCACATATTAACAAATACATAAATAAATGTAGATTTCAATCCAACAAACCTTGTTTTATTTTGGATATATTACCCAGCAATACAATATGGAATTCTACCAACTGTCTGCAGTTACAATAAATAAATTATATTATAGTGTTATATTAATGTTATCTTCGTTTAGATAATCTAGAAAAATTAGAAATAAGTTAAGCAATTAATAAAGACATACCCATAGTAAATAATCAATTAAATTTAACTTCGAGTCCACTTTTAAAAATATTCCCATTGTGATTCATTTGTCTTCTTTCTCTCTTTCATAATTTAATTTTTGTATAAATGTCAGACCGTAGCCATTTCATTTTAAATCTTCATTTGACCTGATGTTTAATGATTATTCTGAAACTGGTAGTCACAAAGTAATAATAATAATAAAACCCTTATCCGCACCCCAATGGTGCATAGGGCACTGCTTCATATAAACACAGTGTTATCTTGATCTTAACACATGAAGGAAAGGTGATCAGCCCTCCGCTTCAGGTACCAGTCCAGGGTAATATTGAATAAATATTACAGTGAAAAAATCACTAATATTTATTTGACCCCCCCTGGGAATCGAACCCGGGACCTCCAGAACGGTAGCCGAGCGTGCTGACCATTACACTACAGAGGCGGACAAAAAAGTCACAAAGTAGAATGCTAAATATGAATCACTTCATAATGACAAGTCGTAGGTGCATATAACGTCCAGAAATCGTGATGTCACAAAATATTCTAACGGATTGACGTAACGCTTCCCTTGCAGCTACCGCAGCAGCATCCTGCTCCTGACGTACTTCTCGTACATGTGCTACCACCTGACGCGGAAGCCCATCTCGGTGGTGAAGAGCGTCCTGCACCAGAACTGCACCAGCCTCGTGCCCCCGCCCGACATCCACATAGACCCCTCTAACAACGCCACCTGGTGCGACTGGGCCCCCTTCGGTAAGCTGGCTTCCTAATACTGTGCTTAGAAAACTGTCTTTGTAAAATTATCTTTGTGAAATTGACTTTGTAAAACTGTCTTCGTAAAATTATCCATGTTATACTGTCATTGTAATACTGACTTTGTAAAACTGTCTTCGTAAATTGTTATTTAAACGGATCCACGCGGCTCGCATAACCGTATGTGTTTTCACAAAACATGCCCCATACGCGGCTGACATAAGCGTTTGTGTTTTTACTTTGCTCCAAGTTTCGAACCTCAGTTCAACTTGGAGGGATTTTTTCATGGTGTGGAACTTTGGATAAAATAATACGTCAATCCTTGGCCTTATGACATCTGTTGAAATATCTGACTAATGATTTGTAACATCACAAGGATAAATAAAAGAACAGATCCCTGATTTTTCTTGAGGTCGATAATTAGTCTGGGTCATAATCATGCCCTATATCTGTCTCACTCTGGACGCTACGCATCGCCAGTGGGTAAGAGTGACACACGATGCGTGCTTTGATTTATTTATGTTACGATCTTATTTGTTTATATTACGATATATTTCAAGAATAATGTGACACAAGTGTATTATAGAGTACCAAAAAGGCACAATGAATCCCATTGAACGATTTTGTTTAGGGAAATAAATTGTTTCTTAACTAAATACATGATAATAGTAATCATTTAAAAAACAGCTAAATACCGCCGCGCACGGGCGTCTCTCAAGAACAAAGTTAACGCGGTTAAAAGGTTAATATTGTCTTTATCAAACAGTCTTTGTAAAGCTGTCTTCGTAAAACTATCTTTGTAAAACTGTCTTTGTAAAACTATTAGTTTTTAATGTTAATGTAATAATAAAAAAAATGACTAAATAAAATAGTGTGTTGTATGAACAAATTATATCATCTTGCAACGGGTTAAAACGGAACTAATTTTCTTACAGATGGCTCTGATGGAGACGCCACAGCTCTGCTAGGAACGGTCGATTCAGCCTTCCTGTTTGCGTACGCCATCGCAATGTTTTTCTCAGGTTTGTCCAAATAATTATTTTCACCTTTCCCATTTCTTGTTTTTTGTTGTGAGGTCAAGGGATCTTGCATCCCTTATGTCACTGCGACCGCATTAGGTCTATTGTGGCCTCCCTCTGTATCACGGCTCACTCTCAAGACCTACATGAGTCATGTAGCTCACGACCTGTCTTGGTGGTAGAAGCTTCACCTTCTCGGAGTCCAGTAGTGGTCCTCCAAGGATGTGACTTCTTTGCGAGCGAGTGCGTCACAATTATAGAGAATGTGGTTGGCATTTCGTTATCCTCCATACAAAATCTGCATACTGGGGAGTCGTGTAGTTCAATTTTTCTCATGTGTTTCCTCAGTCTGCATTGTCCTGTCAAGGTCCTGGTTAGGATCCTTATTTGTTTTTTGCTAAGCTTTGAAGCTTCTGCGGTGAATTTCCGCGAGTACCCTGTGATCAGTTACTTTGCGTGTTTCATCCCTGAGCTGTTGGACCAGATCTCTTGGCTCATGTCCATAGCCCAGTTTTTTAGGCTAAACTTGATAGTGCTGAGTGTCAGTCCGCATATGGGTTCAGGGCCCATTGGTGGCCTCTCAGCACCAGTTCTTGCAAGTTTATCAGCAGCCTCGTTGCCCATGACACCACAATGCCCGGGCACCCAAACCAGCCTTACCGCGTTTCTCTCGCCCAGGCGGTTTAGAGCCTCTATGCGTTCATGGGTTAGTTTAGATTGTATCTCAACGGAGCCTAGAGCCTTAAGCGCCGCCTGGCTGTCCAAGAGGATGTAGATCTTTTTGTCATAGGATGATCGGTAAAGGTTCATGTGGGCGCACTCCATGATTGCGCTCATTTCAGCCTGAAAAACAGTGATGTATTCTCCCAGACAAGTTGATTTTTTCTGTCTGGGGTGGACGCCAAAGATTCCAGATCCTGGCCGACCATCTTTTTTCGATCCATCCGTATACCATACGATGTCTCCACTTCGAAAGGTGTACGGATCATATGCGGACTGACACTCAATATCATAGAGAATTCAATTCAGATTCGGACCTCACATACTAATATAAGAGCTACTGCTTAGTCAACAAAAAAAAAGCTTCTTTACATATCACCAATAGATGTCTCTAGTGAAGTTCTAGTGATTCAAGGACAAGGTTTCTAAATTGGTTCATATATGTAGAACTTCCAAGAATTTGAGTAGTGTGGTTGTCAATAATGTGGGTAGAATTGGTTAATGTTACATGCGATCGATTGCTTGTTCCCAGGTCTGGTGGCCGAGAGGGTGAATCTCCGCTACTTCCTGGGATTCGGCATGATCCTCTCCGGGATATTCAGCTGCATGTTTGGGGCTGCCAAGACGTACGACATCCATTCCTTGGGATACTTCGTATTCATCCAGGTAATAAAATACTTTATCCATTCAATGCTTTTCAAGAAACAGTGTTGGGAAATGGAGCATGTTATTTATTTACAGCATTTTGAGTGTGTCCAAATACTTGTTGTGGTTAAAATGTCCAAACATTTTAACCTCTTGCACATTCACGCATATCCTCATACTTAGGGCATTTGGCCTGTCCAAACTCAAAACACAGTAAGGGACATTTTTTTTGTAGTACGTTTTTTTGCATTTTTGGACTAAGAAGAATCTACTTGGTCCAAAAATACAAAAAAAAACGTACAACAAAAAATGTCCCTTACTGATTTGTACACTACACAGAATTTTACCATCCAGCAAGTCAGTTAGCATATAAAATGGATTTACAACATTTTGAGTGTTTCCAAATACTTGTTCACAAAATCTGGATTATCTCCAATTACAGGAGTTATTTTCATATTATTTTTGGATATCTCATCAAAGATGAAGAAGAAAAAAAAGAGTTTCTGCTCAATAAAAAGCTTCTTTTCATCTCACCAATAGATGTCTCTAGTGAAGTTCTAGTGATTCAAGAGTAATGTTTCAAAATTGATTCATATATATAGAACTTTCAAGAATTTGAGTAGTGTGGTTGTCAATCATGGGTAGAATGGTGAATGAAAATGTAAAAAAGTGATCACCTAACCAACCAATGATAGGTCACAAGCCTTATTAACACCCATACTTCCTCTTCAGTCGTACAAAAGGCGTGATGACATAGTGATCTGTAGACGTCTCATATCGCTCACTCCTTTCAACAACGTCAAATATCAAAAATCGTCAATTTTCAGCTGTGCATGTTTTCGGAATGCCCAAAAAATGTACTATATCCTAGCAAAAGCGGCATATTTTTAACTTAATATTTACCCGCTACAGGGCTGAGAGTGTCGTTTTTGTGTTTTGAAGAAAAGGTGTTTCTTAATTATTTTTTTAAATATACTAAATATTTTTCAAATGTAGAAAAACCCGTCAGGTTTTACCTTAAAAGATCTGTTGCACAGTAAAAAGTTTACTAAGCGGCTTCGATATTTATTTTTAATACATTTTATTGTATTCTTAAACTTTAAGAACGTTCTCCTGAAAAATCAAGTTTTTTGATACATGACGTTGTTGAAAGGAGTGAGCGATATGTCTACAGATGTCTCATTACGAGCACATAATCGTTCCAGGCAGCAGCTGGCATCGCGCAGACTACGGGCTGGCCCGGAGTGGTGACCATAGTGGGGAAGTGGTTCGGAAAAGGCAAGAGGGGGCTCATCTTCGGCATATGGAACTCCCACACGTCAATCGGGAACATTCTGGGTGAGTTGTACGTCAAAAATGTATATCGGGAATATTCTGGGTGAGTTGTATGTCAACATCTAGGTTTGGTGACCCATTCCTTAGGGATCTAAGGGAGGATAGAAATATCGAGAGACCACCTTAATGATACAAACTTCAACCTCTATACGACTATATCAAAGAGCTGTGTATTCCGCTGATAGGTTTTTATTGGCAAAAGAAGGATGAAAGTAGACTGAATGCAGTCGAAATGCGATCTCTCAGAAGAATTTGTAACAAAACGATGTATGATAGATGTGCGAATAGTGAAATAAGGAAGGAATGCAAAGCTGAGATAAGCATTATTGATAAAATTAAGAAAGGTGTGTTGAGATGGTTTGGACATGTAGAACGAATGAGTGAGGAAAGAACGGTAAAACAAATTTATGAGGCGAATGTTAGCGAGAAAAGAAGCAGAGGAAGACCGAGAAAAACATGGCACGATCAGGTATGCCAAATACTTGAAAGTGGTCAGGTTAGGAGTCGTAACAATCGGCGGGTATGTATGAGGAGATGCATGAACGTGGAAGAGGCGAAGAATGTTTGCAAGGACAGAGTGGTGTGGCGCTCTATTCTCTCTGCCTACCCCTGCGGGGAAGCGGCGTGATGGTTAGTTAGTTAGTTCTGTGTATTCCAGACGAATTGCTTGACAGACGTCTCACGCTTCCATCAGCTACAACAACTGCCATGGGCCAAGTGATCTTACCAGCTCGCAACCGGCGCATTAAATTTGGCCAAGAAATAGTGAGAGGAAGATGATCTTTAAAAAAAAAAACGGAAAACACGTTTGCTAAATTATTTACACTATCTCTTTTTCCCGTAATAGAGTGTCAATGAATAATGGTATAATGGTTGAGTGGAAATGCGATGACTGACCATTCTCTGTAAGTGTCTTTGCACTATTCCGTGTCTGTCTGCTGTGCTGGTCGGGGTTGTGGGCGTCTGTGTACCGGCCAACGTCGAGTCGGAATCTAATCTAGCTGACTAATTGAACTAAACACTAATCCCTTTCACTGCCTACACTGGGGTACTACTAGAAAATTTGGTGACGGATTTACAAACTTGTATTTATTTAGATTGGCAGTGACAGGGATATTGAAGGCTTTTAAATGTAAATTCACAGTAAAATCGAGATACAATTTTATGTTGTTTCACATTTTCAATAAATTTTGTAACTTAGTTTTAAAAAAATTGCTTTGCAAGAGCAGATCTGTCAGGAAGCCTAGATGCTTCTGTATCAGATCTGGGCATGCGGTGGGACAGCTTTCAATATATCTTCTTTTCTCCGATTCGTACCAGTACCAGTTCTGGGTAATATTGAATAAATATTAATGTGAAAAATTACTCATATTTATTTCACCCTCGGAATTGAATCCGGGACCTCCAGAGCGGTAACCGAGCATGCTGACCATTACGCTACGGAGGCGGAACTGTGTTGTTAATACAGGGTATGTGTATGTATCAGAATGTGCTTGCAATATGCTCCTTGTTCTCGGTTAGGCTCGGTGATAGCGGCCCGCTTTGTGGAGACCGACTGGGCCATGTCCTTCATCGTGCCCGGCCTCATCATGGCCGCGGCGGGCTTCACGGTCCTGCTGTTCCTCGTGGAAGACCCTCAGGACGTCGGCCTTCCGCCTCCAGACAACCCTACAGGGAAAGTAAGTTGAATATACACACACACACACATCGCTCACTCCTTTCAAGAACGTCATAAATAAAAAAACTTGATTTTAAAGTAATTAATCAGGAGAACGTTTTTAAAGTAATTTAAAAACGTTCTCCTTAAAAAGTAAATTTTTAAAATAATACAATGTATTAAAAATCAGTATCAAGCCACTTATTGAACTTTTTACTGTGCAACAGATCTATTTAGATAAAACCTGAAGGTTTTTTCTGCTTTTGAAAAATATTTAGTATGTTTAAAAAAATAATTAAACAATACCTTTTCTTCAAAATGCAAAAACAACACTTTCTGCCCTGTAGCGGGTAAATATTAAGTTAAAAATATGCCTCCTTTGCTGGGATATAGTGCATTTTCTGGGCATTCCGAAAACATGCACAACTGAAAATTGACGATATTTGATTTATGACGTTCTTGAAAGGAGTGAGTGATATATTATATATCTGCGCATGTTATTAGCTTGTTAGTTTATATCCGCTTGTGCCCTACACGGAATTTTACCGTCTGGTTTTGAAAAATAAAAGCGACTACGACAGTTTAGCGTGATGCAATTTACGAGCAACGTATTCACGCGCCGATCAAAAGCACCGATCCGAAGAAAGATGCACAAGCCAATCCAAGCCAATCATCCATTTTATATTATTTTTTGACATCTCATCAAAGATGAAGAAAAATATGGCAGTCTGGGCATTTATGAAGTTCTAGTGATTCAAGAACAACGTTTCGAAATTGGTTTATATATAGGACTTCTAAGAATTTGAATAGTATGGTTGTCAATAATGGGTCGAATTGGTGAACGTGACACGTGTGTAAAGCAATCACTTAAACCAGCCTATGACGGTCGTCAGCCCCGTAAATGCCCAGACTTTTATATTCTTCTTCATCTTTGATGAGATGTCAAAAAATAATATGAAAATAACCCCCGTAATTGGAGATAATCCAGATTTTGTGAACAAGTATTTGGACACACTCAAAATGTTGTAAATCCATTTTATATGCTAACTGACGTGCTGGATGGCAAAATTCCGTGTAGAACACAAATGCCGTAAAAGGATATGCATGAATGTGGAAGATGCTAAAAATGTTTGCAAAGCAGATTGGTGTAACATTCTATTTACTCTGCCTGCCCTTGCGGGAGTGGTGGGATGGTTAGTTAGTTAGTCTTTTTATAATGCAATAATTTTAAAATGCTGCTATATCATTTTAAGTTTATTCAATAATTTCATTAATTCATTCGGCAGTCACTTTGTGGTAACATCTATGTATTTTGAAAATTTAAATTGCACTTGGTTAAAACCACTTTTTTTTAACGGTAGCCGAGCGTGCTGACCATTACACTACGGAGGCGGACAGGATAAAATACCCGCTATTTAACTTAAAATTTAATTTACTTGTAAAACCACATATCGCTCACTCCTTTCAAGAACGTCAAAAATCAAAAAACTTGATTTTTCAGGAGAACATTTTTAAAGTTTCAAAATATAATACAATGTATTAAAAAAATATATCAAGCCACTTATTGAACTTTTTACTGTGCAACACATCTTTTTAGGTAAAACCTGAAGGTTTTTTCTCCATTTGAAAAATATTTAGTATGTTTAAAAAAATAATTAAACAACACCTTTTCTTCAAAATGCAAAAACAATACTTTCTGCCCTGTAGCGGGTAAATATTGAGTTAAAAATATGCCGCTTTTGCTGGGATATAGTACATTTTTTGGGCATTCCGAAAACATGCCGATTTTTTATTTATGACGTTCTTAAAAGGAGTGAACGATATATATGACATTTCAAACTACTTATATTACTTACGTATTTTGCCAATTTATAGAACGTGGAAAACTTTATAATACTGCATCATCAGTAATAATTGCATATTTAAAAAAATGTATGTCATTAGTATAGTTTTGGTATCATATTTGCATTGTAACTTGCATCCTTATCTAACCCCTACTAATACGGTGAACCGATAGTTCCGACGTCCGGATACGCGGCCCGGCCACTCCTCGGACGAGTCCGACCAATCGGAGGTCCGGGACAAGGTGCTGGTGGGAGCGGAGGTAATATATCACCTATTAACAGCATCCCCACTTATCATTCATCATTTGCAGATTCTAACACTCTCCTTATCATTCATCGTTCCATATGTCTTAAACAGTAAATCCCCTATAACGTATACTCATATAAGGTTTTCTCCTATAACGTACATTCATATAAGGTTTATCCCGTGTAATGTACACTCATGTAAGGTTTTCACCTATAACGTACATTCATATAAAGTTTGTCCCCTATAATGTACACTCATGTAAGGTTTTCTCCTATAACGTACATTCATATAAGGTTTGTCCCCTATAATGTACACTCATGTAAGGTTTTCTCCTATAACGTACTTTCATATAAGGTTTGTCCCCTATCATGTACACTCATGTAAGGTTTTCTCCTATAACGTACATTCATATAAGGCTTGTCCCTTATATTGTACACTCATGTAAGGTTTTCTCTTATAATGTACATTCATATAAGGTTTTCTCCTATAACGTACATTCATATAAGGATTTCCCCTATAATGTACATTCATAATAGGTTTTCCCCTATAACATACACTCAAATAAGTTTTATTCCAAGTGTGTTAAGACCTTAGTCGCAATAATAGAATTCTGCAAGCGTTCGGCAACACCTACAGCCAGACGTCAGTATATTGGATTTTTGTTTGTTTTTTTAGAATAAACATATCGCTCACTCCTTTCAACAACGTCATATATCAAAAAACTTGATTTTACGGGAGATCGTTTCTAATGTTTAAAAAAATACTAAAATGCATTAAAAATAAGTATCAAACAACTTATTGAACTTTTTACTGTGCAACAGATCTTTTTAGGTAAAACCTGAAGGTATTTTCCCCATTTAAAAAATATTTAGTATATTTATAAAAAAAAATTGAACAATACCTTTTCTTCAAAATTCAAAAACAACACTTTCTGCCCTGTAGCGGGTAAATATTAAGTTAAAAATACGCCGCTTTTGCTGGGATATAGTACATTTTCCGGGCATTCCGAAAACATGCACAATTGAAAATTGTAAATTTTTGATATATGACGTTGTTGAAAAGAGTGAGCGATATAATAAAATATATATTTTTACCTCCTTATCTTTCAATAACTTAAGTTTTACAAATCATTTACGCTCGGGCCTCGTATAACACGGGGTTCCACGAAAATTTTGTGTTTTACAAGGTTTGAAGTTCATACAAAATTAGGGTATGCGTTCCAAAAAAAAATCTAACATAGTTTATATGAATGTGAACTTTATTTTTTCAATATCAAACATATTATTTCATTAATTAATTTTTCTGAAACTGTGTTTTAAAAAGTGTGTATGTACAATACATGTGTAAACAAAAAATATGCCACAATTTACATAATAATAATAATAAAACCCTCATCCGCACCCCAATGGTGCATAGGGCACTGCGTCATATAAACGCAGTGTTATCTTGATCGTTTACACATGAAGGAAAGGTGATCAGCCCTCCGCTTCAGGTACCAGTCCAGGGTAATATTGAATAAATATGACAGTGAAAAAATCACTTATATTTATTTTACCCCCCTTGGGAATCGAACCCGGGACCTCCAGAACGGTAGCCGAGCGTGCTGACCATTACATTACGGAGGCGGACAAAGAATGTCATAAAATTCCCCAATTTATACATGCGTGTTATGTAAAACCGTGTTATACGAGGCCGAAGTGTGTTTATTTTGAAGAAAATTATTTTTTCAGTACAAAAACGGTGTTCTAAGCAAATAGTTCAATGACGCTAAATATCCTGGGCTTAAGGAAAATAACGTAGCGACCTTTTGATTACTGGACATTAATATAAATGACCTATCAATGATATTCAATGACTTTGTGGACGATGGGATTGGGTTAAATGTAGCTTTATTGTGAAGTACCCATAGTTCCTTTGACGACACGTGGTATATGTTTGATGTGTTTTGTAGGACAACTCCGCCTGTCACCGGAACCGCACACAAGAGTACAGCATCAACTGCGCTGTGAGTATGTCCTGACCTGATCTGACCTGACCTAACCTACTTATGTGTGACCTAACCTAACTTTACCTACCTGTGTATGACCTAACGTGACTTGACCCACTTATATGTGACGTAAACTGACCTGATCTGATTTGACCTACTTATGTGTTACGTGACCTGACTTGACCTACTTATGTGTGACCTGACCTGATCTGACTTGACCTACCTATGTGTGACTTGACCTAATCCGCGCTCACCTGCCTATGTGTGACTTGACTTAATTTGCGCTCACCTGCCGATGTGTGACTTGACCTAATCCGCGCTCACATGCCTATATATGACCCTGACCTGTCGTACTTATGTATGACCTAACCTAGCCTGACCTCACTTACCTACACGTATGTGAAACCCGGACCTAACCTACCCTACCTATATGTGGCCTGACCTAACGTAATCTGACAAAATTTTTTTTTTTTTTAAATATTATAAATGAACGCCTTGTCACGGGCCAAGCTTTTTGATGAGTTCATCAAAAAAATATTATATTGAAAAAAAATATATTATAGTATTGATTGAAAATTATATTACAGTATATTATATTACAATTCTTTATAATTATTACAGCATAAAGAATTTAAAAAAAAAAAAATTAAATAAAGCCCATAATTACATTACATCATTTTGAAGTAATGTCTCCTGCATTACACCATTGTCTAAGAATGAGGGTGTGAAGACAATATACATCGTAATTTGAATACCATCTCCCCGTTTAATTTGGCCAGACCGAGGCAAACGCTGCCCAGTCATGTAGCTCTACTCGGTCAAACAAAATGATAATCAAAGTCCTTTTCCTCTAGCCCGACGCGGCTCCTTCGGGTCGCCACTCTCCCACGGAGAGCTCCGCCCTGCTGGGGCCTCCGCAGCAGACTGCCACGGCCGTCGGCTTCTTCGGGGCCCTCAAAATCCCCGGAGTGATTGAGTTCTCTCTGTCTCTCTTCTTCGCCAAGCTAGTCTCCTACACGTTCCTGTACTGGCTGCCACTCTACATCAAGAACTCCAGTGAGTATACATCTTCTTCTATCCCGTGGTCTTCTAGACCAGTGGTCCATACCAAGTTATCGGCTTTGTAGACTGTCGGGGTCAGGTCTCTTTGTCCTCAGGTTGTAGGTACTTTTTCAATTTAATTCAATTTATTCAATAATTAATATATATACATTACAAACTAACATTTAAGGTGTATACATTAAAAAAAAACAAATTAAAAAGTAAGCAAGAAGACTCTTGTTAAATGTGTAGAAGAATCCCGCTTCGGAAAACTCCTTCGGACACATGGAACATATCAATATCCAATATGATATTGTTCAACATAGCGGTAGCTCTTCCTACAGGCATAACCATCGGTAGGTTGGTCCTGTGTATAGGAATGTGAAACAATCTATGCCGACGCTGTCTTAGGTAACTATCGGGAACATACAGACCAATGCTCCGGATAATTTCAGGATTATCGATCGTACCGCGCAACAAACGAAAAAAATGCGTAGTCAAATACACATTCCTTCTAGTCTCTAAACTGTTGTAGCCAAGCATACCCTGGAGAAACTGGGTCGGGTAGAGCCAAGGATAATAGCCGTACTCTCTCATGTAGTGATACCTCAACAACTTTTATCATATAAAACGTCATCTAGGCCATGCCTTTAAATCATGTTATCTTTCTCTAGCATTCATGTGTTTTTTTGGTCTTTCGAGGAAGATCCATGGCAATACCCAGACTTTAATATTCTTCTTTGTCTATGTTGAGATGTAAAAATCATATTTATTGACTGATGAAGAAGAATATGGAAGTCTGGGCATTTGCGGGGCTGACGACCGTCATAGGCTGGTTTAAGTGATCACTTTACACACATGTAACATTCACCAATTCTACCCATTATCGACGACCACACTACTCAAATTCTTGAAAGTTCTATATATATATATATGAACCAATTTTAAAACATTGTTCTTCAATCACTAGAACTTCACTAGAGACATCTATTGGTGAGGTGAAAAGAAGCTTTTTTATATAGCATATTTATTGACTTACCTTGTGCTTTTCATAAACACCCCTTAGTTTCTTGAGTGAAGAGTTATGCAAGTAGAATGCCCCTCTGGTCATTTCGTGCTCCATACCTAACAACCAAAGATAGACGTTTCTATCAAAGCAGACTTGATCTTCTTCCTGGCTCCATCCCAACTAATCGCCTTTGTATACTGCTGGTGTCAGCTGTCCTCGTCCACAGGTTGTAGGTACTTTTATCATATACAATGTCACCTAGGCCATGCCTTGGAATCATGTTATCTTTCTGCAGCATCCATTAATTCTTTGGTCTTCCTCTAGATGCCTTTCGAAGAAGATCCACGGCGATTGCCTGGTTCACAATATGATCAGGTTCTCGGCGTCCTATGTGCCCATACCATCCCAATTGCCTTTCCTCTACCTTACTATTGATGCCTGTTACAGCCAGGCATCCACGAATTCGTGACCTCTTTATCTTGTCTCTTAGGGACACTCCAGCTGACCACCTAAGCATTCGCATTTCAGCAGTTTCTAGTTGCCTAGAGTAGGTGTTATACATCATCCAGCATTCGGAGCCATGACTCCGAATGCTAGACGTATATATACACTACTTTTAAGTGGTATTACACAAAGTGAAGGATGAATGATAAGTAGAGTGTTATATTACCATACCGCAAAGTTAACAATGCTTTTAGTATACAAAATATATCCATGTGCAGATGAAACAGCCTCTGTGACATTACACATCCCTGTTTAACACCTATACAGATGTTAAACCAGGAAGAAAATGAACCACAAAGTTAACAATGCTTTTAATATATAAAATATATCCATGTGCAGATGAAACAGCCTCTGTGACATTACACATCCCTGTTTAACACCTATACAGATGTTAAACCAGGAAGAAAATGAACCACAAAGTTAACAATGCTTTTAATATATAAAATATATCCATGTGTAGATGAAACAGCCTCTGTGACATTACACATCCCTGTTTAAAGCTTATACAGATGTTAAACCAGGAAGTAAATGAACCACTCACCCCGCAACGCCTTGGATAAGTTAACTGCCTACTCCGATGATGAATAATACAAAGTAATATTTTATGAGATTGTCCGCCTACGTAGTGTAATGGTCAGCGCGCTCGGCTACCGTTCTGGAGGTCCCGGGTTCGATTCCCAGGGAAGGGTAAAATAAATATTAGTTATTTTTCACTCTAATATTTATTCAATATTACCCTGGACTGGTACATGAAGCGAAGGGCTGATCACCTTTCCTTCATGTGTTAACGATCAAGATAACACCGCGTTTATATGATGCAGTGCCCTATGCACCATTGGGGTGCGGAGAAGGGTTCAAAGAGAAGAAGAAGCAGAAGAATATTTTGTAATTGTGTTGTTTTGTTTGGTCTTGTAGCCTCGCTGTCTGCGACTACGTCGGCTGACGCGTCGACGCTGTTCGACGTGGGAGCCATCGCCGGCGCCATCCTCGCCGGAGTGCTCAGCGACTGGAGCGGGATGTCCGCCACCACCTGCGCGGGTATGCTACTCCTGGCGGCCCCCATGGTACGTGTCTTGGAGCTGCGAATCGCCTTTTCAAAATTACCATAAATACAGCCAAAGATGTGGGAACTATCAAAAAATTAATTAATGTATGTGTTGCTGTTTTAGATGATGGTTTACCAGTGGTTTGGGACTATCAACTTGGCCGTGAACTTTTTCCTGCTCGTTGTCGTTGGCCTACTGGTGAACGGGCCCTACGCGCTCATCACCACGGCCGTCAGCGCCGAACTAGGTATAAACAACAACAACAAACTCCATTTTGCTCCAACAACCTTTTCTCTAAAAATGAGTTTTTTTTAAACCCTCTATTAGAGGCTTGTAAAAAAAGTATTGTTTTAAAAAAAATATACTAGTATGATTACTTAAATGATCACCATTAGGTCATATGGCTCATTTTCATCTTGGTTTAGCATCTGTTACGGTGTTAAACAGGGTTGTGTAATGTCACCATGGCTGTTTTTTTATATACACATGGAAAATTGTATGAAAGAATCGAAATGTTAAATACATTTTTTTATTATTACATGGCTCATTTTCATCTTGGTTTAGCATCTGATCCAATTGAAAATATATCTTTCTCGAATTTATTTTGCACTAGGCGGGAAACGAACCCGCGACGCCAGTTTCGCAGTCGAGCGTCTACCCAACTAAGCCACGGCGCCTCTCATTTTCTGTTTGATTTAAACATTTAATAGATGCAGTGCCCTATGCACCATTGAGGTGCGGATAAGGGCTTGAAATCATTACTACCCTACCCGCAGACAAGCCTCTAAAAGTAGAGAGATACATACTTTGGAATTATTTCATGAAAAAAAATCATATCCGTTATTTTTAATGTTTTCATTAAAAATAATGCATATGAATTTTTACATTATATTTTAAATAATTATATTACAAATTACGCATTATAAATGCGTGCTTTCTTTTTTTATTTGACTAGACTGAGTCACAGCTGGCGTGGCGGCGTAGAGCTAGTGTATTATAAAATAAATGAATATATAAAAATACTACTTTTTATTGCTGAAATAAACTAAAATGAATTAATATAATTAAAATGTTACTTTGTTATTATATCACTATACTTATAGTCCGCTTCCGTAGTGTAATGGTCAGCACGCTCGGCTACCGTTCTGGAGGTCCCGGGTTCGATTCCCAGGGGGGGTAAAATAAATGTAAGTGATTTTTTCACTGTAATATTTATTTAACATTACCCTGGACTGGTACCTGAAGCGGAGGGCTGATCACCTTTCCTTCATGTTAATGATCAAGATAACACTGCGTTTATATAAAGCAGTGCCCTATGCACCATTGGGGTGCGGATAAGGGTTTTATTATTATTATTAATATTTATAGTATATAATTTATAGTGATTTTAAAACAAACATTTTAATTATTAAATAAAAAATCACAAAGTTAGTGCTTCGAATATAAACTATAAAATGAATTAATTTGGATTAATATATTGTATGTTTATTGTGTGATCAGGTACGCACAGTTCTCTTGAAGGAAACTCTAAGGCGCTGGCTACCGTCACGGCTATCATCGATGGTACGGGAAGCATTGGTAAGTCTGAACCATCGGTTCCCAAACGTTGTCTCGTCATATACCTCCTGCCTATGTACAATAACATTGAATTTTCCTACTCTTATCTGCTTCAAACTTTGAAGCTTGAAAGTGGCCAGATCAGGAGTTAGAATAATCGTCAGGTTTGTAGATATCAGAGATGCATGAATGTGGAAGAGGCGAAGAATGTTTGCTTGGGATGGAAAGGATTAAGCATAAGACATGTGGATGTGTGGTTAGTGCTGTTATGGATATATTTTGAACATTTTTAGAGAATACAATATAACGTCCAATTTGATTTTTGATACGTCTAATTTTGTTTTTAAATACTCCGATTTGATTTGTCAGTAATCCAATTATGTATATAAAACGTCAAATTTGATACTGGTATTTAATTTGTCCAATTTCATTTGCCAGGCGTTAAATTTGTTTTGTAAAACATCCAATTTGGTTGGATACATGACAATTTTATTTGTGCCACGTCCAATTTGATTGAATTTAATTTCTGCGGCGTCTTTTGATTTGTGTTAGTCTTTTAATTTGATTAAAAAAACATCCAGTTTGCTTTGTTAAACATCCAATTTGGTTTGCTAAATATCCATTTTAATTTGTGATCCGTCCAATGTCCTTTTCTAAAAGGTTTTCTAAATGTCCAATTTAATTTTTAAGGCTTCCGATTTGGATAGTTTATTTATTTATGTTTGGGAACAGGTGCGGCCATCGGTCCCATGCTGGCCGCTCTGGTCTCCTCCCAGGGATGGGCCCAAGTGTTCTACATCCTCATCTGCTGTGACGTCCTGGCGCTAGTCCTGCTGCTCCGGTAAATATACTTCCCATTTTTATCCATCGTACGGTTGTCGCGCTGAGGTAAGCAGTGCGGGGGCGTTTCGATATGAACTGAACCGAAGATTTCCGAGCGGACCCGACTCTGAAGCGAGAGAGCTGAAAAGCCGCGAGAACTGCTTGGGTCGTTGAAGCGAACAGACGTTTTATTAAGATCTTCACTTTACTTCTTTAACTCCATATATCAGGGGTTCCCAAAGTGTGCGCCGCGGCGCCCTGGTGCGCTGTAGAAAGTAAAGAGGGGCGCCGCGAGTCGATCCTCTATCATTATCCGAAACCACAAATATTCTCTTTTTTGTTGTTCTCTGTTTCAATACGTATAAATATAATAAAACTCAATTTCATATTGTGGATGTTTTAATTTTTGTGCCTATCTACCCCACTACTATTATTATAGGTGCCTTTTTCTTTTGACTTTAATATAAACAGGGTCTTTCATCAAGTGTTTTCTTTCTTTAAATTTTAATAAAACAAAGTGTGCGTCAGAGATGTATCATCAACAATATGGCCGCTATTAACTATGAAAGTTTGAAAGTCTTTATTGAAAGACCCTGTACATATGTAGTCACTATATCTATTCCAAATAGCTTACTAATGTAGGGCGCCGCGCCGTGACAAAATACTAAGCTTGTAAGTGCGCCGCGGGCTGTAAAAGTTTGGGAACCCCTGCCATTGTAAATTATTTGTCATTATTTGATTCCAGTATTTAGTATAGAATCGCATTTATTTCGATAAAAGAACCAACTGTAAGTACATCATTTTGTTTTCATTCTGTGCACTACTCCCTTACATTAACCGACACGATCACCAACACGTGAACACAAAACGCGGCAACACGCCGCCCCAAAAATAGCTGTTCCCGAAACCAATAGCTATAAAAGTTGACCAAACAGCTGTAGTATGTTGGATAATCCTGAAATTATCCGGAGAATCAGTCTGTATATTCCCGATAGATAATTAAGTACTGTGTTAGCATAGATTGTTTCCCATTTTATTTACAGGACCAACCTAGTTTCTCCAGGGTATGCTTGGCTAAAATAGTTTAGAGACTTTTTTATAAAGAAGGAATGTGTATTTGATGAGACTTTTTTATCCATTGTTGCGCGGTATGATGGATAATCCTGAAATTATCCGGAACATTGGTCTGTGTGTTCCCGATAGTTAGCTAAGGACAGCGTCGGCATAGATTGTTTCCCATTCCTACATACAGGAGCAACCTGCCGATGGTTATGCCTGTAAGAAGATATGCAGAACAATACCCGTTCCATGTGCCTGAGGGGGTATTCCCTAGCGGGATTCTTCTACATCTTTAACAAGGGTGTTAAAGATGTCTTGTTGATTTTTATATAATTTATATTTGAAGCTCTAACTTTGTGATTTTTCATTTTATAATTAAAATGTAACTTTGTTTTAAAATCACTACAAATATTTATAGTGATTTTAAAACAAAGTTGCATTTTAGTTATATTATTCATAATTTTTGTTATTTGTTCATTATTTATGTTTTATTTTTTTTATTATTTTCTTTTTATTAACATAAATTGTATATATGTATTTAAATCACAATTTTAAACATGTTTAAAAAAAATTGCAGAGACCCACCAAGCCACCTTGAGTGTCTTGTCGGTGGAGTTCTTTCTGAATAGATTTTTCATTATTTTTAACCATTTTAACCTAATATACACACAAAAAAGAGAGAAAAATTAAGAATATAAACATGTTACAGTTTTCATAAAATTCACTCTTGATCATTTACCCATTCCTTTATTTTGCCTTTGTTCCATATTTTATTTTGACCTCTAACCTCCGTCGGCAACAAATTAAAAATGTTCGGAACGATATATTGCAGTGTTGGACTGACATATTTTTTTATTGTTTCATCACTTATTCAAATTCATATTTTTTGGTTGGTTTGAATATATCGCTTTTTAGCAATGTACTTATTTCTTTTCTGTACATGATGTTTAAATAAAATTATTTTTATTTAATATATACGCTCAAAATTTTAGTTTGCAATGTATACGTTTATTTTTCATTCATTCGAACCTTTATCCCCACCCTAATGGTGCATAGGGCACTGCATCATATAAACGCAGTGTTATCTTAATTTTTAACACACAAAGAAAAGGTGATCAGCCCTCCGCTTCAGGTACCAGTCCAGGATAATACATATTGAATAAATATTAGAATAGAGTAAAAAATCACTTGTATTTATTAAAACCCCCTATGGGAATCGAACCCGGGACCTCCAGAACGGTAGCCGAGCACGCTGACCATTACACTATGGAGGCTGACATGTTAATGGGATACAAAACTAACTAACTAACCATAACGCCGCTTCCCCGCAGGGGTAGGCAGAGAGAATAGAGCGCCACACCACTCTGTCCTTGCAAACATTCTTCGCCTCTTCCACGTTCATGCATCTCCTCATACATACCCGCCGATTGTTACGACTCCTAACCTGACCACTTTAAAGTATTTGGCATACCTGATCGTGCCATGTTTTTCTCGGTCTCGGAATGGGATACATTTTTACTGAATTAAATTTAAATGAATTGAATTGAAATTCTTGCCTAAATGCCATACCAATATGCCTGTGATGTAAAATAAATTAAATATTTTGTGCTTTGTTTTCAGATTGGTAAAGCACGAGGTAGCGCGGTGTCGTCAGCACAGAATTGGTCCCATAGAATAATGACTAGTCCTTACCAACTACTATTAAATATACCAGAATTGTATTTTTAAGTAAATAAATTAATATTATCATGTAACAAATGTCTTTTATTATTATTATTATGTACAACATTTTGAGTGTGTCCAAATACTTAGTATTTGGACACACTCAAAATGTTGTAAATAAATTAAAATAAATAAATAAAATAAATTAAATAAATTTGTAAAGAATTTATCATCGAGATTCTCAAACGATTTTTCTATTCCAAAATGCAACACCAAGCAATTTCAGCAAAACTTCAAATATTTGGCAATCAAACATTTCAATAAACTCCCTAAAGAAATAAAAAAAATAGATGATATAAAAATCCTCAAGAAAAAAATTAAAGCTCTATACATTTAAATCTTTAAAAAAATATATTAAAAAAACTATTATATCTTTTATTATATAACATTAAACCACGAGTGTAAGTCCCTTTCCAAGCACAAGAGCACAGACTCTTTTATGGAGAGGCACAGCGAATCGAAATATAAAAGTTCTACATATGTATAAATGATTCAAATGTTATTATGTTATAAATAAAAATGTAAATATATTAAATGAATAAAAAAAAAATAAAAAAAAATTATCTGGTCAAATTATAAGCTTAATAATAAAAATGAAAATGGTATTTCTGGCGTTTCTCAAGTGTGTGATTATAATCCAGGATTCGGACCGCACATACTAATATAAGAGTTTCTGCTTAGTAAAAGGCTTCTTTACATCTCACCAATAGATGTCTCTAGTGAAGTTCTAGTGATTCAAGAACAAGGTTTATAAATTGGTTTATATATATATATATATATATAAATAGAACTTCCAAGAATTTGAGTAGTGTGGTTGTCAATAATGGGTAGAATTAGTGAGTGAACTATGACGGTCGTCAGCCCTGTAAATGCCCAGACTTCCATATTCTTCTTCATCTTTGATGAAATGTCAAAAAATATTATTATTATGTGACAAATCAACCTACCAAACCTTGTGTGTGGAAATGAAGCATGGAGTTGGCAAGAGAAGGATGAAAGTAGACTGAATGCAGTCGGGATGCCATCTCTCAGTGGGGTAAAACCATGTATGGGAGATGTTCCTACTGTTTGAATACTAGTAGGTTGCACCGTTAGCAGCTATGTATTCGTGAAATGTAACCGTATGGCGCCGTATAGATGTGGTATCGTATGAACATATCGCTCACTCCTTTAAACAACGTCATAAATCAAAAAACTTGATTTTTCAGGAGAACGTTATTAAAGTTTAAAAATATAATAAAATGTACTAAAAATAAATATCAAGCCACTTATTGAACTTTTTACTGTGCAACAGATCTTTTTAGGTAAAACCTGAAGGTTTTTTCTCCATTTCAAAAATATTTAGTATATTTAAAAAAAATAATTAAACAATACCTTTTCTTCAAAATGCAAAAACAACACTTTCTGCCCTGTAGCGGGTGAATATTATGTTTAAAATGTGCCTCTTTTGCTGGGATATAGTACATTTTCTGGGCATTCCGAAAACATGCACAACTGAAAATTGACGATTTTTCATTTATGAAGTTCTTGAAAGGATTGAGCGATATGTTTTTAACAAATAATATACCTTTACCATTAGGCTTTGTCTGTGTGAGGCATTTATATGATGCCTTGATAACAATACGCTTAGTACAGATTGGTACATATACTAGCTCAGATCAGCTGATTTTCGTTACGTACAATCTTATTACATATCCTTTTGTTACATGTGATCTGAGATCCGATTCCTTTTTGAGACGTGGTATCCGTTTGGCCAACTTTTGGTACCAGATCATTGAACTAGGTCTTTAGACTTATTTTCACTTTCTGATTTTGTTTGTTCGTGATCCTTTTTTTAAGTGATTTTTTTAGGAACGGTAGGGAAAATTTGGCTAGATCAGACGATAAGGGAAAGGCTTTCCCTTCTGCGAATTAAAGCGGCAGTTGAAAGGAAAGATTCGTTTCTACTCTCTACGTCACATACGTCATAGACAGTGCACAACAGTACGGTTAATACAAAGCATGAGGAACCAATGGACGCTTGCATATAATACTAAATATAATAATATTGCATAAAATAATGAGCTAAACAGGTTTTGATATTTGTTTGTTATTAATTTCCAGTATTGAAGGTACAGCATTGTTGGGAAAAGAACTGGAAATGGCAATCATTATGTGTGGTTATTTCAACATCGACTTCTATTTGGACCTAGCTAACCTGTTGATATTATTTTTGGATTAAAATTATGTTACGTTACGTATGACGTTATGTCGTAACGTAACGTCTTAACATCCGAAACTATGGATGGAGCGCTCAGCTCGCTGTACTGACTATACAAATGCTAGCATTGCACTTATACTAGCACGTCTTACGTTACGATTAAATGGCTCCGGTCAGTCCCTACCGAACAGATTCTGGAACGAACAGAGTATTATCACTCGGGAGGAATATCTAATTAACATACTCAACCTATAAAGGTTTGTGACTCGTTTTGTGTTTATAATTGCCGATATAATCAATATTTTCATTCATAATTTTCTTTTGTAAAATTTGCCTTCGTAAAAACGTTGTTCTCTTATGTTGGTAACGAATGACGTCACAGAAACGAATCCACATTACTACTTTTACAGCTCTATAAAGCAGATACATAATGGCATACGCTCCATAACACACCTGATGACGTAAAATTTGATGACAAATGATAAAAATTTGATAGTTTTATTGAAATATCTAAAGTTTAAACCTTCATATCTCCCTTATTTATCTGCACATTTCAATAAGAATCGTACCGATAGTCTGGTGATTTTTAATATTAATTTACTGGCCAATAATAAAACATCACGGGAATGATCCATTACGCGCGGTTTTTTTTTAATTACCTAAAATTCAAGTGACTCTGAAATTTAGCTACGGCTTATGCAACACTGTTTATCAAGACCTACACAGGCTTAAACTTTTTAAGTTTTGTAGCTTATACCTACTCGTGAGTGGATTTACTCTTTATGTTTAAAGTTACTATAATTTCATGTAATTCATGAGTGAAAATTCTAGGCAAAAACACTCGCTATGCACGTTATAAGATGTTCCACTGTATCTATATGTGCTGAATGATTCGGTTCCTCTGAACGTGTTCGATATCCGGTTCGACAAACCATCGCGCTCACAAGTCATCTCATTCGTTCATCCGTTGATTCATTATTCATTCTGTTCGCGGGGGCGCGGTGTGAGTGTCATGGCCGCCTGATCTTAATGTCACATTCGCCGGTCGAGTGGTGTTATCGGGTCGCGTTTCGCGTTCCAGTGCCTTCTACGGTAGATTAGAAATTCGCAAATGGTGCAATATTCGTTCGCGTCGTTAAATTAGTGATAAATTGGTCAACGATGGGTGCACACGTGTCCAAAACCGACTTCGAATGGGTGTACACGGAGGAACCGCATGCCAAACGCAGGGAACTTATTTTGAGTATGTCACGTTAAATGAATATTAATTTATTATTAATATGTACACACGCGTAGCTGAATATACATATGTTGATTCCTTCCGGATTTTTAAACACAATGTAACCCATATAATATAATAACAAATTATTAAAAACACAATTTGATCGTTTTTTTTCGAATGTGTTTTGAATTTTTTATTCTTTTGTTTATATTATCAGATGTCTTTTGTTTTCTTTTGCTGTATAAAATGCTATCTCTGCTTTATTTGAAGGGTTCATGTCTTGCAGCGTGATTTCGGGCTGTTATTGACATAGTATTTTTATCTTTAAAGTAAATATCGTCCTCAAATATTACAAGCCACCGGATTTAAAGCCAAACAACCATTTTTTTCTAACAATAGAACAAATACAATGGTATAAAACGGAGTCACGTTTATTCAAATTTGTTTTCAATACTTAAATATCGAATATATTTTTATTATAATAGTTTTTCCGGCTTGTCTAAGCATTGGTTACAATACTTATTTATTGATTTGGCGTTTAATTTGTAGAACTCCATTTTAATTTACGTATTTATTTTTAAATAAAACACAGATATTTTGAGCCTACTAAGTTGTATTATTTTTTTTAAAACACACATCAAAATTAATATGGTGATCAAAATATTAATATTTATGTGTTTTTTTAAAAATAAAATTCAACTTAGACTCAAAAAAATCTGTGTTTGATTTTAAAATTAATACACAAGTTACAATACTTATATGGTAATATATTGTTTAAATTTCTTATTATTAAAAGTTTAAAAACTTTCAACTAAAGCTAAACTGGCACTATGGAGTCCTGATAGCAACCCTAATTTTTGGAGTTAAACATGGAGTTGGCAAAACAAGGATGAAAGTAGACTCAGTGCGGCAAGACCATGTATGGTAGATGTTCCAATGGTGATATAAGGAAAGGGTGCAAGGCTGAGATGAGCACTATCCAGCAAACTAAGGAAGGCGGCTTGGGATGGTTTGGGAAGGATGAGAGTAGACTGGATGCAGTCGGGATGCCATCTCTCAGTGCGGCAAGACCATGTATGGTAGATGTTCCAATGGTGATATAAGGAAAGGGTGCAAGGCAGAGATGAGCACTATCCAGCAAACTAAGGAAGGCGGCTTGGGATGGTTTGGGAAGGATGAGAGTAGACTGGATGCAGTCGGGATGCCATCTCTCAGTGCGGCAAGACCATGTATGGTAGATGTTCCAATGGTGATATAAGGAAAGGGTGCAAGGCTGAGATGAGCACTATCCAGCAAACTAAGGAAGGCGGCTTGGGATGGTTTGGGAAGGATGAGAGTAGACTGGATGCAGTCGGGATGCCATCTCTCAGTGCGGCAAGACCATGTATGGTAGATGTTCCAATGGTGATATAAGGAAAGGATGCAAGGCTGAGATGAGCACTATCCAGCAAACTAAGGAAGGCGGCTTGGGATGGTTTGGGAAGGATGAGAGTAGACTGGATGCAGTCGGGATGCCATCTCTCAGTGCGGCAAGACCATGTATGGTAGATGTCCCAATGGTGATATAAGGAAAGGATGCAAGGCTGAGATGAGCACTATCCAGCAAACTAAGGAAGGCGGCTTGGGATGGTTTGGGAAGGATGAGAGTAGACTGGATGCAGTCGGGATGCCATCTCTCAGTGCGGCAAGACCATGTATGGTAGATGTTCCAATGGTGATATAAGGAAAGGATGCAAGGCTGAGATGAGCACTATCCAGCAAACTAAGGAAGGCGGCTTGGGATGGTTTGGGAAGGATGAGAGTAGACTGGATGCAGTCGGGATGCCATCTCTCAGTGCGGCAAGACCATGTATGGTAGATGTTCCAATGGTGATATAAGGAAAGGATGCAAGGCTGAGATGAGCACTATCCAGCAAACTAAGGAAGGCGGCTTGGGATGGTTTGGGAAGGATGAGAGTAGACTGGATGCAGTCGGGATGCCATCTCTCAGTGCGGCAAGACCATGTATGGTAGATGTTCCAATGGTGATATAAGGAAAGGATGCAAGGCTGAGATGAGCACTATCCAGCAAACTAAGGAAGGCGGCTTGGGATGGTTTGGGAAGGATGAGAGTAGACTGGATGCAGTCGGGATGCCATCTCTCAGTGCGGCAAGACCATGTATGGTAGATGTTCCAATGGTGATATAAGGAAAGGATGCAAGGCTGAGATGAGCACTATCCAGCAAACTAAGGAAGGCGGCTTGGGATGGTTTGGGAAGGATGAGAGTAGACTGGATGCAGTCGGGATGCCATCTCTCAGTGCGGAAAGACCATGTATGGTAGATGTTCCAATGGTGATATAAGGAAAGGGTGCAAGGCTGAGATAAACATTATCTATTAAATTAAAAAGATGTGTTGAGGTGGTTTGGGCATGTGGAAAGAATGGTAAAACATGTACATAGTGATCACTCAAACCAGCCTAGGACAGGTTGTAATCTTTCCAAACTCGATCACAGATGGTAAATTTACATTAAATCTGAAAATTTGAATAGTATTGTTGTCAATCATGTGTAGAATGGTGATTATTATACATGTATAAAGTGATCGCCTAAACGAGCCCGTGACAGGTCTTAAGCCCCGTAAATGCCCAGGCTTCCATATTCTGAAAGTATCTTGATTTGTAAATAATAGCGTACAACATTTTGAGTGTGTTTTCAAATACTTGGACTAAAACTAGACAGTTAAGATGTCAAAAAATAATATGAAAAATAACTATTTATTGGTTTGGCGTTTAATTTGTAGAACTCCATTTTAATTTATGTATTAATTTTAAATCAAACACAGATTTTTTGAGTCTACTAAGTTGTATTTCATTAACAAAAACACATAAAAAATTATATTGTGACAATTGTTTCGCCTTGTTAGGGCATTATCAAACGAATGTGAAGATCAAATGGACCACGGTCCTTATGTAGCTATACAATTCTAAGTGACAGTTTTAACACGTGCAGCAATAATTTATGGGAGACAACAGTAGCTAATGGGGGATATAGGTATGTACCCTTATATTTATTTTCTGGGAAAGGAAGAATTTATTGACCTGGCCATATTTTAGAGAATTAATATTTTAAAACTTAATACAATTGTAAGTAATATTATTTTTAAGAATTTATATATGTAAATTGTTAATGAAATACAACTTAGTAGTCTCAAAAAATCTGTGTTTGATTTAAAATTAATATATATATACCATGTACCTGAAGCGGAAGGCTGATCACCTTTCCTTCATGTATAAACGATCAGGATAAACACTGCGTTTATATGACAGTGCCCTATGCACCATTTGGGTGCGGATAAGGGTTTATATATATATATATATATATATATATATATATATATATATATATATATATATATATATATATATATATATATATATATATGTATATATATATATATATATATATATATATATATATATATATATATATATATATAAAACCCTTATCCGCACCCAAATGGTGCATAGGGCACTGTCATATAAACGCAGTGTTTATCCTGATCGTTTATACATGAAGGAAAGGTGATCAGCCTTCCGCTTCAGGTACATGGTAATTTTGAATAAATATTACAGTGAAAAAATCACTAATATTTATTTCACCCCCCTTGGGAATCGAACCGGAAACCTCCAGAACGGTAGCCGAGCGTGCTGACCATTACACTACGGAGGCGGACAAAATTAATACATAAATGAAAAATAACTCCTGTAATTGGAGATAATCCAGATTTGTGAACAAGTATTTGGACACACTCAAAATGTTGGGGTTAGAAAATGTTCAGCTGAGTTGTTCTTCCATCACTCGGTATTGTCAATTCATGTTTGAAGTTATTAACGGCAATTATACAAATTATTCAGTCCAATTCAACAATCACTCAATGTCAGACTGACTAATGTCAAGTATAAAAAACAACTACACTCAGGCCTCGTATAACATGGTTATATGGTTGCACAAAATGTATCACAATTCCGTGTTATACAAGGTTTGAAGTTTATAAAAAAAATTTGGGTTTGCGTTCCAAAAAAGAAAATCTAAAATAATTTATATGAATTTGTACTTTATTTAATTAAATAATAATAAAATATAACCCTATCCGCACCCCAATGGTGCATAGGGCACTGTGTCATATTAACGCAGTGTTATCTTGATCGTTTACACATGAAGGAAAGGTGATCAGCCCTCTGCTTCAGGTACCAGTCCATGGTAATATTAAATTAATATTACAGTGAAAAAATCACTTATTTTAATTTTACCCTCCTTGGGAATCGAACCCGGGACCTACAGAACGGTAGCAGAGCGTGCTGACCATTACACTACGGAGGCAGACGAAATATATATATATATATATATATATATATATATATATATATATATATATATATATATATATATATATATATATATATATATATGTATATATATATATGTATAAACATATCATCGACCCATCAGAATCTTCATCATTAAAAATGATAAATGTTGATTTATTTATTTGGTCGTAAATAATCCCAGGTAGATTGAACACTGTACCTACTTAAGAAATAGGTTTAGAGTCGATTCACTTATAGGTGATGGGCACTTTTCAAACTTATTTGCATGTTTAGCCTCGTAATGCCGTTTAATGTTATACTTTTTCAACATAGAAACAGAATCATTGCATATCAGGCATGTTGGCTTTATTTTAAATTCCACGAAAAACTAGTTTATAGTTCATCTGTCTTAAAAACTTGTCAGTTCTTCTGTTACTCTTCTCTTCTTTAGTCCAACGTCTTTACTACTTGACGCCATTATGGGTCTTGAAATTGCCAGGATTGTGAAATACTCCCATATATGGGATATGATACGAACTACGCACGAGGGAATGTTCTTTTGGTGGTTTTGCGTACACTAAAGGAAGAAATGTGTGTATTATTTATTGATTTGGCATTAACTTTGTGGAATGACATGATTATTTTATTAAAAATTAAACACTTGAATAATCCACTTTATCGAGTTTTATTTTTATTTACTAGTTTCGAAAACGACAATTGTTTTCATCTTCTGGTACAAATTAAAACTAACGAATAAATATATATTTAGGTGTATATATAGGTTAATAAATATAGGTAGGGGGGTTAAGGAACAACATTTTTGTAAAAGGAAACATTGATAATAATGGTGACGTATTTTGAAACAGTATATTATTAATTATTGTTTTATCTGAATTTAAATTTTTATATATTTCTAAATTTTCTAAATTATTCATGACTGGACCTTTATTTGTAACAGAGTGTAATAATTTAAGTGTATGAGAGTCAAATGAGTGGATAGTTTCCATGATATGATTTGCAAATTCCGTAAAATAGTTACTTGTTAGTCCACGGCGATGTTCTCTAATTCTAATTCTTAGACTTCTCGCAGTTTGGCCAGTATATTTTTTATCGCAGTCACCGCAAGAAATTTCGTAAATACCGCTTCTATCTAATATGTTTATTTTGAGTTTCCAAGAATGTGTGATTTGCTCCGCGGGCTGCAAGTAGACACCTGGCGGGCCGCGGGTTGGCCTCCCTTGCCTTAGAGTCTTTTCAGTCATTTCCGACAAGTTTTTGTTACTAGTATACTAGCTAGTACATTGATGATACAAATCTGTTTTGCTACTACTACTACTACTACTACCATCACGCCGTTTCCCCGCAGGGGTAGGCAGAGAGGATGGAACGCCACACTCTTCTGTCCTGACATACACTCCTCGCCTCCTTCACATCCATACATCTAGTCATACATGCCCTCCGATTACGCAGACTTTTGACACCGCCAGATATTAGGTTCTGATTGATCTGATCGTGCCAAGTCTTTTTCGGTCGTCCACGTTCTGTTTTCCCTCTCACATTCGCCACATATATTTTCTTAGTCATTCTCTCGCTATCCATTCGCTCCACACGTCCATACCACCGCAAAGAGCTCTTTCTAATCTTTTCAATTATTCCTCGTTCAGCCTTACATTTCTTTCTTATATCTTCGTTTTTAATTCTGTCATACAATGATTTTCCACACATTCGTCTGAGGGAGCGCATTTCAACAGCATTCACTCTGCTTTCATCCTTCCTTTGCCAGTTCCATGTTTCAAATCTGTTTTGCAATATTTTAAATAGGTATCATACGATGTACGATAATAAAATGTACTTTTTATAACCATTTTTATTGCTTTTCATTGCGAATTGTTTATTTACGATGTCTGTAATATAAATAGAGATATGCATTTTGGATACGATACTGAGAAATCATTCACCTCATGATCCAAGCTGATAATTGAATCCAAGATAAGTCTGTTGCCATTTTAAAACACCTGCACGGAAAAATATTACATCCGTATGCTTATGGGATATACACCTTTCTAAAAGATAATGTCAATATTGTTCAGATTGGACGATAAAACAAGTCATTCATTTGAAAATGCCATTACTAGGTAAAAAAACAATTCGCTCACTCCTTTCAAGAACGTCGTAATTCAAAAACCTTGATTTTTCAGGAGAACGTTTTTAAAGTTAAAATATATAATACAATGTATTAAAAATAAATATCAAGCCACTTATTGAACTTTTTACTGTCCAACAGACCTTTTTAGGTAAAACCTGAAGGTTTTTTCTCCATTTGAAAAATATTTAGTTTATTTAAAATAATAATTAAACAATACCTTTTCTTCAAAATGCAAAAACGACACTTTTCACCCTGTAGCGGGTAAATATTAAGTTAATATTTTTCGTCTTTTTCTAGGATAAAGTACATTTTCTGGACATTCCGAAAATATGCACAGCTGAAAATTGACGATTTTTGATTTATGACGTTCTTGAAAGGAGTGAGCGAATTGTCACAAAATTGTCAAAGAGTTTTTTGGTGTTTTTTGACAATAAAATACAATTTTTTAATTAATTGATTTGGTGTTTAATTTGTGGAACTCTATTTTGATTTATGTATTAATTTTTAAATCAAACACAGATTTTTTTGAGTCTACTAAGTTGTATTTTATTAAAAAGAAAACACAAAAATAAATATTAATGTACGTACCTCCGTGTATCCGTGATCACTTTACACACGTGTAACATTCACCAATTTACCCATTATTGACAACCACACTACTCAAATTCTTGGAAGTTCTATATATGTGAACCAATTTTGAAACATTATTCTTGAATCACTAGAACCTCACTAGAGACATCTATTGGTGAGACAAAAATAAGCTTTTTACTGAGCAGAAACTCTTTTATTAGTGTGTGAGGTCCGAATCCTGGATTATAATCACACACATGAGAAACGCCCGAAAATATCCTTTTCATTTTTATTATTCAAGCTTATAATTTGACCAGATAATTTATTTACAACATTTTGAGTGTGTCCAAATACTTGTTCACAAAATCCGGATTATCTCCAATTACAGGAGTTATTTTCATATTTTCGTAAATGCCCAGACTTCCATATTCTTCTTCATCTTTGATGAGACGTCAACAAAATAATATGAAAATAACTCCTGTAATTGGAGATAATCCAGATTTTGTGAACAAGTGTTTGGACACACTCACAATGTTGTAGGATACAGTCTAGTTTAGTCGTGACTCAGGAATATAGTGGTTCAATTGATTTTTCATTGCGCTAGCAACATTTAAAGTAAATTGTTTGCTCCCATAGTAACCTGAATTCAACTCGGACAATCACTTTGCCTTCTTAAACTTTGAACTCCATTATGCTCTTAACACTTTGAATACCGACATCTTTGCTTCGAAAATATTTGAATTTTGTATTTGAATTCTGGATTGGATTCTACTTTTATTTACATATATTGCTCACTCCTTTCAACAACGTCAAATATCAAAAAACTTGATTTTTCAGGAGATTGTTTTTAAAGTTTAAAAATAAAAATGAAATGTATTAAAAATAAATATCAAGCCACTTATTGAACTTTTTACTGTGCAACAGATCTTTTTAGGTAAACCTTGATGTTTTTTCTCCATTTCAAAATATTTAAAAAAAGTAATTAAACAATACCTTTTCTTCAAAATGCATAAACAACACTTTCTGCCCTGTAGCGGGTAAATATTAAGTAAAAAATATGCCTCTTTTGTTGTGATATAGTACATTTTCTGGGCATTCTGAAAACATGCCCAACTGAAAATTGACAATTTTTAATATGTGACGTTGTTGAAAGGAGTGAGCGATATATGATAATATATGACGCGTTTCTTCTTAATATAATATTAAGAGGAAACGCGTCACATATCATGTATATTAAATAAAAGAAGAATTCAATCCAATAACCGTGTTTAATTTTGCATATATTAGCCAACAATTCAATATGGAATCCTACCAACTGTCCGCAGTTACAATAAATAAATTACTGTACTTTATTTTGGTATGGGGCCTGAAGGGGTCAGAGCGGTTATGGTCACTTGGCCCTCAAGTGATGAGTCAATGTCCAATTGTCCGTCTGTATATGAATCACCTATCCGTGCGTATTGTGAATTGACCATATTCCTGAGAAATGTTTACAATGCTCGTCGCACCGATGATGTGTGTCGGCGTTAGATAATGTTTTTAAACCATTATTCTTACTAGATGGTGCATAGGTAACGTGACCATTTATTTTTGTCCTCAAAACGGGACATCAACCAATTTTTACGTAATAGTATGTATTATTTTTTGACATCTCATCAAAGATGAAGAAGAATATGGAAGTCTGGGCATTTACGGGGCTTACGACCGTCATAGGCTGGTTTGAGTGATCACTTTACACACGTGTAACATTCACCAATTCTACCCATTATTGACAACCACACTACTCAAATTCTTGGAAGTTCTATATATATGAACCAATTTAGAAACCTTGTTCATGAATCACTAAAACTTCACTAGAGACATCTATTGGTGAGATGTAAAGAAGCTTTTTATTAAGCAGAAACTCTTATGTTAGATGTCTCTAGTGAAGTTTTAGTGATTCATGAACAAGGTTTCTAAATTGGTTCATATATATAGAACTTCCAAGAATTTGAGTAGTGTGGTTGTCAATAATGGGTAGAATTGGTGAATGTTACACGTGTGTAAAGTGATCACTCAAACCAGCCTATGACGGTCGTAAGCCCCGTAAATGCCCAGACTTCCATATTCTTCTTCATCTTTGATGAGATGTAAAAAAATAATATGAAAATAACTCCTGTAATTGGAGATAATCCAGATTTTGTGAACAAGTATTTGGACACACTCAAAATGTTGTTAATAGTATGTATATTCAAGAAAACACGTATTTCGTCATAGTTTTTATGTATTAATAAAAGGAGAAGGAATGTTGATAAAGAAAATAAGATGAATAAATAATATACACATGAGAAAATTCTGTTGTTCAGGCTATCTGAAAACGGGACGGTCTCGTTCAAAACGGGTCGTATGGTCACTTTACACATGACTCACCAGCCACCTGCTGTAGCCATATGCACCGAAATCAAGCTAGAATTTGCTCAGAAAAGTTATATGAAACGGCTATACTACATACTATCGTTGATTTTTTGCACTTTTGAAAAAAAATTGTTACCGTGTGTTGCTTTTTTTTTGAAAACGGGACATTTTGACGTCCCGAAACTATATTTGGGGACAACGGGACAGGCTATCTAAAAACGGGACGGTCCCGTTCAAAACGGGACGTATGGTCACTTTATGCATAGGGCACCCACCATCTAGTGCGAATAATGGTGATACATTATAATGGTTACACATTATACTACGGAGGCTCCGAAACTAGTCTTTTAAAAAATTAATATCATACTCAAAAAGGTAGAAAACAAGTGTTTTAATTCAATCATGTCTTGTCACAAAGTGAATGCCGAAAAAATGAATAAAATATTAAATAAATAAATAATTAATTTATTGACAAATTATTTATTAAGAATGGTGTGTTGAGATGGTTTGAACACGTGGAACGTATGAGTGAAGAAAGAACGGTTAAACAAATTTATGAGCAAATGTAGTTGGAAAAAGAAGCAGAGGAAGACCGAGGGGAACTTGGCACAATCAGGTATGTCAAATACTTGAAAGCGGTCGGGTCAGGAGTTGAAATAATAAGTATGAGGAGACGCATGAATGTGGAAGAGGCGAAGAATGTTTGAAAAGATGGAGTTATATTTTAATCATAAAATGGAAAATCAACAAAGTTAGCTAGTGTTTTTGCCTAGAATTTTCACTCATGAATTACATGAAATTATAGAACTTTAAACATAAAGAGTAAATCCACTCACGAGTTGGCATAGGCTATGAAACTTAAAAAGTTGAAGCCCGAGTAGGGTCATAATAAGCGGTGTTGCATAAGCCATAGCTAGATTTCAGAGTCACTTGGATGTTGAAAAAAAAAATGCCTCAAATATAAATTATAATATGTTTCCGTTGTTATTTGTTTCAGAAAAGTACCCAGAGATCAAGAAGCTGTTTGGTTTCGACCCCAATTTCAAATGGGTCGTCACGTTCATGGTGCTCATCCAGATGGTCATGATGTTTGTGATGAAGGACCGCAGTTGGCCGACGATACTTCTGGTGGCGTACACCTTCGGAGGGGTCATAAACCACTCCCTCATGTTGGGTAAGATTATTTTACTTATAGCCCATTATTTGATTCAACATCGGCTAAGCAAGATTCCTCAATATCCAATTCAAACCCCGCCCACTCCTTTCATCCTACGAGTATATAAGCTGGTTCAATAATATGTTTAATCCTAGTGCATGTTTAACCTCGATACTTCTGGTGGCGTACACCTTCGGAGGGGTCATAAACCACTCCCTCATGTTGGGTAAGCTTATTTATTCCTTTATTGGACAATTTGGATAGAAGGATTTATATAGAGAAATCACCTTGTAAATAAGTGTGCCGCCTATACAATGCCTGCATTGCTCCTGTTCTCTTATACGGCTGTGAAACATGGCACCTTACAAGGGCCCAGAGCAGCCGTGTACTAAGCTTTGAGAATAGGTGTTTGCGGAGAATTTTAGGCGTGCGGTGGTTTGACTTTGTGAGGAATGAAGAGATAAGGCGTAGGACGCAGCAAATCTTGGTCACAACGGTCGTCAAGAAAAGGCGATTCAGTTGGCTCGGCCATGTACTCCGCATGACTCCTGAGAGCCGCCATCAAGCTTGCCTCTTTTACAAGGCATCAGGTTCGCGCCGCCCAGGACGACCACTGCTGACAATTTGTCGGCGGTGATTTTATTTAGCTTTTCTTTTAAAACTGAAAAATTAACGACCCTGTAGCAGGGATCAAAGGTTTGTTTCCTTTGTAATAACAAAAGAACGGCTATATGCAAAGGTAGGAAATAACCTGATAAAATTGAGCTTTTTGTGTCGTGGAGTCAAAGTCGTGTCTTTTTTCCGACTCCACAGCCCTGATTGTAACTACAGTCAGCAATGCAATGAATTTGATTGCGTCAACACTCAATTCGAAGTGGTTGTAACCGTAATTCAATCAGATGGAGCCGTCTGTGTATACTCAAGTGGGTAGGAATTCGGTCGGATTGATTCCCCCCGAGTGCTGATAAGCCGGGCCGGTGGAAAAGCAAATAATCGCGGGGGAAATAAGTTCGTTGTCGTTATTCCGATGCCAGCAACTTCTAGGACGCAGAAAGGTCAGCCGGTCATAGCGGCGGATCGATAAACATGATAAAATTTTTATTACCATATCAATATTTTATACGATTGAGATAACACTGCGTTTATATGAAGCAGTGCCCTATGCACCATTGGGTTGCGGATAGGGGGTTTATTATTATTATTATTATTATAAGAAGTAGAACTAGAATAAAAGTGTTAATATAAAATACAAAAAATACAAATAAAAAAATTTAATACCCATGCTTTCATATTCTCTTACATCAATTTTAAGATGTCAATTTGTTTTTTTATAAATTGTTTGTTTGAAATGACAGTTTAACAAGATAATCGCAGATAAGGAAGGCAAATAGGTAGATAGCGAAGTAGTTCAAATACAGACGGAGTGCTTATCTTCCGACACCTGTAGAACATGGCTGTCGGCACTACCTGTCGGCGAGTCATTGTCACGCGGGGCGGACAGGTGACGAGTCCACAATGCACAGTGAAATGTGACATTATTGACAGAGCGGCACTTTTACGAACATTATAATGTGCCACTAATATCGACACATTATTTATTTATTGGGATGGCGTTTTATTTGTAGAACTCCATTTAATTTATGTATTAAATGTTTGTCCGCCTCCGTAGTGTAATATATATATATATATATATATATATATATATATATATATATATATATATATATATGTATATGTATATGTATATGTATATGTATATGTATATGTATATGTATATGTATATGTATATGTATATGTATATGTATATGTATATGTATATGTATATGTATATGTATATGTATATGTATATGTATATGTATATGTATATGTATATATATATATATATATATATATATATATATATATATATATATATATATTATAAGACTTGTCCACCGTAGTGTAATGGTCAGCACGCTCGGCTACCGTTCTGGAGGTCCCGGGTTCGATTCCCAAGGGGGGTAAAATAAATATAAGTGATTTTTTCACTGTAATATTTATTCAATATTACCATGGACTGGTACTTGAAGCGGAGGGCTGATCACCTTTCCTTCATGTGTAAACAATCAAGACAACACTGCGTTAATATGACACAGTGCCCTATGCACCATTGGGGTGCGGATAGGGGCTTTATTATTATTATTATGAAATGTTAAATCAAACACTTTTTTGAGTCTACTAAGTTGTATTTTATTGTTAAAAAAATATATATATCGCTCACTCCTTTCAAGAATGTCATAAATCAAAAATCGTCAATTTTCAGTTGTGCATGTTTTCGGAATGCCCAGAAAATGTAAAATATACCAGCAAAAGAGGCATATTTTTAACTTAATATTTACCCGCTACAGGGCAGAAAATGTTGTTTTTGCATTTTGAGGAAAGGGTATTGTTTAATTTTTTTTATTAAATTAACTAAATATTTTTCAAATGGAGAAAAAGCATTCAGGTTTTACCTTAAAAGATCTATTGCACAGTAAAAAGTTCAAAAAGTGGCTTGATATTTATTTTTAATACATTTCATTATATTTTTAAACTTTAAAAACGATTGTTTAATTATTTTTAAAAATATACTAAATATTATTCAAATGGAGAAAAAAACTTTGTTTTTTGTAGTGCCCTATGCACCATTGGGGTGCTGATAAGGGTTTGAAGAAGAAAAAGAAATTATTCATTTATATATTTTTTCAATCCTATATTAATTCAATATTACCCTAGACTGGTACCTGAAGCGGCGGGCTGATCACCTTTCCTTCATGTGTTGACGATCAAGATAACACCGCGTTAATATGATGATGATGCAGTGCCCTATGCACCATCGGGGTGCAGATAAGGGTTTGAAGAAGAAAATCTTCAGTTTTTCAAAAAGGCGCCGTCGGGAAAAATGTTTGAAAGCCGTGGGAACGAATAATAAATCGTAATTACAGTAATAATTGACGGATGTATCGATAAGCCCACTTATCATAAGTGGTATACACAAAAGTGGAGTGTTCACACAATCTGGTGTTCACAGAACGACACGGAGATCGCTAATCTGGGAGTAATTATCACCAATCACTTGACAAATTATGACAAATTATGCAGTAACATTTTGAGTGTGTCCAAATACTTGTTCGCATAATCTGGATTATCTCCAATTACGGGCGTTATTTTCTTTCTTTTTTTTTTGACATCTCATCAAAGATGAAGAAGAATATGGAAGTCTGGGCATTTACGGGGCTGACGACCGCCATAGGCTGGTTTAAGTGATCACTTTACACACGTGTAACATTCACCAATTCTACCCATTATTGACAACCACACTACTCAAATTCGTGGAAGTTCTATGTATATGAACCAATTTAGAAACCTTGTTCTGTAATCACTATAACTTCACTAGAGACATCTATTGGTGAGATGTTGAGAAGCTTTTTATTAAGCAGAAACTCTTATATTAGTATGTGAGGTCCGAATCCTGGATTATAATCTGGATTCGTCAGCCCCGTAAATGCCCAGACTTCCATATTCTTCTTCATCTTTGATGAGATGTCAAAAAAAAAAATATGTATATATATTTTTATATAAATTATGTAGTCTTATCGACTGTGTAGGAAATATCGTGAGTAAACTGGCAAAGAACGTCAACTCAAAAATCCCTGTTACTTAAAGCTTGTAGCCTGAATGATATTCGTCCATTTCATTCGAACCCTTATCCGCACCCCAATGGTGCATAGGGCACTGCATCATATAAATGCAGTGTTATCTTGATCGTAAACCCATGAACGAAAGGTGATCACCCCTCAGCCTCAGGTACCAACCAGTCCAGGGTAATTTTAAATAAATAAAACTAAACTGACCAACTAACCATCACGCCGCTTTACCGCAGGGGTAGGCAGAGAGAATCGAACGCCACACCACTCTTCTACATTCGTGCATCTCCTCACACATACCCGACGATTATTACGACTCCTGACCCGGCCGCTTTCAAGTGTTTGACATACCTGATTGTGCCAAGTTTTTCTCGGTCTTCCTTCCTCGGTCTTTTTTACTAAATAATATAGTAAAAAAATCACTTATATTTATTTGACCTCCCCTTGGAAAATAACTATAATCAAATTGCACATATCGCTCACCCCTTTCAAGAACGTCATAAATCAAAAACTTGATTTTTCAGGAGAACATTTTTAAAGTTTAAAAATATAATACAATGTATTAAAAATAAATATCAAGCCACTTATTGAACTTTTTACTGTGCAATAGATCTTTTTAGGTAAAACCTGAAGGTTCTTTCTCCATTTGAAAAATATTTAGTATATTTCTAAAAATAATTGAACAATACCTTTTCTTCAGAATGCAAAAACAACACTTTCTGCCCTGTAGCGGGTAAATATTGAGTTAAAAATATGCCTCTATTGCTGGGATATAGTACATTTTCTGGGAATTCCAAAAACATGCACCACTGAAAATTTACTATTTTTGATTCGTGACGTTCTTGAAAGGAGTGAGCGAAATAATAAAGTAACAAAAAAGATTTTTTAAAAATAAATATATATATATAATTTTTTTTTATTCTGTGTTTGATTTCAGCGATCCACGAGATATCGCACAACCTGGCGTTCGGCCACGCCCGGCCGTTGCACAATCGCCTGTTTGGGTTCTTCGCCAACCTGCCCATCGGAGTGCCCATATCCATCAGCTTCAAGAAGTATCATCTGGAACATCATCGGGTAAAGTGAAACTTATTTACAACATTTTGAGTGTGTCCAAATACTTGTTCAATATGGATTATCTCCAATTACAGGAGTTATTTTCATATTATTTTTTGACATCTCATCAAAGATGAAGAAGAATATGGAAGTCTTGGCATTTACGGGACTGACGACCATCATAGGCTGGTTTAAGTGATCACTTTACACACGTGTAACATTTAATTGGTTCATATATATAGAACTTCCAAGATTTTGAGTAGTGTGGTTGTCAATAATAGATAGAATTGGTGAATGTTACACGTGTCTAAAGTGATCACTTAAACCATCTTATGACGGTCGTCAGCCCCGTAAATGCCCAAACTTCCATATTCTTCTTCATCTTTGATGAGATGTCAAAAAATAATATCAAAAATCACTTATTTGACCCCCCCTGGGGATCGAACCCGGGGCCTGCAAAATGGTAGCCGAGCGTGCTGACCATTACACTACAGAGGAGGACTTGTACAAATACTTGATTACAAATCTGGATTATCTGGATTTTCTCCATCCAGACACAAAATGTTGTAAACTCCATTATACATTTAGATTTGCCAACATCATCCGCAAATCACCAGTGAATTTCGTATCTCTTTTCAGTACCAAGGTGACGAGTTGATCGACACGGACCTGCCCACTCTGCTGGAGGCCAAGTTGTTTTGCACCACCTTCGGCAAGTTCGTCTGGGTGATGCTGCAGCCGTTCTTCTACGCCTTCCGGCCCCTGATAGTCTATCCCAAGAAGCCCACCTACTACGAATACGTGAACCTGGTCATCCAGCTGATCTTCGACGCCATCGTCTGGTACTTTTGCGGTAAGGGGTCCCCACATTAGGGGGTATTCAATTTCCGTTAAGGGGTCCCCCACATACAGGGTATTAAATCTGTGTTAAGGGATCTCCCACATTACGGGGTTTTCAATCTTTGTTAAGAATGAATGCAAGGCTGAGATAATCATTATCTATTTTACAGTCTAGTTCGCAAGACTTTTCTCTTCAGGTACAGTCTAGTTTGTAATACCTTGCTACTCATATACAGTCTAGTTTTTGAGACCTAGCTCCTCAGATACAGTCTAGTTTGTAATACCTTGATACTCAGATACAGTCTAGTTTTTAAGACCTCGCTCCTTAGATACAGTCTAGTTTGCAAGACCTCGCTCCTCAGATACAGTCTAGTTTGTAAGACCTCTCTCCTCAGATACAGTCTAGTTTGCAAGACCCTCTCTCCTCAGATACAGTCTAGTTTGCAAGACCTTGCTCCTCAGATACAGTCTAGTTTGCAAGACCCTCTCTCCTCAGATACAGTCTAGTTTGCAAGACCTCGCTCCTCAGATACAGTCTAGTTTGTAAGACCTCTCTCCTCAAATAGAGTCTATTTTGCAATACCTCACTCCTCAGATACAGTCTAGTTTGCAAGACCTCGCTCCTCAGGTACAGTCTAGTTTACAAGACCTAACTCACTGAGAAAGTAATCTTGTGCTTGAATTTACAGGTGGAAGAGTCATAGGATACCTAATATTCGGCTCACTAATGGCCATGGGACTGCATCCTGTAGCAGGTAAGACTGCATTTTATTTTCATATACATCTATCATATGAAATTCTTTATTAGAGTGCTGAGAATCAATATATGGACTCTGGTATACTTTACCTACTCTGATATTCCGACGATGATGCCAGCTGATATTAAGTAAATAAAAAGGACCTTTTAAACACCACTCAACCTATTCATATCTAATATATGTATAGGTTTAGTGCCCCAAAAAGGACCTTTTCAGTGCCACTTAACCTATTCATATATTGGATATGAATGAGGTTTAGTGACCCTTAAAAGGTCCTTTTTAGCCCACTAAACCTATACATATATAATATATGAAAAGATTTAGTAGCCCACAAAAAGTATTTTTTGGGGCCATTAAATCTATGCACATATAATATATGAAAAGGTTTAGTGGCCCTCAAAAGGTCCTTTTTGAGACCATTCACTTCTCATGACGTCGCTTAGACCTGTTTATGTTTTGACTGAACTTTTGTTCTTGCAGGCCATTTTATATCGGAGCACTACATGTTCCGGAAGGGCTATGAGACGTACTCATATTACGGCCCCCTCAACTGGATCACCTTCAATGTCGGCTACCACAATGAGCATCACGACTTCCCCGCAGTGCCCGGGAGCCGGTTACCTGAGGTGCTCTTTCACATTATTTCGGAGTCTGATCGTTTACGGGGCTTAATACCTGTCGTTGGCTGGCTTGGCCACCCGATGCTTTTGAACGGGCAGTGTTTGCGCACGGCGCGTGTGTCAATACCAAGTGAAACATGGAGTTAGGAAAATAAGGATTAATATAGTCAAATTGCGACTGCCCAGTCGAATGTGTCGCAAAATGATGAATGATATATATCGCTCACTCCTTTCAACAACGTCATATATCAAAAATTGACAATTTTCAGTTGTGCATGTTTTCGAAATGCTCAGATTATGTACTATATCCCAGCAAAAGCGGCATATTTTTAACTTACTATTTACCCGCTACAGGGCAGAAAATGTTGTTTTTGCATTTAAAAAAAAAAGGTATTGTTTAATTAGTTTTTAAATATACAAAATATTTTTCAAATGGAGAAAAAACCTTCAGGTTTTACCTAAAAAGATCTCTTGTACAGTAAAAAGTTCAATAAGTGGCTTGATATTTATTTTTAATACATTTTATTGTATTCTTCAACTTTGAAAACGATCTCTACCCAACTAGGCCACGGTGCCTATCTTCTATAAGGCTGAGATATGCATTAACTTTTTAACCGCGTTAACTTTGTTCCTAAGAGACGCCCGTGCACGGCGGTATTTCGCCATTTTTTAAATGATTACTTTTATCATGTATTTAGTTAAGAAACGATTTATTTTCCTAAACAAAAACATTCAATGGGATTCGTTGTGCCTTTTTGGTACTCTATAATACACTCGTGACACATTATTCTTGAAATATATCGTAGTATAAATAAATTAGTGGGTAAGAGTGACACACGCATCGTGTGTCACTCTTACCCACTGGCGATGCGTAGCGTCGAGAGTGAGACAGATATAGGGCATGATTATGGCGCGAACTAATTACCGACCGCAAGAAAAATCAGGGATCTGTTCTTTTATTTATCCTTGTGATGTTACAAATTATTAGTCAGATATTTCAACAGATTTCATAAGGCCAAGGATTGACGTATTATTTTATCCAAAGTTCCACACCATGAAAAAATCACTCCAAGTTGAGGTTGGAAACTTGGAGCAAACTAAAAACACATACGCTTATGTTAGCCGCGTATGGGGCATGTTTTGTAAAAACACATACGGTTATGCGAGCCATCATAACCATCATCAAATTGAGAAAGGTGTGTTGATTCCCGTCTCTTGTAGGTCAAGCGGATAGCGGCCGAGTTCTACGATGATCTTCCCCAACACCATTCCTGGTCGGCCGTGCTGTACGACTTCATCACGGACCCGGACATCGGGCCCTATGCCCGGATGAAGAGGAAACATCGCGGTCTTCCCTCGTGAACGCCCGCCAACATGCAAATACCGCGCTGCCAACATCTCTTTGCCGCACTGTCAACATCTCCCGTCCCCAAAGGTATTCTCCACTCTGACTCGACAGCACTCTATCCACGAAAAAGCAAAAATCCAATGTTAACATGTATTTCAAAATATGCTATTTTTTATCCCGCCCAGTTTGAAAATGCCCTCGCGATGAAAATGAATAAATTTGCCAGAATCGTAAAAAAGCTGTATTTTTACCAGTACTAGATTCGGCAGTCATTTGTGCTAATATAAATTTTTTTATTTTCCAAAGCTAGCTTAAATGCCACTTAATATTATACTGCATTGTAACTCATGTCGGTAAATTCCACTAAATGTAATACGGCATTGTAACTCGTGACGGTAATTACCAATAAGTAGTATACAGTATTGTTACTCATGTAAGAAAATACCACTAAATATTTTACTGTATTGTAACTAATGTCAGTAAATACCAATAAATACTATACGATATTGTAACTTATGTTAGTAAATACCGATAAATATTGTATTGTAACTCATGTCGGTTAGTACCAATAAATATTATACCGTATCGTGAAACGTGTTGGTCAATGTTGCTAAATACTATACTGTGTTGATTCGTGTTGGAGAAAAAACCACTAAATATTGTGCCGTACTGTACTGTAGATAATACTAAATTTTGTACTGTGTTGTAACTTGTGTCAGTAAATATTACTAAATATTATACCGCATTGTAACTTATGTCAGTAAATATTATTAAATTTTATACCATATTGTTACCAATGTCACTAAATATAACTAAATTTCATACCATATTTTAATTAATGTTGGTAAATATCACTAAATTTTATACCATATTGTAACTCATGTCGGTAAATACCACAAAATATTATTCCGTATAGTAAGTCGTGTCGGGTAAATTCCACTAAATATTGTATGGTATTGTAACTCATGAAAAGAATACCACTAAATATGTCAGTTAAAATTACTAAATTTTACACTGTATTGTAACTCGTGTCAGTAGATATTACTAAATTTATACCATATTGTAACCAATGTAAGTAAATATCACTAAATATTATACTTCATTGTAACTCACGTCAGTAAATAAAGCAAAATTTTATACCAAATTGTAACTAATGTCAGTAAATATTACTTAATGTTATACTGCATTGTAACTCAATTTTTTGATACTCAAAACATTATCATTTTTATTTTCAAAGAATGTCTTAGATATATAGTATCATTGTTTCGTTTAGAACCTGTATAGTAAAAATCAAATGGATTTTTAACGTGTTTAAGTTTAGACGCCAAATTGGCAAACTCCACAATGCGGAGACAGTATGTTGTAGAGAGATGACATCTACGGTCATCGGAAAATGGAGTTGTCCGAGTATAACGGGAGATTGAAGAGATTTATCGATTGCACCATTCAAGGGTGGACAGTTGAAGAAAAAGCGTATAATTTTAAAAAGAAAATCTATAGTGTAAAGTTGAATGGTTTGTTTTCAAAATCGGACGTGTCCGAATGCATTTTGTGAAGACGTATGTCTCTTATGTACATATATCATTAGTTGAATTGTTACACATGTGCAAGAGACATGGGGACCAATTCCAAACCAAGATTGAATTTTTTTGTTGTTATGTATGTGTCGCCTACTTTCAAAATCCGCCAGATCCATGTAGGTCGATTTTCAAAAAATGCTGAATTCTCCGGGTAACATTTGTGTTTCAAAGATTTGTCTAGCTTAAGATAAAATGTTATGAAATATAAAATTTTCCCATTTTTTTTCTTTCTGTGTTTAAAAAAAAAACACGAGACACAAACCGACAATGACGTCATTGTAATTTTTGACCTATCTCCGCTCTCTGATTGGCCGATATGGGTCAGAAGGCAAGTTCCATGAATATAGCGGAATTTGAAATACAACACTATTTTAAAGTATTTTTTAGCAGGGTGTTCAAGAATATCAATATTTTACACAATAAAACCCACAATTGGCATTCCGATAGAGTATTTATTTTAAAATCTTATAAAATTGGATCTGGCGGATTTTGAAAGTAGGCGACACATATATTGAAACCTAAAATATGGTGGGAGTCAAAAGTCTGCGTAATCGGAGGGCATTTCAAGAACGTCATAAATCAAAACTCGACAATTTTCAGTTGTGCATGTTTTTGGAATGCCCAGAAAATGTACTATATTCCAGAAAAAGCCTTCAACCTTTACCTAAAAAGATCTGTTGCACAGTAAAAAGTTCAATAAGTGGCTCGATATTTATTTTTAATACATTGTATTATATTTTTATAACCGTGATGATATATATATTGTTCGCCTCCGTAGTGTAATGGTCAGCACGCTCGGCTACCGTTCTGGAGGTCCCGGGTTCGATTCCCAGGTGGGGTAAAATAAATATAAGTGATTTTTTTCACTGTACTATTTATTCGATACTACCCTGGACTGGTACCTGTAGCGGAGGGCTGATCACCTTTCCTTCATGGTTAACGATCAAGATAACACTGCGTTTGTATTACGCAGTGCCCTATGCACCATTGGGGTGCGGATAAGGGTTTAAAAAAAAAATTATATTTTTTAACTTTAAAAACGTTCTCCTGAAAAATCAAGTTTTTTGATTTATGACGTTCTTGAAAGGCGTGAGCGATGTATGACTAAATGTATGGATAGGAGGATGCGAGGAGTGTATGTCAGGACAGAAGAGTGTGGCGTTCTATCCTTTCTGCCTACCCCTGCGGGGAAATGGCATGATGGTAGTAGTAGTAGCAGTAGTAATATAACAATTGAACTTTGATTTTGGAATTAGTCCCACGCATTCGAACTAATCCCCTTTTGAAAATGAACTTTTCAAATATTTCATAGTATGTATCTAATATATTTTTTTATGTTTGTAATCATGTATATTTGTATATATATATATGTAACGTACGTATTGAACGTTCAAGAGATGAATGAGTGAGGAAAGAATGGTAAAACAAATTTATGAGGCGAATGTTAGTGGGAAAAGAAGCAGAGGAAGACCGAGAAAAACATGGCACGATCAGGTATGCCGAATACTTGAAAGTGGTCAGGTTAGGAGTCGTAACAATCGGCGGGTATGTATGAGGAAATGCAGATGAACGTGGAAGAGGCGAAGAGTGTTTGCAAGGACAGAGTGGTGTGGCGCTCTATTCTCTCTGCCTACCCCTGCGAGAAGCGGCGTGATGGTTAGTTAGTTTTTTTTTTAAGAGACGTGTTGATGAAGGTGTCGAATAGCTGTTTTTTTTTTTAGAGAAAAATTCAATTTAAGCATGCTATGCATTGCATTTATTACTAGCTACATTTCTAGGTCACTAATCTTTTGTATATTTCGACGTGTCAACATAGATGAAGAAGAATATGTAAGTCTGGGGGGTTTGCAAGGCTTACGACCGGTCATTGGCCGGTTTGGAGTGATTGCTGTAACATAAACCATTCTTCGTATCGTATAATTAACATGTTGCTTCATATGTGAGTTCGCGATAGTTTTTGCCTAAAATTTTCACTCATGAATTACATGAAATTATAGTAACTTTAAACATAAAGAGTAAATCCACTCACGAGTAGGCATAGGCTATGAAACTTAAAAAGTTGAAGCCTGAGTAGGGTCATGATAAGTGGTGTTGCATAAGCTGTAGCTAGATTTCAGAGTCACTTGGACGTTAGGTAATTTTTAAAAAAAAGTGAATTCGCGTCAGTACCTATGGTTGAATTGAGTAATATAATCTAGTTCGGTAAATATAGTGCGTACATTTATATAATAGGGTCTCTGCTAAATAAAAGCTTGCTTAAATCGCCCATAGATACCGCCGTGAACTCACACATGAAACAATGAGCGAATTATAATGCGTATATAAATACAGTCAAACTCGGTTATTACGAGCACGGTTATAGCGAGATCTCGGTTATAACGAGGAAACATTTGCTGACATTTTGGTTTCTGATTTTCTCCACGGTTATAACCAGCTGTTTCTCGGCTATACCAAGCGAAAATATCGCCAGAAATTTTTTAAAATTTTGTCGATTTTTTTAAACACCATTTTCAACCCTAAGCAATAAAACCCGACAGGGCATTTGACCGGACCAATCTCCGTAATCTTCTTCATCCATGTTGAGATGCCAAAAATAACTCAAAAACACAAGAATAAACTGACCCAGATTTGTGAACCAGGATTCGAACACACCATAAAAGTTTTCATTGCAATTGAAACACACTTTGTATCGCATTTATTACTCGTTACATTTCTTAGTTACTAATTGTTTGAACCATATACCTTTTCCGCCTACGCGGTGTAATGGTCAGCGTGTTTAGCCACCATACTGGAGGTCCCGGGGTTCGATTCCCAGGGGGGGTGAAAATAAATATTAGTGATTTTACACTGTAATATGTATTTATTTAATATTACCCCGGACTGGTTCCTGAGGCGCAAGAGTGATCACCTTGCCTTCATGTAAGTAATGATCAAGATGACACTGCGTCAATCCAATGCAGGGCCCTATCCACCATTGGGTGCGGATAAGGATTATAATAATAAAATATACCTTTTAGCTGTTTTTATGAAATGAATGAAAGAACGCTCCACGCTATATCTATTTGTTTTTTTTTTTTAGTTAGCTTATATTACGACAGAAAAGCCTGGAGACAGTTTGTGGACTCCATATGCTCCACCTAGGGAGCGGATATGGTTATTATTATTATTATTATATTACAACTAATATAAACTATTATTTACACTTAATTTACATCATCTATATATATATATATATTCATTTGTCCGCCTCCGTAGTGTAATGGCCAGCACGCTCAGCTACCGTACTGGAGGTCCGGGGTTCGATTCCCAGGGAGGGTCAAATAAATATAAGTGATTTTTTCACTCTAATATTTATTCAATATTACCCTGGACTGGTATCTGAAGCAAAGGGCTGATCACCTTTCCTTCATGTTAATGATCAAGATAACACTGCGTTTATATGATGCAATGCCCTATGCACCATCGGGGTGCGGATAAAGGTTTGAATGAAAAAAATATATATATTTACATCTTACAGTAAACAAAACATTTATTTTTAAATTCTTTCAGACTCTTTTCATACTTCATACATTCGGGCATCTCATCATACATTTTCAAACCCTTATACATTAAACAATTTTGCGACTCGTTTTTTTCAACAATGGCAGTCTCATTTTATCCTTATTTCTAGTAATATGTTAATGAAAATTTTTGTTTAACACTATTTTATCCTTAAAATATTGGGGTAATTTATCGTTAAAAATGTATGTATAAAGACCAGCATATTAAATTTTAGTTTCATTTTTGTAGGTAACCAGTTGAGTTCTTCTCTCATTTTTTCTATATTATTATATATATTTTTCTCAACACGTTGTCGGCGGGACACGGCATTTGCCGTTTATCGCGGACTGTCGGTCAACTGCGGGGCACGGCAAATGCCGTTTTGGTCGCCTGTCGGTTATCGGCGGGAAACGGCAATATACGGGTTTGTTATCAGCGTGAAATAAAACGCGTTGAAGGGTAATCTGCTACCCGGGTGCTAGGCGACAGTCTGCTGACGTTATTTGAAATGCCTCGTCCGGATTGGCTAGTGTGTCGCTTGTAAAGGCGTCGCCAGAAATCTAGAGTTTTTATGCAATCTCAATCTCCAGTTTAGTTTGAGTCGTTTCACGTATTGGACTATTTTTCTTACCGCTCGCACTGTTTTGTTTACTGTTTGGTATTTTATTATTTGAATATGTTAGCATTGTATAGGGAATGATACCTCAGAGGGGAAGACTATTTTTTAGAGTTTACAATGCTTCTAAAATTGTGAAATACGGAAGGAATACTTAATTAAAAATTATGATTATAATTTATTTTTGATGATCAAATGTCAAATATGATTTCTTTGAAAATTTCAATCGAAAATATTATTTGGTTTAGAAATTGTGTCAATTTTAAGAAAGCGATATATTTTTGCGCTAATCGCGAAAAACATCCGCTATAGACTAGAGTCTACTGTTCGAAGCGCCCGCCTACAATGTGTTAAGAACTATTCTCATTGCTTTATTTTGTATAATTCCTAATTTATTTAAATTTCCTAAAAATAATATAGTTGAGCAGTAATCTACATGTGGAATAATGATTGTTTTATAAATGAGTTCTGCAGTATTTTTATTTAATTTATTTAAAAAATAATACTAAAATATTAATTAAACATGGCGAATGGTTTGCCTTGTATGAAAATCAATTAATAATATCAAAAAATCCTTAATTAAAAGTACATACAGTGGAAGCTCTTATAATGAACACCTCATATAGTGAGTATGTAATTCGCAAAACAAGCATTACAAGTCCCCTTTTAAAGATATTCACTTCTGAGCCGGGAACTCTGCGCTTTTTTTTTCTTTTTCTTTCCGTGTTCGCTCCCTAGGTGGAGCATATGGCCAACACGAGACGTCTCCAAGTCACTCTGCCATGCGCCTTCTCCTTGGCTTCCTCCCAGATCAGTCCGGCGTCCGGAAGTTCCGCTGAGTATAGTCGGTGAATGGGCGCCGGAATCCTCGGGGTTGGAAGAAGAGACACGAGGGGTTGATGCTCTCAGGTGGCATTCTAAGGACATGTCCCAACCATGTCCACCTTCTCCTCTTCAGGACTTCCAGTATGAGGGGCTGTTGAGTTCATCTCCTCACACCGTCATTCCTGACCAAGTCATACCACTTTATACCCAGTATTCGCCTCAGTCACCTATTTTCAAAACTTGCTAGTTTCTTGCTTTGAGCTTTGGTGAGGTGCCACGACTCACATCTGCCCTTGTCAAAACGATAAATGTTTCATAATTAAAATGTAACTTTGTTTCAAAATCCCTATAAATATTTTATTATAACTTAATTATAATGTCTACCGGTTTCCAAGCTAACAGCTTCTTTATCAAGACTGATCAATAATTATTAATAAAGTATTAATCAGTCTTGATAAAGAAGCGGTTAGCTTGGAAACCGGTTGGCATTATAATTAAGTTATAATAAAATATTTATAGTGATTTTGAAACAAAGTTACATTTTAATTATAAAATGGAAAATCACAAAGATTGTGCTTCAAATATAAATTATAAAAAAAAAGCTTGGAAACCGGTTGACGTTATAATTAAGTTATAATAAAATATTTATAGTGATTTTGAAACAAAGTTACATTTTAATTATAAAATGGAAAATCACAAAGTTTGTGCTTCAAATATAAATAAACAAAGCGCAAAGCGTCTGTTAGGCTTGTTATGAGATGTTCCACTGTTCCACGACAATAACATCTTCATCTATGTTGAGATGTTTGAAATTTTTATATCACCCCTGTGTATAAGTGGACGATTTGTGAACAACAATTTGGCCACATCCAAAATGTTTTGAACAAAATAACTGGTCGAATTATTATAAGCTTATATATATATATTTATATATATTTTTTCAACAGAATTTATCTGTGTATTAATTTTAAATCAAACACAGATTTTTTGAGTCTACTAAGTTGTATTTTATTAACAAAAAACACATAAAAAATTATATTGTGACAATTGTTTCGCCTTGTTAAGGCATTATCAAACGAATGTGAAGATCAAATGGACTACGGTCCTTATGTAGCTATACAATTCTACTTAGAATTGTATAGCTACATAAGGCCCGTAGTCCATTTGATCTTCACATTCGTTTGATAATGCCCTAACAAGGCAAAACAATTGTCACAATATAATTTTTTATGTGTTTTTTGTTAATAAAATACAACTTAGTAGACTCAAAAAATCTGTGTTTGATTTAAAATTAATACATAAATTAAAATGGAGTTCTAAAAATTAAACGCCAAGTCAATAAATAAAGAATTTATCTGTATTTTTTTTACGGATGGAACGTATTGTAGAATTTACTACTAAATATATTTACAATTTAAAATACGTATTATATTACCTACCACTGCAGTGCCTCTGATAGTTGTACTCTTTATACTCATTTATAAGAAAAAATGTAACTTAAAAAATATGTAATTTAAAAATACCTATTTCTAATAGATTTATATTATCCACCTACACTTCTTGATGGAATTGCATTTTAATATATTATTAGATTAAAACAAATATTTTTAGCTTTTCCACTTTATTTTTATATGACCAGCGACCGGGTTTCGTCGTTATCGGCATCATCAGACCAGTCTGATGATGTCGATAACGACGAAACCCGGTCGCTGGTCAAATAAAAATAAAGTGGAAAAGCTAAAAATATTGGTTTCAATCTAATAATATATTAAAAATACACATGTATGTATCACTCTATGTACTAAACATTATACCATTTTGTAACTAATGTCAGTAAATAATACTAAATATTATACTATATTGTAACTAATGTCAGTAAATATGAGTAAATATTACGCCATATTGTAACTAATGTCATTAAATATGACTAAATATTATACCATATTGTCACTAATGTCAGTAAATATGACTGAATATTATTCTGCATTGTAACTCATGTTTTGATACTCTAAATATCATTGTCAAAGAGTGTTTGATTATATTCTCAATATTATTAATATTTAAAGCATTTACTTTGTGGTTAGTCATTTTTACTTATTTATTTATTTTTTACAAAAATGTTAGTAATATTAGTATGTAACCACTCACCGAGATTTTAATGTCTACCGGATTCGAGATGTACCCGTCTCTTCGTCAGGACAATCACTACTACAGCATGCAAACAATACCACCCTTCACTACCATAGCACTATATACACACTTAAAACTACACAAAACGTTTAACACATGCGATTTTTGGTCGACCCGAAGACCAGCATGTACTAAGGGTTGCAGCACAAACATGCGATAAGAGCCGAGGTCAAACATGCACTTTGTTTGCATGCTGTGGTAGTGATTGTCTTGACGAAGAGACGGGTACGTCTCGAAACCGGTAGACATAAAAATCTCGGTGAGTGGTTATATACTAATATTACTAACATTTTTGTAAAAAAAAATAAGTGTTTTGAATTGGACAATTCTGATTGAATCTTAGAAAGAATATGATTGTCCCATTAAATACCCATATATGTATTAAAAATCAAATGGATTTTTAAACATGTTTAAAATGGCCATTGACAAACTCCACAGTGTGGAGTAGGAATGTTGTAGAAAAATGGCATCTACGGTCATCGGAAATGGAGATGTCTGAGTATAACGGTATAAAAATTCATATCGCTCACTCCGTTCAAGAACGTCATAAATCAAAAATCGTCAATTTTCAGTTGTGCATGTTTTCGGAATGCCCAGAAAATGTACTATATCCCAGCAAAAAAAGCATATTTTTAACTTAATATTTACCCGCCACAGGGCAGAAAGTGTTGTTTTTGCATTTTGAAGAAAATGTATTGTTTAATTATTTTTTTGAACTTACTGAATATTTTTCAAATGGAGAAAAATCGCTCAGGTTTTACCTAAAAAGATCTGTTGCACAGTAAAAAGTTCAATAAGTGTCTTGATATTCATTTTTAATACATTGTATTATATTTTGAAACTTTAAAAACGTTCTCCTGAAAAATCAAGTTTTTTGATTTATGACGTTCTTGAAAGGAGTGGGCGATATGTATGTATCAGTCTATGTACTAATGTGTAGAGGCAACTAGCCGTAACTCAAGTTGCGGCTGTTTGGCGTAACACGGCTTAAAGCATTCGTATAACTGGCCTCTATCATATACAATAACAGATTTTTCTCTTTCTCTTTCCTTTACCGAGATATTCATGGATAGACATGGCACTTTTGGCAATGCTGATACGGCGTTGCTATGAAATGAAGCATAGACAATTCAGAGTTGTACCTGATTTATGGTAATTACACTATTGTATGTATTAATGGAATGATTCATATATCAGAGAACCGAGTGGACGAAAGAAAGATAGAATTCCTGTATATAACATTGTAACAGCATGAATGCAGTCGCGGTTCTACTGCAAATAGGGTTGCCAGCAATAAAGACAAATAGTACTTAATTATACATAATTAATACATAATTAAGTACTTGAATATATAATATATAAGTACTTAATTATACATAATTAAGTACTTGAAGAGGTAAAAAATGCCAACTAGTACTATCAAAGAGCTTTAACATTTGGTTGAGCCGACAATAACATGTGCCAACAAAACAGTATTTACAGAAGGCATTGGGTATTTCTCTTAACTTTTAAAGCGCGCAATCATTATTTATATACAGTTTGAAATGATTAGGATAATTATCAAATAAAGTGTGAGAATCAATTTAAGTACCTCATATATACAGTAGAAATCCGGAAATCAGAAATCCCGTAAAAAACAACAATATTTGGGATAAAAACATTTCGCTCACTCCTTTCAACAGCGTCACACTACACGGAATTTGACCGTCGGGCAGTCCGGTTTTGAAAAATGTAAGCGACCACGACAGTTTAGCGTGATCAAATTTACTTGCAATGTGTTCACGCACCGGTCAAGAGCGCGGATCCGAAGAAAGATGGACATAAGCACAAGCCAATCATCCGTTTTATATGCTAACTGACGTGCCGGACGGTAAAATTCCATATAGTGCACAAACGCCCTTATAGTGCTGAGAATCGATATGTTGACTATTGTACGCTTTGCAGAGAGCCCGGCTGGACCATATTTGCAAAAGGTCTTCAGCAATTTTAGCATACATATAAAAAAAAATCTCAGCACTAAAACGGTTAATGGTAAAAACTAAATTATGGCAACATTTTGAGTGTGTCCAAATACTTGTCCACAAAATCTGGATTATCTCCAATTACAGGAGTAATTTTCATATTATTTTTTGATATCTCATCAAAGATGAAGAAGAATATGGAAGTCTGGGCATTTACGGGGCTTACGACCGTCATAGGCTGGTTTAAGTGATCACTTTACACACGTGTAATATAGAACTTCCAAGAATTTTAGTAGTGTGGTTGTCAATAATGGGTAGAATTGGTGAATGTTACACGTCTGTAAAGTGATCACTTAAACCAGCCTATGACGGTCGTAAGCCCCGTAAATGCCCAGACTTCCATATTCTTCTTCATCTTTGATGAGATATCAAAAAATAATACTAAATTATGGCCATTGTCAACCCTTTTGAGGTGTTTGTACTGAATGATATATGTATAAAAGATGTAATATTTGTCTGCGTAGTATAAAACGATGTGTTTATATGCTATAAATCTTTGTTCCCTGTGTTGGGGAGCGTGTAACGTGTGGCAATTGTTGATTGAATCTCAAATGTTTGCTTATAAATGTCTATATTAATAGTTATATTTTGTGTATCAATGTATTTATGATGACTGTAATTGAAATAAATAAATAAAATTTATAAAAAAGATATGGTTTTATTAATTGTCATATAAATTTATGAACAACACTTTGTGATTTGAATAGCAGTTGAGATGGTATGGCCGCATTCTTAGATGGTCAGCTGGAGTGTCCCTTAGAGACAAAGTAAAGAGTTCACGCATTCGTGGAAGCCTGGCTGTAACAGGCATCAATAGTAAGGTAGAGGAAAGGCAATTGGAGGTAGTATAGGCACATAGGACGCAGAGAACCTGATCATATTGTGAATTGCCATGGATCTTCCTCAAAATACATCTAGAGGAAGACCGAAGAATTCATGGATGCTGCAGAAAGATAGAATGATTCGAAGGTATGGCCTAGGTGACGTTGGATATGATAGAAGGACCTACAACCTGTTAGGTTCACCATTCTATTCATGATTGACTATCACTGTTCAAATTTTTGTAACTTCTGCATGCATAATAAATATCATGAAGCTTTTTGTGTGAGTTCGCTGCAGTACCATATGGATAGATTACATGCATGGATATCGGCTATGGGTGCATTGAAGTAACCCTTTATGTTGCTTACGGTACCCATATGGGCAGATAACATGCATGGATAGGTCAGCTGTCCTAACTCAAAACACAGTAAAGGACATTTTTTTTGTAGTACGTTTTTTTTGAGTTTTTGGACTAAGTAGATTCTACTTAGTTCAAAAATGTCCCTTATTGTGTTTTAAGTTTGGACAGCCGAGGTGCTATGGGTGCATAAAGTAACTCATTAGTTTGTTTATGGGCGCATCTGGGCATATTGTATGTTTGTAATGAAATGGGTGAATGACTATACCCCACATGTGTCCATACGGTATCATATTGGCAGATTACATGCATAGATTGCTGCTGTGGATGCATTAAATTTACCAATAGTTTACTTACAGTACCCATTTCGTTACCCCCTGTTATGTTCGTAATGCTGCGATCCGTATATAATTATACCCGATTGTGTCCATACGAATGCATGGTTGTTTTGAAAAAGCTCTTAAATAAGAGAGAACCTTTTATTTAAAATTATGGAAGATCCTTTTTTATTCCCATTCCTTTTACTTAAAGTTAACAACTTGCCCCGTTTATCAAGTGTGTCAAGTACTAAAATGGAATTTATTATAATTCATTTGACAGATTTTTACGACTAGTAACATTAGAATAGTGTGAAAGTCATCCACTTATAGTTTTATTATTTCGTAATGTTTTGACAATGAATTATTATTGTAAGTTAGATAAATCCTTGTTACATTTAATAATTTGGATAGAAAAATTCATTAATAATTAAATCAGTGATTTTCTGTATCCATCTCTTATTTCCAAGTCGCAGCCCTCTGCTATTCACGGCATTCAAATTTAAAACGGAATTGAATTTGTTAATCGGAATGTTTTTGGTGTGGGATCTGTGTATTTACGTGTTGAATGAATGAATTTGTTTGTATTTAATTGTTTGTTTGTATTATGTTTACATCTTACGGAGGATAATGCGTTCTTATTTTACCTTTGCTATCGAGATTTCTGTCAGGTTGCCAAATGTCATTGTTTCGCTTTTCTCATTCTACGTCACCCGTTACTAGACAGAATCTTTGTCTGAAGCTAGCGTTCGTTTCAGATTAGTGTGGCGTTGATTTGCGAAGCGGCCCGTAGACCCGAAAAGCGAAAACTGAGGAAATTTCGAGCGGAAAAGTTCGTCGTATGATATAGGTTAAGTATGTCACTAAAACCGAGAAATGTCGACTTTCAAGAGACATGGCAAGGACTCAAAGAAACCGTAAGTTATTAGCTTAATTATTTTTAAATCTAGAACCATCCACCTCATTTTTTTAGTTCTATTTACAAATTTAAAAAAAACATAACCACAAATTTTGTTTTTTTGCTGCGCAAAGTCGAGTAATTCATTATAACAATACACATATAGTGTTGCCAACGTGTAAGAAGTGAAAATCTGCATACAAAAGTAAATATTTAGGAGGTGGTGAAGGTTCTGACACTTGTTTGTACAAAATGATGCAAAAGGCACAATATTGGATCAACGCAGTGTCAACTTATTAATCGATTGTGTTATATGACATTATATATATTAAAAGCATTGTAAACTTTGTTGTATGGTAATAAAAGTCTGCCTCCGTGGTGTAATAGTTAGCGTGTTAAGCTAACGTACTGGAGGTCCCGGGTATGATTCCCAGGGGGAACGGTTAAATAAATATATGTGAGTTTTTCGCTCTTATATTTATTCAATATTACCCTGGACTGGTACCTGAAGCGGAGGGCTGATCACCTTTCCTTCATGTGTCAGCAATCAAGATGACACATCGTATAAACGATGCAGTACCCTATGGACCATCGGGTATGGATAAGGGTTAGAAGTTTAATATTTATTCCATATTACCCTGGACTGGTACCTGAAGCGGAGGGCTGATCACCTTTCCTTCATGTGTCAACAATCAAGATGATACTGCGTTTATACGATGCAGTGCCCTATGCACCATTGGGTATGGATAAGGGTTAGAAGAAGAATAATATTTATTCAATATTACCCTGGACTGGTTCCTGAAGCAGAGGGCCGATCACCTTCCCTTCATGTGTCAGCAATCTAGATGACACTGCGTTTATACGATGCAGTGCCCTATGCGACATCGGGTGTGGATAAGGGTTAAAAAAAATATGCAGTAGAACCTCGGTATTCTAGTGGACTACACTGCTGTCCAAACTCAAAACACAGTAAGGGAAAATACAACTTAGTAGACTCAAAAAATCTGTGTTTGATTTAAAATTAATACATAAATTAAAATGGAGTTCTACAAATTAAACGCCAAGTCAATAAATAAATACAGTAAGGGACATTTTTTTTGTAGTACGGGCTTTTGTATTTTTGGACTATGTAGAGTCTACTTAGTCCAAAAATGCAAAAAAAACGTACTACAAAAAAAAAGTCCCTTACTGTGTTTTCAGTTTGGACAGCCGTACAGTAGAACCGTCTGCTTTGGAATTAGTCCAACTTGGTATACGTCGTGTTTTGGAGCCAAACATATCGCTTGCTATACCACCTTCCTTTGGAATACATCTTGCGTGTGTGGGAATAGGATCGCACGGGCTATGAAGTGCTCCCTACTGCCACGAGTTCCTTCTCAGAAGAGCGTTAAAAAAAGGGCATAATTCAATTAAATAATTACTTACTGACTTTATTTTACATTTTATTCCACTAACGTTTGAAGAATCAAATACTCTATCTCTAAGTTACATTTTAAAATACGAAATTTAACACTGATAAGTTAAATTTTAAAATACGAAATTTATCACTGATTAAGTTACATTTTAAAATACGAAATTTAACACTGATTAAGTTACATTTTAAAATACGAAATTTAACACTGATTAAGTTACATTTTTAAATACGAAATTTACTGATTAAATTACGTATTTAAATACGAAATTTACTGATTAAGTTACATTTTTAAATACAAAATTTACTGATTAAGTTATATTTTAAAATACGAAATTTAACACTGATTAAGTTACATTTTTAAATACGAAATTTACTGATTAAGTTACATTTTAAAATACGAAATTTATCACTGATTAAGTTACATTTTAAAATACTTAATATTTACAACATTTTGAGAGTGTCCAAATACTTGTTCACAAATCTGGATTATCTCCAATTATAGGAGTATTTTTCTTTTTATTTAAATAATAAGAAAAATACTCTTAAATAGCTTCCGAAACTAGTCTTTAAATAAAATAAATATAACTGAAACGGTAAAAAACAAGTGTTTTCTTTTAAATGACTCTTTTTGCCGCGGGTAGATGATAATCATGATCGCGCTAATTCGCAGAGTGAGGAGTAAGGAAATTTGATGGTCTTCCCTCTCCAGGTCCATGGGGTGGTGACGCTGGGTAACGTGGGGCGCCTGGCGTGGAACGCGCGCTTCTCGGACGTGTACTCGCTGTGCGTGGCGCACCCTGAGCCGCTCGCCGAGCGCCTGTACACGGAGACGCGGCTCTACCTGGAGGGCCACGTAGCCGCCCTGCGCACCGAGGTCGCCGGGGAGGGCGACGACTGCGAGGGGCTGCTCAAGAGGTCAGTAACCCTTCACAGAGAGGAAAATTCTGCTCTAAAAATTGGGAAATTAACTTTTTTTTATTTATTTATAAACATTTATTTAAATCACAATTTATACATATTTAGAACTTTATTTTTTGCAGAGACCCACCAAGCCACCTTGTGTGTCTTGTCGGTGGAGTTCTTTTTTAATACATTTTTACTGTTTTTAACGATTTTAACCTAATATAGACACAAAAAAGAGAAATCAACATTATCACACTTTTGTTTGATAATGTCCTAAGAAGACGAAATGCGTCACGTATTAACATATACATAAATATATAGAATTCAACCAAATAAACCTTACAACATTTTGAGTGTGTCCAAATACTTGTTCACAAAATCTGGGTTATCTTCAATTACAGGAGTTATTTTCATACTATTTTTGACATCTCATCAAAGATGAAGAAGAATATGGAAGTCTGGGCATTTACGGGGCTGACGACCGTCATAGGCTGGTTTAAGTGATCACTTTACACACGTGTAACATTCACCAATTCTACCCATTATTGACAACCACACTACTCAAATTCTTGGAAGTTCTGTATATATGAACCAAATTAGAAACCTTGTTCTTGAATCACTAGAACTTCACTAGAGACATCTATTGGTGAGATGTAATGAAGCTTTTTATTAAGCAGAAACTCTTATATTAGTATGCGAGGTCCGAATCCTGGATTATAATCACACACATGAGAAACGCCAGAAAATACCATTTTCATTTTTATTATTTAAGCTTATAATTTGACCAGACAATTTATTTACAACATTTTTATAATCCAGGATTCGGATCTCACATACTAATATAAGAGTTTCTGCTTAATAAAAAGCTTCTTTACATCTCACCAATAGATGTCTCTAGTGAAGTTCTAGTGATTCAAGAACAAGGTTTCTAAATTGGTTCATATATACAGAACTTCCAAGAATTTGAGTAGTGTGGTTGTCAATAATGGGTAGAATTGGTGAATGTTACACGCGCGTAAAGTGATCACTTAAACCAGCCTATGACAGTCGTCAGCCCCGTAAATGCCCAGACTTCCATATTCTTCTTCATCTTTGATGAAATGTCAAAAAATAATATCAAATAAACCTTGTTTAATTTTGGATATATTACCCAACAGTACATTATAAGTGTTGTAATGACTTTGTGTGATGGTCCTATGTTGCACTAAGCTTGGCATCTCTGTTTTCCAGATATAACGAAGCGTGGGTCCAGTACAGCACAGGCGTTGTGTACCTCAACAATCTCTACCTGTACCTAAACCAGCAACACATCAAAAAACAAAAGGTTCAAATTTCTTATTACCCGGTTAACTGCCAACAGTCCGCAGGGGTAGGCAGAGAGAATAGAGCGCCACACCACTCTGTCCTTGCAAACATTCTTCGCCTCTTCCACGTCCATGCATCTCCACATACATACCCGCCGATTGTTACGACTCCTAACCTGACCACTTTCAAGTATTTGGCATACCTGATCGTGCCATGTTTTTCTCGGTCTTCCTCTGATTCTTTTCCCACTAACATTTGCCTCTATTGAGAATATCTTTAGAATTGAAACAGAATTTGTTTTTACCACTTTAAACGTAAATTAAAGAGAGCTTTGTCGTCGGAACAACTAATGGCGCTCAGGGTTGTCCAATAATTCCCGAGTTGCCGTCACTGCCGAATCTGATGACAGTGATTTTAGTGTCGATTCTGATGATTTTAATATTTAATTTTATAATATCAAAGTGTGTGTGTGTGTTTACTTTTAATATTAAACTTACATAAACAATTGCTTTTGACATATAATTTAGTTTTCATATTTTCTATGACAAATTTTGTGACAACCCTGCACCATGAACAATTAATTTTATGACTATGGATAAATGACTGCGCGACTGGCGCGCTCTTCATTTATTTGGCAAGTTTTATAAATAAACGTTAATACACTTTCAATAATGATATGTTTAGAAGGTTTTATTTTTGTGGTAAAATTCGCGGCGTCCTGGCTACCGCCATACATGTACCTGCCGGCAGTTAACCGGTTATATACTTACTTACTTCAACCTTCTTCTTGTATCCAGTATTGAACAGACCCCTCTCTCTTGGACTTCCACAGTTTTCCATGGAACGCCACATCACCCTGTCTTTGCAGACAATCTTCACCTCTTCTACATTCATGCATCTCCTCATACATACCTGCCGATTATTTTCAATTTGTATTATTTTTTAAATCTCATCGAAAATGAAGAAGAATATGGAAGTCTGGGTATTTACGGGGCTGACGATCGTCATTGGCTGGTGCATTCACCAATTCTACCCATTATTGACAGCCACACTATCCAAATTCTTGGAAGTTCTATATGTATGAACCAATTCAGAAACATTGTTATTGAATCACTAGAACTTCACTAGAGACATCTATTGGTGAGATGAAAAGAAGCTTTTTACTGAGCAGAAACTTTTATATCAGTATGTGAGGTCCGAATCCTGGATTATAATCACATACATGAGAAACGCATGAGATGATGGTAAGATGTCAAAAAATAATATGAAAATAACTCCTGTAATTGGAGATAATCCAGATTCTGTGAACAAGTATTTGGACACACTCAAAATGTTGTAAATTTTCAATTCAATTCAATTTATTTGAAAAATTGATATATGTATTACAAACAAATATTTAAGGCGTATACAGTAAAAAAATAAATTAAAAAGTATGTAAGAAGACGCTTGTTAATGATGTAGAAGAATCCCTTATGGGAATACCCCCTCAGGCACATGGAACAGATGTTGTTCAGCATATCTTCCTGCAGGCATAATTATCAGCAGGTTGGTCCTGTATATAGGAATGTGAAACAATCTATGCCGACGCTGTCTTAGCTAACTGTCGGGAACATACAGACCGATGCTCCGGATAATTTCAGGATTATTACTCTTTATAACTCCTTGGTGCGAAGTAGACTCGAGAGTGGCTCCATGATCTGGGGGCCACACGAACTTAAGTACTCTCTTATGGTAGAGTAAGTCCAAAAGAAGTTTTTGAGGTATCTCTACATGAGAGAGTACGGCTATTATCCTCGGCTCTACCCGACCCAGTTTCTCCAGGGTATGCTTGGCTACAATAGTTTAGAGACTAGAAGGAATGTGTATTTAATTACGCATTTTTATCGATTGTTGCGCGGTATGATCGATAATCCTGAAATTATCCAGAGCATTGGTCTGTATGTTCCCGATAGTTACCTAAGACAGCGTCGGCATAGATTGTTTCACATTCCTATACACAGGACCAACCTGCCGATGGTTATGCCTGTAGGAAGAGCTACCGCTATGTTGAACAATATCATATTGGATATTGATCTGTTCCATGTGTCCGAAGGAGTTTTCCGAAGCGGGATTCTTCTACACCTTTAAGTCTTATTGCTTACTTTTATTATAATATATACGCCTTGAATATTGTTTGTTATGTATATATTATTTTTTTATTAAATAAATTGAATTGAATTGAATTGAATTATCCATCATACCGCGCAACAATGGATAAAAATGCGTAATCAAATACACATTCTTTCTAGTCTCTAGACTGTTGTAGCCAAGCATACCCTGGAGGAACTCGGTCGGGTAGAACCAAGGATAGCCGTACTTTCTCATGTAGAGATACCTCAATCTTATTTTGATTAATTTTGGGCCACCCTGTATGTCTCAAAAGCCTCCTTCAGTATATATATGAATTTTTAAATCAAACACAGATTTTTTGAGTCTACTAAGTTGTATTTTATTTAAAAAAAAAAACCTATAAAATTAATATTGTGACAATGGACGAAGAAAGAACGTCATAAATCAAAAAACTTGATTTTTCAGTAGAACGTTTTTAAAGTTTAGCAATATAATACAATGCATTAAAAATGAATATCAAGCCACTTATTGAACTTTTTACCGTGCAACAGATCTTTTTAAGTGAAACCTGAAAGTTTTTTCTCCATTTAAAACATATTTAGTATATTTCAAAAAATACTTAAACAATAACTTTTTTTCAAAATGCAAAAACAACACTTTCTGCCCTGTAGCGGGTAAATATTAAGTTAACAATATGCCGCTTTTGCTGGGATATAGAACATTTTCTGGGCATTCCGAAAACATGCACAACTGGAAATTGACAATTTTTGATTTATGACGTTCTTGAAAGGAGTGAGCGCTTTGTTAGACGGGAGGAATATCTAATTTAACATACCCAACCTATAAAGGATTGTATTAGACTCGTGAAGTGTTTATAACAGCCGATATAATCAATATTTTCGTTCATCATTTTCTTTTGGAAAATTCGCCTTCGAAAAAACGTTGTTTTCGTAAGTTGGCAATGAATGTCGTCACAGAAACAATAGAGTTATTTGAATGTTGGTGTCATTGCCAAATTATTGGCGGCTCTATTTGTTGATGTCTATGGTCCACCCTCCCACCCCCTCTCCCCTCATATTTGTAAAACACAAATGGTAGTGTAGTGGTAAACAAACAATCCACACTACTACTATTACAGATCTATAAACCATAGACAATATACCATATGACGTCATAAAACGTTCGATGACGGACATTTGATGACGTATGCGAACGCACGTTTTTCTTTTTATAAAAATATCCAAGGTTTAAACCTTCATATATCCCTTATTTCTCTACATATTTTAATAAGAATGTTACCGATAGTCTTGTGATTTTTCATATTAATTTATTAGCCAATAATCACACATGATATTTATCCATTATTATACAATATTGTCCGCCTCTGTAGTGTAATGGTCAGCACGCTCGGCTACCGTTCCGGAGGTCCCGGGTTCGATTCCCAGGGGGGTCAAATAAATATAAGTGATTTTTTCACTGTAATATTTATTCAATATTACCCTGGACTGGTACCTGAAGCGGAGGGCTGATCACCTTTCCTTCGTGTGTAAATGATCAAGATAACACTGTGTTCATATGAAGCAGTGCCCTATGCATCATTGGGGTGCGGATAAAGGTTTTATTATTATTATTATACAATATTAGTTTGATGTGTTTTTTTTTCAATAAAATACAAATAAGTCAACTTAAAAAATCTGTTTGATTTAAAAATTAATACATGAAAGCCTCCATAAGCTGTGATTTGTAAAACGGGTGTGCGTTTTTAGATTTCCGAGGCGGAGATCATCTACGGCAACGGCAACAACTCAGGGTTGGAGCGCTTGGAGGTCGGAGAGCTCGGCCTCCTATCCTGGGAGCGGGGAATGGTGAAGCCGCTGAAGCAGACGCTGATGAGGCGGCTGCTGCAGGGCATCCAGGCCGACAGAGAGGGCCACGACAAGGACAACGCTGTCATCAGACAAGTTATCAACAGTTTTGTGGAGGTGAGCACAGTTTAGGCGTTATACTAACAGGGCAGAGAGAAAGTGCAATGTTTCAGCACTCTGTCTTTGCAAGCAATCTTCCCCTCTTCCGCATTCATGCATCTCCTCATACATACCCGCCGATTATTACGACTCCTGACCTGACCATGTTCAAGTGGCGCCGTGACGTAGTTGAGTAGACGCTTGACTACGAAACTGGCATCGCGGGTTTGATTCCCGCCAAGTGCAAAATAAGTTCAAGAACGATTTATTTTCGATTGGTCTGGGTGTTTGTGATAAATTTTTTCATATTTTGCTCACTCCTTACAACTGGAATGGTCGCATAACAGAATTAGTCGCAATTCAAACAAAAATACATAATTCATCCGTTACATACATCGCTAACTCCTTTCAAGAACGGTATAAATAAAAAATTGTCAATTATCAGTTGTGCATGTTTTCGGAATGCCCAGCAAAAGCGGCATATTTTTAACTTAATATTTACCCGCTTCAAGGCAGAAAGTGTTGTTTTTGCATTTTGAAGAAAAGTTATTGTTTAATTATTTTTTTTAATAAACTAAATATTTTTCAAATGGAGAAAAAAAACAGGTTTTACCTAAAAAAATCTGTTGCACAGTAAAAAGTTCAATAAGTGGCTTGATATTTATTTTGAAAACATTTTATTATATTCTTAAACTTTAAAAACGATCTTCTGAAAAATCAAGTTTTTGATATATGACGTTGTTGAAAGGAGTGAGCGATTTACCTTCCCTATCCTTACTATCCTACCTGCGGACAAGCATCTAAATAACAAGGGTTTGCTTTTAATAATAAAAGTATTTTAAAGACTTTATCATGCCTCCCTCTACTTCGATTCCCGAAATTTATCGTACTGTTTGAACCATCTCAAAACACCTTTCGCTTCAAATTTTGGACGGGTGTTTTTTATGACTGCGAACTGATGGCGACAGGTTTTGATAATTGTGTACGTTTAGTTAAGACCTTAACAAAGAGATTGGTACATAATATTCATGTAAAAATATTGGATTATTAGTTCCTTTCTGCCTTTGAAATGAGGCCGGCGCAGAAGGTAAAAATACCCTTCTTCTTCTTCTTCTTTCCATGTTCACTCCCTAGGTGGAGCATATGGCCAACGAGACGTCTCCGAGTCACTCTGTCACGCGCCATCTCCTTGGCTTCCTCCCAGGTCAGTCCGGCGTCTCGAAGTTCCGCTGACTTATAAATACCCTTCCCGGTATTAATCGACCCCACAGTTAGAAATACCTTGCCCATCCATAGTGTGTTAACCTTTTAACCGCGTTCACTTTGTTCCTGAGAGACGCCCGTGCGCGGCGGTATTTTGCCGTTTTTTAAATGATTACTTTTATCATGTATTTAGTTAAGAAACTATTTATTTTCTTTAACAAAAACCTTCAATGGGATTCATTGTGCCTTTTTAGTACTCTATAATACACTCGTGTCACATTATTCTTGAAATATATCGTAGTATAAACAAATAAGATCGTAACATAAATAAATCAAAGCACGCATCGTGTGTCACTCTTACCCACTGGCGATGCGTAGCGTCGAGAGTGAGACAGATATAGGGTATGATTATGGCGCGAACTAATTACCGACCGCAAGAAAAATCAGGGATCTGTTCTTTTATTTATCCTTGTGATGTTACAAATTATTACTCAGATATTTCAACAGATGTCATAAGGCCAAGGATTGACGTATTATTTTATCCAAAGTTCCACACCATGAAAAAATCCCTCCAAGTTGAATTGAGGTTCGAAACTTGGAGCAAAGTAAAAACACAAACGGTTATGTCAGCCGCGTACAGGGAATGTTTTGTGAAAACACATACGGTTATGCGAGCCGCGTGGATCCGGTTAATTTTATCAATAATGCATATCATAGCCTTGCCCCCTTTCCTTAAGGTTGAGACTGACCAGAGCATTTTGTCGTAATATAACACGTTACGATGCGAGCATTCAGGCAGTCAGTACAGCAAGCCGAGCGCTCCATCCATAGTTTCGGATGCTCGGTGATGTTTGCTGCGAGCGATGTTACGACGAAATGCTCCAGTCAGTCTCCACCTTTATATCGCCATTGGAACATCTCCCATACATGGCTTAGCCTCACTAAAAGATTGCATTCAGTCTACTTTCATCCTTCCTACTCACATCCCGACTCCTGTATTGTGTATAACACGTGATGGGTAAACATTACCGCAAAGTGACTGCTGAGACAGTTTGATTGCTGTCTGCAGGTGCAAGTGTACCGCAAGAAGAACCCCCTGGCGCTGTACTGCGAGCTGGCCGAGGAGCCCATCCTGGACGCCACGGGGGAGTACTGCCGCCGCCTGGCCGCGAACTTGCTGCAGACCTGCGACGTGTCCCAATACATGAAGGAGGTCCTGAGAGGTGAGCCGGGCTGCGGCCTATATCCTTAATCTTTCATTTTCACTGATATGTATTTACTACACTTCGACTCTAATAACTTCTTCTTCTCCGTCTTAATCCTCATTGCTGGGTTTATATGATGCAGTGCCCTATGCACCATTGGGGTGCGGATAAGGGTTTTATTATTATTATTATTTGAAGAACATCACAGCTTTACCTATCTTATTTTTCGCGGAAACAAAATTAGTTAATTGTTTTTTGTTTTTTGCATTTCTCTTTAAGTACTTTTTTGCCTTCAATTTTTGTAATATTACAATATTATAATTGTCTTGGATTCCCAAAAAATTCAAGTTTAAAATGAACACTGACAAAAGTCAGTCTACAGCCAGCTCAGGCGCTACCATCGACACAATTTTTTCGTTATTTAACCTTTTAACCGCGTTAACTTTGTTCCTAAGAGATGCCCGTGCGCGGCGGTATTTCGCCGTTTTTTAAATGATTACTTTTATCATGTATTTAGTTATGAAACGATTTATTTTCCTAAACAAAAACGTTCAATGGGATTCATTGTGCCTTTTTGGTACTCTATAATACAGGTGTTTCACATTATTCTTGAAATATATCGTAATATAAACAAATTAGATCGTAACATAAATAAATCAAAGCACGCATCGTGTGTCACTCTTACCCACTGGCGATGCGTAGCGTCGAGAGTGAGACAGATATAGGGCATGATTATGGCGCGGACTAATTACCGACCGCAAGAAAAATCAGGGATCTGTTCTTTTATTTATCCTTGTGATGTTACAAATTATTAGTCAGATATTTCAACAGATGTCATAAGGCCAAGGATCGACGTATTATTTTATCCAAAGTTCCACACCATGAAAAAATCCCTCTTAGTTGAACTGAGATTCGAAACTTGGAGCAATGTAAAAACACAAACGCTTATGTCAGCCGCGTATGGGGCATGTTTTGTTAAAACACATACGGTTATGCGAGCCGCGTGGATCCGGTTAAGAAATATTAAATTAATTGTATCATATTGTCTATAATTAAATTAATTGTATCATACTTTATCTTTCATAAACCCATCATTGCTCAGGGATGTTTGGATGTTCTATACAAATTTGCAGTCAGGTTTGCTTTCAACACCTACTCTGGGCAACTAGAAACTGCTGAAATGCGAATGCTTAGGTGGTCAGCTGGAGTGTCCCTTATAGACAACATAAAGAGTTCACAAATTTGTAGAAGCCTGGCTGTAACAGGCATCAATAGTAAGGTAGAGGAAAGGCAATTGGATATGGTATGGGCACATAGGACGCAGAGACCCTGATCATATTGTGAACCAGGCACTCGCCGTGGATCTTCCTCGAAAGACATCTAGAGGAAGATCAAAGAATTCATGGATGCTGCAGAGAGATAACATGATTCGAAGGCATGGCCTAGGTGACGTGGTATATGATAAAAGTACCTACAACCTGAGGACGAGGAGAGCTGACACCAGCAGTATACAAAGGCGATAAATTGGGATGGAGCTAGAAAGAAGATCAAGTCTGCTTTGATTGAAACGTCTATAATTTGATATTTTCTTTGGTTGTTAGGTATGGAGCACGAAATGACCAGAGGGGCATTCTATTTGCATAACTCTTCACTCAAGAAACTAAGGGGTGTTTATGAAAAGCACATGGTAAGTCAATACATATGCTATATAAAAAAGTTTTTTCATCTCACCAATAGATGTCTCTCGTGAAGTTCTAGTGATTGAAGAACAATGTTTTAAAATTGGTTCATATATATATATATATATAGAACTTCCAAGAATTTGAGTAGTGTGGTTGTCAATAATGGGTAGAATTGGTGAATTGTGTGCAAAGTGATCACTTAAACCAGCCTATGACGGTCGTCAGCCCCGCAAATGCCCAGACTTCCATATTCTTCTTCATCTCTGATGAGATGTCAAAAAATAATATGATAAATCCTCCTATAATTGTAGTTAATTCAGATTTGTGAACAAGTATTTGGACACACTCAAAATGTTGTAAATAAATATGTTTTTTACATCTCAACATAGACAAAGAAGAATATCAAAGTCTGGGTATTTACAGAGTGATCACTTAACACGCGTGTAACATTCGCCATTCTACCCATGATTGACAACCACACTACTCATATTTTTAGAACTCACACTCGCCCACTTGGTACCTGAAGCGGAGGGCTGATCACCATTCCTTCATATGTTTACGATCAAGATAACACTGTGTTTATACGATGCAGTGCCCTATGCACCATTGAAGTGCGGATAAGGGTTTGAATGAATGACTAATATACAATTTTTCACCTATGATTTGTGTGAAACATACTTAGAAAGCTCCTGACAGCAATTTGATAGCCGGATTTTTTTTACAGGTGGCGGAACATTTAAATTTCCTCCACGCGGAATGTCTCAACATGGTCGTCGGGGAGCACTCGACGGATCTGCGGAACGTTTACACGCTCCTCAGGAGCATTCCGGGCGCGATGAAGCCTCTCCTGGACATCACCCTCAACCACATCAAGGTCTGTGTTTATGTTGAGCCCTTTTATGTTTGGTTATTTTATTTTTTATTTTTGATAATTTTTATTTTTAAATAATATAATATATTTTTGTCACGGTGTTGGTTTATTGGCTAATAAACTCATTAATTTATTAATTGTCTGCCTCCGTAGTGTAATGGTTAGCACGCTCGGCTACCGTTCTGGAGGTCCCGGGTTCGATTCCCAGGGGGGTGTCAAATAAATATATATGATTTTTTCACTCTAATATTTATTCAATATTACCCTGGACTGGTACCTGAAGCGGAGGGCTGATCACCTTTCCTTCATGTGTAAACGATCAAGATAACACTGCGTTTATACGACACAGTGCCCTATGCACCATTGGAAAGCAGATTTTTTTAAATTTTAAAAAAAAAATAATAAAACAGTACATTTTCTTCAAAATTAAAAAATAAACTTTCTGCCCTGTAGCAGGTAAATATTAGGTTAAAAATATGCCTGTTTTGCTGGGATATAGTTCATTTTCTGGGCATTCCGAAAACATGTACAACTAAAAATTGTCAATTTTTGATTTATGACGTTCTTGAAAGGAGTGAGCGATATAAATTAAAATGGAGTTCTACAAATTAAACGCCAAATCGATAAATAACGTGACATGTATTTGATATTATTTTTTGACATCTCATCAAAGATGAAGAAGAATATGGAGGTCTGGGCATTTACGGGGCTGACGACCGTCATAGGCTGATTTAAGTGATCACTTTTCACACGTGTAACATTCACCAATTCTACCCATTATTGACAACCACACCACTCAAATTCTTGGAAGTTCTATAAGTATATATGAACCAATTTAGAAACCTTATTCTTGAATCACTAGAACTTCACTAAAGACATCTATCTTCATCTTTGATGAGATGTCAAAAAATAATATAGTAATAGTAATAGTAATATAGTAATTTACTATATTATTTTTTGACATCTCATCAAAGATGAAGATAGATGTCTTTAGTGAAGTTCTAGTGATTCAAGAATAAGGTTTCTAAATTGGTTCATATATACTTATAGAACTTCCAAGAATTTGAGTGGTGTGGTTGTCAATAATGGGTAGAATTGGTGAATGTTACACGTGTGAAAAGTGATCACTTAAATCAGCCTATGACGGTCGTCAGCCCCGTAAATGCCCAGACCTCCATATTCTTCTTCATCTTTGATGAGATGTCAAAAAATAATATGAAAATAACTCCTGTAATTGGAGACAATCCAGATTTTGTGAACAAGTATTTGGACACACTCAAAATGTTGTACATGTATTTGATATGTATTTTTATATTTTATTATTACATTTTCGTTTTGTTTTTACCGATTGAACATGTGAAGATTGGTTGTAACCTTTTCACGCAAGCGTAACGCTCCGTTACGATTGACCAGAGCAACGTTGACAAATTCCAGAGCCAGGGGCTGCAGGCCACGGGCGACCTGAAGGGGGAGAGCGCGCACAACCAGTTTGTGGAGCAGATGCTCGCCATCCACAACAAGTACAGGGAGCTCTTTGCGTCGGTAAGCCCCATTGTCGTCTTAATCTGTGTCCAATCCGATCGATTGGGGCCGTCGGACCCTCTGGACGGCCGGTCATTCGAGTAGGGGTGCGAGTAACTAACAAACAACATGTTTTTATTTATTTTAGATATGTTTTATATTTGGCTTTTTGTATTATATTTAGATATTATTATATTTGTCCGCCTCCGTAGTGTAATGGTCAGCACGCTCGCCTACCGTTCTGGAGGTCCCGGGTTCGATTCCCAGGGGGGTTTAATAAATAAAAGTGATTTTTTCACTCTAATATACCTGATTGTGCCAAGTTTTCCTCGGTCGTCCTCTGCTTCTTTTTCCAACTACATTCGCCCCATAAATTTGTTTAACCGTTCTTTCTTCATTCATACGCTCCACATGTCCAAACCATCTCAACACATCTTTCTTAATTTTATCGAAAACGCTTATCTCAGCCTTACATTCTTTCCTTATTTGATCATTCGAACATCTATCAAACATCGTTTTGCCACACATTCGTCTGAGGGATTTTTTACAAAAACGTGATTATTGACAACTATTTGATATCTTACGAGCTTAATATCAATTATAAGCAATTTTAAACATCAATTAAAATCCACCTCCGTAGTGTAATGGTCAGCACGCTGGGCTACCGTTCTGGAGGTCCCGGGTTCGATTCCCAAGGGGGGTAAAATAAATATAAGTGATTTTTTCACTCATATTTATTCAATATTACCCTGGACTGGTACCTGAAGCGGAGGGCTGATCACCTTTCCTTCATGTGTAAACGATCAAGATAACACTGCGTTTATATGACGCAGTGCCCTATGCACCATTGGGGTGCGGATAAGGTTTTTAAACATCAAAGTATAATATATTGGCTTATTATAAATGACTAACTGTATTGATGTTTATTTTGTTGCCAAGCAAAAGTGACTTAAATGGCCCTCCTGAACATTTTACATTTTGTTAGTTGGTCAGTTTCTCCTGTACGACTACAATATACAGTATCTAATATAAAAATATACTAATGAATACACTAATAGAGAAACAAAAAGTCTTAAACATAAAATAATTATAAAATAACAAATAGTAAGCACTGGTAAATACATGTCGCTCACTCCTTTCAAGAACGTCATAAATCAAAAAACTTGATTTTTGAGGAGAACGTTTTTAAAGTTTAAAAATATAACACAATGTACTAAAAATAACTATCAAGCCACTTATTGAACTTTTTACTGTGCGACAGATCTTTTTAGGTAAAACCTGAAGGTTTTTTTTCCATTTGAAAAATATTTAGTTTATTTCAAAAAATAATTAAACAATACCTTTTCTTCAAAATGCAAAAACAACACTTTCTGCCCTGTAGTGGTTAAATATTAAGTCAAAGATGTGCAGCTTTTGCTGGGATATAGTACATTTTCTGGGTATTCCGAAAACATGCTCAACTGAAAATTGACGATTTTTGATTTATGACGTTCTTGAAAGGAGTGAGCGATGTCTCCTTCACACACTATCAGCGAGCAGCGAGAGAGAGTGAAACACAACGCTTACATTTATCCATTATAACATGGAGAAGAAATACAACATTTTGAGTGTGTCCAAATACTTGTTCACAAAATCTGGATTATCTCCAATTACAGGAGTTATTTTCATATTATTTTTTGACATCTCATCAAAGATGAAGAAGAATATGGAAGTCTGGGCATTTACGAGGCTGACGACCGTCATAGGCCGGTTTAAGTGATCACTTTACACACGTGTAACATTCACCAATTCTACCCATTATTTACAACCACACTACTCAAATTCTTGGAATTACTCCTGTAATTGGAGATAATCCAGATTTTGTGAACAAGTATTTGGACACACTCAAAATGTTGTAAATAAATTATCTGGTCAAATTATAAGCTTAATAATAAAAATGAAAATGGTATTTTCTGGCGTTTCTCATGTGTGTGATTATAATCCAGGATTCGGACCTCACATACTAATATAAGAGTTTCTGCTTAGTAAAAAGCTTCTTTACATCTCACCAATAGATGTCTCTAGTGAAGTTCTAATGATTCAAGAACAAGGTTTCTAAATTGGTTTATTTATAGAACTTCCAAGAATTTGAGTAGTGTGGTTGTCAATAATGGGTAGAATTGGTGAATGTTACACGTGTGTAAAGTGATCACTTAAACCAGCCTATGACGGTCGTCAGCCCCGTAAATGCCCAGACTTCCATATTCTTCTTCATGTTTGATGAGATGTCAAAAAATAATATGGAGAAGAAATGCTGAGAAAGTACACACTTCAAGGCGGATAACAATATATTAAATAAATCTAAACTTTCAAAAGCATTGGCTATCATTTGAAGCGGCGGAATGGGAGAGAACATGGCATAGTTTATATTTGATACTTTTACAAATCATGGCATCAGATCCGGTATTTCTTGCTATATAACCGAAAGCTGATGTATAGGATTTTGGTGGCCAAAAGGTTCAAATGTGATGTTATAATTTGTTTTTAGGTGTTTGATAGTGACCAAGCCTTCTTAGGGGCGCTAGATAAAGCGTGTAGCGCGGTCATCAATGCCAGACACAAGGACCAGCCGTGCAAGAGTCCGGAGTTATTAGCGAGGTGTGTATAATTTAATTTTTATACTTTATAGGTAATTTTTATACTTGAGATGAAGCATCTATCTTTTTGTATAAGGTACTGCATCAAATTGATGAAATTTTGACCATTTTGAACTGTGTTTTTTCACAAAAATAAAGCTAAAAATCAACATTTTGAGTGTGTCCAAATACTCGTCACAACTACCTTAGTAAGCTCAAAGCTGGTGCAAGCGAGGAATGGAATAAAATATTCTCTATAACATCCACTGGATCCTATTATAAGTCAGTCCAACCCGTGATACCCAATTCAATTCAATTCAATTCAATTTATTCAATAATTAATATATACATTACAAACAAACATTTAAGGCGTATACATTAAAAAAACAAATTAAAAATTACTCAAGAAGACTCTTGTTAAATGTGTAGAAGAATCTCGCTTCGGAAAACTCCTTCGGACACATGGAACAGATCAATATCCAATGTGATATTGTTCAACATAGCGGTAGCTCTTCCTACAGGCATAACCATCGGCAGGTTGATCCTGTGTATAGGAATGTGAAACAATCTATGCCGACGCTGTCTTAGGTAACTATCGGGAACATACAGACCAATGCTCTGGATAATTTCAGGATTATCGATCATACCGCGCAACAATCGATAAAAATGCGTAGTCAAATACACATTCCTTCTAGTCTCTAAACTATTGTAGCCAAGCATACCCTGGAGAAACTGGGTCGGGTAGAGCCGAGGATAATAGCCGTACTCTCTCATGTAGAGATCCCCTTGGTTCCGCAAAATCAAGATTCCCAAGCTGAATGTGTCCCTTCTGTGCAGGCTGAGGATCGGACACACAGTACTTGCATCCCACCTCAAAAAGATTAACAAAATAACTTGTTCGTTGTGCGCGTGTGGAGAGGAGGATGAGACTGCTGACCACATATTTTTCAACTGCCCCTTACTCCCTAACCTCGAGTTCATTCAGGACATTCGGTCGGAGGGTTTGTCCTTCCCGCTGAGTGTCCAACGCCTTTTGTCAATCAACTCCAAAAATATTAATGGTGCGATCATTAGACATGTAAAAAAGTATAGCAAAAACGTGTGACCCCAAAAAGAAATCATTAAAAAAAAATTGTTTAAGTAAAATCACTAGTGTGGCAGGTATCACCCAAAATTGGATGCTTTGAGAGTAAAAAAAAAAAAATCTCGTCACAAATTTAGATTATCTCCAATTAGGAGTAACTAACTAACTAACCATCACGCCGCTTCCCCGTAGGGGTAGGCAGAGAGAATAGAGCGCCACACCACTCTGTCCTTGCAAACATTCTTCGCCTCTTCCACGTTCATGCATCTCCTCATACATACCCGCCGATTGTTACGACTCCTAACATGACCACTTTCAAGTATTTGGCATACCTGATCGTGCCATGTTTTTCTCGGTCTTCCTCTGCTTCTTTTCCCGCTAACATTCGCCTCATAAATTTGTTTTACCGTTCTTTCCTCACTCATTCGTTCTACATGTCCAAACCATCTCAACACACCTTTCTTAATTTTATCGATAATGCTTATCTCAGCTTTGCATTCCTTCTTTATTTCACTATTCGTACATCTATCATACATCGTTTTGTCGCACATTCTTCTGAGAGATCGCATTTCGACTGCATTCAGTCTACTTTCATCCTTCTTTTGCCAACTCCACGTTTCACTTCCATACATTAGAGTTGGAACCAGGATTCCGTTGTGCACTGCCAGTTTAGCTTGCGTTGATAGGTTTTTATTTGCTATAACTGATTTCGGTGCACCATTAACTTTGTTCCCAGCATTCACTCTCCTTTCTTAGTCTTTATCAATCTTTCCATCCCTAGAAAACATACTACCCAAATACACGAAATCATCTACCTGTTAGGAGTTATTTTTTATATTATTTTTTTGACATCTTAACATACATAGACGGAGAAGAATATGGAAGTCTGGTCATTTAAGGGGCTTACGGCCATCATAGGCTGGTTTAAGTGATCACTTTACACACTCGTAGCATTCTACCCATGATTGATGAGATGTCAAAAAATTAATATAAAAAAATAACTCTTGAATTTGCAAATCACATAATAGATACAAATCACTCATTTCACTCTCATAAACTAAAATTATTACACCTTGTACCACATAGAGGCCACATAATGAATTACTCTAAAAATTAAATTCTAATAATAATTTAATACATATTATATTGTTTCAAAATTATTCACCTTTGCTTTCCATTTTTCCTTTATTTTCAAACTCCTCCCCTTTGATTAACCTCCCCTCCCCCTATCTTACCCCTCTCCTTATTTTTAGAACAGTTAAATATTGTCCGCCTCCGTAGTGTAATGGTCAGCACGCTCGGCTACCGTTCTGGAGGTCCGGGGTTCGATTCCCAGGGGGGTCAAATAAATATAAGTGATTTTTTTCACTCTAATATTTATTCAATATTACCCTGGACTGGTACCTGAAGCGGAGGGCTGATCACCTTTCCCTCGTGTGTTAACGATCAAGATAACACTGTGTTTGTATAATGCAGTGCCCTATGCACCATTGGGGTGCGGATAAGGGTTTGAATTGAAATATTCATTATGTTTTACTTTACATTTAGACCTGAAGATGGAAGCTTAGCTTACGAAACTAATCGTCATAAAATAAACTCAAGTGTTTTTCTTTTACAATTTCATCATGTCTTTATTACAAAGAGAATGCCAAAACAATAAATAAAAGTTATATTTTAATTATAAAACGGAAAATTGCTTCAAATATAAATTTTATCAAATTATTACGCCCGATACAAGGAGATGACGTTGTTTCTAAAATATCCAATGTCTGTTTGCTTCACTCCAAGGTACTGCGACGGCCTGCTGAAGAAGAGCTCCCGGGGAGTGTCGGAGTCGGAGGCGGAGGAGCGCCTGGCCTCCTCCATAGTCATCTTCAAGTACATCGACGACAAGGACGTCTTCCAGAAGTTCTACGCCCGCCTCATGGCCAAGCGGCTCATCCACCAGCAGAGCTACAGCATGGACCAGGAGGAGGCCATGATCAACCGGCTGAAGCAGGTTCGTACTGGGCCAGTGTGTTTATACATACAGACTAGGCCATATCGCTCACTCCTTTCAAGAACGTAACTTCTAAATAAAGTACATTTTATTTTACGACTTCTACGAGTCTACATATCAATTGAACAGACCACATATCGCTCACTCCTTTCAAGAACGTCATGAATCAAAAATCGTCAATTTTCAGTTGTGCATGTTTTCGGAATGCCCAGACAATGTACTATATCCCAGCAAAAGCGACATATGTTAAACTTAATATTTCCCCGCTACAGGGCAGAAAGTGTTGTTTTTGCATTTTGAAGAAAAGGTATTGTTTTATTGTTTTTTAAATACACTAAATATTTTTCGAATGGAGAAAAAACCTTCAGGTTTTACCTAAAAAGATCTGTTGCACAGTAAAAAGTTCAATAAGTGGCTTGATATTTATATTTAATACATTGTGTTATATTTTTAAACTTTAAAAACGTTCTCCTGAAAAATTTTTTTTTTTGATTTATGACGTTTTAATTTACTTTTTATTTCCTCAGAAAAATATTCACATTTGGTTTATACATAAAAACACATTGAATTGAACCGGCGATTCCATTTAGTACATTCCCACACTTCCATATAACAAATAAAACTGTTATTGCGTCATATTTAGATGATAATAGTATGAAGTGGCGGATATTGGGCTTGGGAGGCCCCAGACTTTTCCCAGACCCTGCCGTGTTTCACATTATTTATTATATTCTTAAACTTTTAAAACGATCTCCTGAAAAATCAAGTTTTTTGATATATCGCTCACTCCTTTCAAGAACATCATAAATAAAAAAACTTTATTTTTCAGGAGATTGTTTTTAAATTTTAAAAATATAACACAATGTATTAAAAATAAATATCAAGCCACTTATTGAAATTTTTACTGTGCAACAGATCTTTTTAGGTAAAACCTGACTGTTTTTTCTTCATTTGAAAAATATTTGGTATATTTTAAAAAAATAATTAAACAATACTTTTTCTTCAAAATGCAACAACAACATTTTCTGCCCTGTAGCGGGTAAATATTAAGTTAAAAATATGCTGCTTTTGCTGGGATTTAGTAGTTTTTCTGGGCATTCTGAAAACATGCGCAACTGAAAATTGACGATTTTTGATTTATGACGTTCTTGAAAGGAGTGAGCGAAATATCAAGCCACTTATTGAACTTTTTACTGTGCAACAGATCTTTTTAGGTAAAACCTGAAGGTTTTTTCTCCATTTGAAAAGTATTTAGTATATTTAAAAAATATAATTAAACAATACCTTTTCTTTAAAATGCAAAATCAACACTTTCTGCCCTGTAGCGGGTAAATATTAAGTTGAAAATATGCCTCTTTTGCTGGGATATGTAACGGATTTGCAGATAGAGTACTTTACGCAGGGACCGTCGATATATTTGTGATGTTATTACAGGCCTGCGGTTACGAGTTCACGAACAAGCTGCTGAGGATGTTCACCGACATAGCCATCTCGGGAGACCTGAACTCCAAGTTCCAGGACTTCCTCAAGAAGGAGAGCACCGACGCCGGGATGGGCTTCAGCATACACGTGAGCATTTTTTATTAAATTTTATATTTTAATTATTTTTATGTATTTATTTCATAGATACATAGATACATTCATAGATACATATTTATTTCGTAGATACATGTATATGTATTACGGCTCTTTAGGCATGGCCTATGTTGAGCCGAATACTAACATGTTAATGCAATTTTTTAACATTTTTTCACTCTAATATTTATTCAATATTACCCTTGACTGGTACCTGAAGCGGAGGGCTTATCACCTTTCCTTCATGTGCTAACGATCAAGATAACACCGCGTTTATATAATGCAGTGTCTTATGCACCATTGGGGTGTGGATAAGGGTTAATAGAAAGATATAAGAAATTGAATATCTAGGTGTAGGTCTCAAGTTGTGCAAGACCCAGAGTTTGGCTACGCTGGATTTATCGAATGAACGTGTCGTGTTGTCGTGTGTCAGGTGCTGCAGGCGGGCGCGTGGCCGCTCAGCGCCGCCGGGGCCATGGCCGGCGCGGCGCCCCCCCAGCTGGAGCGCCCCATCCAGCTGTTTGAGAAGTTCTACCACAACTCCTACAGCGGGCGGAAACTCACGTGGCTGCACCACCTGTGCATGGGTGTGTATCTTGCTAAATTTCTCGCCTCTTGCACATTCGCGCTTCTCCTTATATACCATACATACCTGACTTTTCGATCCCTAACGGACCTGTTTAGCATTCTTCTCATGACGTATGGTTGAAATGCATCCGAGCTGTGTGTGCTTTCCAGGCGAGCTGAAGCTGTGCTACCTGCGCCGGCCGTACTATGTGAGCATGCAGACGGCGCAGATGGCGCTGGCGCTGGAGTTCGAGCGCGCCGACGCGCACTCGCTCGCGGAGCTGGCGCGCGCCACGCGCCTGCCCGCCGACGCGCTGCAGCGCCACGCGTCCGCGCTGGTCGAGGCGCGCCTGCTCACGCTGCAGGGCGACATCGCCGGTGAGCATCCTCATGGTCTTGCAGACACGTCTTAGCCCCTAGTGCCAGAGTCATCCTCTGTCCCTACAATCTGTGTGTGTGTGTTGAGGAGTCTGTCCCTGGCAGTCACTCAAACTGTATGTGTGTGCTTCGGGTTGTCTGCCCCTACAAGCTGTGTGCATCTGGCAGTCTACCCCTACAAGCTGTGTGTGTGTGTGTTGAGGAGTCTGTCCCTGGCAGTCACTCAAACTGTATGTGTGTGCTTCGGGTTGCCTGCCCCTACAAGCTGTGTGCATCTGGCAGTCTACCCCTACAAGCTGTGTGTGTGTGTGTTGAGGAGTCTGTCCCTGGCAGTCACTCAAACTGTATGTGTGTGCTTCGGGTTGCCTGCCCCTACAAGCTGTGTGCATCTGGCAGTCTACCCCTACAAGCTGTGTGTGTGTGTGTTGAGGAGTCTGTCCCTGGCAGTCACTCAAACTGTATGTGTGTGCTTCGGGTTGTCTGCCCCTACAAGCTGTGTGCATCTGGCAGTCTACCCCTACAAGCTGTGTGTGTGTGTGTTGAGGAGTCTGTCCCTGGCAGTCACTCAAACTGTATGTGTGTGCTTCGGGTTGTCTACCCCTACAAGCTGTGTGCCTCAGGCAGTCTGCCCCTACAAGCTGTGTGTGTGTGTGTTGAGGAGTCTGTCCCTGGCAGTCACTCAAACTGTATGTGTGTGCTTCGGGTTGTCTGCCCCTACAAGCTGTGTGCATCTGGCAGTCTACCCCTACAAGCTGTGTGTGTGTGTGTTGAGGAGTCTGTCCCTGGCAGTCACTCAAACTGTATGTGTGTGCTTCGGGTTGTCTACCCCTACAAGCTGTGTGCCTCAGGCAGTCTGCCCCTACAAGCTGTGTGTGTGTGTGTTGAGGAGTCTGTCCCTGGCAGTCACTCAAACTGTATGTGTGTGCTTCGGGTTGTCTGCCCCTACAAGCTGTGTGCATCTGGCAGTCTACCCCTACAAGTTGTGTGTGTGTGTGTTGAGGAGTCTGTCCCTGGCAGTCACTCAAACTGTATGTGTGTGCTTCGGGTTGTCTGCCCCTACAAGCTGTGTGCATCTGGCAGTCTACCCCTACAAGCTGTGTGTGTGTGTGTTGAGGAGTCTGTCCCTGGCAGTCACTCAAACTGTATGTGTGTGCTTCGGGTTGCCTGCCCCTACAAGCTGTGTGCATCTGGCAGTCTACCCCTACAAGCTGTGTGTGTGTGTGTTGAGGAGTCTGTCCCTGGCAGTCACTCAAACTGTATGTGTGTGCTTCGGGTTGCCTGCCCCTACAAGCTGTGTGCATCTGGCAGTCTACCCCTACAAGCTGTGTGTGTGTGTGTTGAGGAGTCTGTCCCTGGCAGTCACTCAAACTGTATGTGTGTGCTTCGGGTTGTCTGCCCCTACAAGCTGTGTGCATCTGGCAGTCTACCCCTACAAGTTGTGTGTGTGTGTGTTGAGGAGTCTGTCCCTGGCAGTCACTCAAACTGTATGTGTGTGCTTCGGGTTGTCTGCCCCTACAAGCTGTGTGCATCTGGCAGTCTACCCCTACAAGCTGTGTGTGTGTGTGTTGAGGAGTCTGTCCCTGGCAGTCACTCAAACTGTATGTGTGTGCTTCGGGTTGTCTACCCCTACAAGCTGTGTGCCTCAGGCAGTCTGCCCCTACAAGCTATGTGTGTGGATCGGGCAGTCTGTCCCCATAAGCTGTGTGAGTGTGTATGTAAGCGTTTGGCAGTCTTTCCCCACAAGCTGTGAGCGTCGACCAGTCCGCTCCTGCAATCTGTGTGTGCTTCGAATTCCCTAATCCTCCACTGCACTGACACCTCTTGCCTCCAGATCCGGACAGCGTGGTGTCGCTGAACCTGGACTTCACATCCAAGCGCACCAAGCTGCGGGTAGCGGGCGGCGGCGGCGGCGCGGGCGGCGCAGCCGCGCGGGAGCAGCAGGAGGCCGACCGCACCGCGGCCTCCGTGGACGAGGACCGCAAGATGTACCTGCAGGCCGCCATCGTCAGGATCATGAAGGCCCGGAAGGTAACAACAAACTCTCAACCAATGATCAGAGTTCTAACCTCATTCGTTCATTCCTATAAACGCAGTGTTAACTTGATCGTTAACACACTAATATAAAACACTACGATGGCAAAATAAATAATAATAATAAAATAAACTTTTAGTTTCTGTAACTTCTCTTATGTCTTCTAACTTCTCTTCTGTCCGCCTCCGTAGTGTAATGGTCAGCACGCTCGGCTACCGTTCTGGAGGTCCCGGGTTCGATTCCCAGGGGGGTCAAATAAATATAAGTGATTTTTTCACTCTTTATTTATTCCAAATTACCCTGGACTGGTACCTGAAGCGAAGGGCTGATCACCTTTCCTTCGTGTGTTAACGATCAATATAACACTGCGTTTGTATAATGCAGTGCCCTATGCACCATTTGGGTGCGGAAAAGGGTTTGAATGAACTTTTCCCTTTGTAATGTATTGTTGACACTCTGTTGTGTTTCTTCTCCGCAGATTCTCCGGCACAACGACCTGATCCAGGAGGTGTTTGCGCAGGCGCGGGCGGCCTTCGCGCCCAACATAGCCATGATCAAGAAGTGCATCGAGTCGCTGATCGACAAGCAGTACATCGAGAGGACGCCCGGCGTCAGCGACGAGTACAGCTACGTGGCCTAGTGGACCCCCCATCGGGTCTCGGGGACCAGCCGGGCTGTGCCGAGCGCCGGGCGCGGGTCGACTGGGACGCTCCGTCTGTGATACGCTTCCGGGCGGGTGAAATGCTACACGAGATGAACTGGCTTATCGAGAGAGAATAGAACGCCATGCTACTATGTCCTTGCAAACAGTCTTCATATATCGTAGTCATACAGGAGAATGTGACCAAGTGCATTTTTAACAAAAACGTGATCATTGACTATTTGATATCTTACTAGCTTAATATTGCCCTGAAAAAAATCTCAAAGGATTTTGAACTGAGAAGTATGATATATTGAATTGTTAAAAATGACTAACTGCATTGATGTTTATTTTGTTGCCAAGCAAAAGTGACTTCAATGGCCCTCCTGAACATTTTACGTTTTGTTAGTTGGTCACTTGCTCCTGTACGACTACGATATCTATCTGAGTCACATTTTGACTGCATTCAGTCTACTTTCTTTTGCTAACTGCATGATTTCGTTCCGTATATTAGCGTTGGTACTAGGACTCTGTTGTGTCCTGCCACTTTGGCTTTCAGCAACTAACTAACCAGATAGAATAGAACTCCATGCTACTATGTCCATGCGAACGATCTTCATATATCTATCTGAGGGTTCGCATTTCAACTGCATTCAGTCTACTTTCATCTTTTTATTGCCAACTTCATGGTTCTCTTCTCTGTATATAAGTGTTAGTACTAGGACTCCATGGTTTACCGCCAGTTTAGCTTAGCTAACTCACAAACTAACCAGAGAGAATAGAACGCCATGCCACAATGTATATCCTTGCAAACAACCTTCATATATCTATCTGAGGGATCGTATTTCGACTGCATTCAGTCTGTACAACTATGATTTATTTCCAAATATTAGTGTTGGTACTAGGACTCCATGGTTTACCGTCAGTTTAGCCTTCACTAACTAACGAACCAACTAACCAGAAAGAATGGAACGCCGCACTAATCTATCACAAACAGTCTTCGCCTCTTTCATTCTTTCAAGTATTTGAATTACTTGATCATGTCAAATTTTCCTCGGTCTTTCTCTGCCCCTACTTCTAACCATATTTGCCTCATAAATAAGTTTTATGATTCTTTCTTCACTCATTTGATCCACATGCCCAAACCATCTCAACACACCTTCCTTAGTTTGATGGATAGTGCTCATCTCAGCCTTGCATCCTTTCCTTATATCACCATTGGAACATCTACCATACATGGTCTTGCCGCACTGAGAGATGGCATTTCGACTGCATTCTTCTTTTGCCAACTCCATGCTTCACTTCTTCAATGGGACTCCGTTGTTTACTTGTTTGCTGATTTTGTGTATAAAATTTTCCGACACAAAAACGTGTAGAATTGCATTAAATTATTCTCTTATAAAACTGTCTTTAACCACCCTTCCTTCAGGTTAATTTCAGAGTTAATTCTGTTGAAAAAAATTTATCCTTTTTTCTTCAGAATTATGAAAACAGATGTTTTTGCCATATTAGGTGCTTTTAGGACAGAATTGATGTAATTTTAGGACAGAATTGATGTACTTTTAGGACAGAATTGATGTACTTTTTCGGTGGCGTGTTTCTTCTCTCCGTCTCGCATTTAATATTTTTGGCACACCCTGTGGTCAGCGCAATGGTGTGGAAAAAACGACGCGTATCGCGTACATTCGTTTGTATAGGGCAGTAAAAACTCAAAACGATACAAGGTTAGGAACAAAATCTATCGAACCACGAACTATCAATCTTTTGCCTTGTTCACTTTAGCTGGAAAGATGTATAAACCGAAAAAAAGCAACAAATACCATCTCAATTGTGTAACCAAATATGTAACAGTTATCCTTTGAGCACATCTCCACAGCCGAGTCACATTGTGAGTAGGTACCCACCTGCTGCAGACGCTCGTGTAGGCACCCACTCTATATCAACCGGAAGCAGGTCAGGGGCGGAGCGTACCGATGGGCCCGCGTGTTTTGTTGGTTTTAACTAGGAAAAAATTAATAAATCGCCGATGCGTCACTGTACTTGTATGATAATACGACGCTAATGTAAATGCAATAATTCTTATTCAGTTTTCTTCTGCCGACTCTTGACAGCATTCCGTGGTGCAAAGGGCACTACGTCGGATTGGTGCTGCATTGACTTGATCGGTCAATGCAAACAAGTGACAGCAGCCATCAAGAAACTCACTGTCCGCCACGAGCGACGTTTTGTATTGTGTGTGCTGCTGTCGCGTTCTACAGATGGCGCTGCCATTTACGGTTAAAATACTATTAAATTTTTTTTTTACCTGTTATCTGTTGCATTTCCATTTAAAAGATAGATGTAAACACGCGCGTATTCGTATGCAACATTGTGTCAAAATTTCAAGGCAATCACTGAAAATCTTTATGAGATTTAATATTTACACCAAACGAAAAATTACATTTTTTATTTGTGTATATTCATTGCGATCATCTATTTTTTATGTATATAACGATCAAGATAACACTGCTTCCACACGATGCAATGCCTTATGCACCATTTCCTACCTGGTTACATCCCAGCTTATTGTCCTTGTAGGCTGTTGGGGTCAGCTCTCCTCGTCCTCAGGCTGTAGGTCCGTCTGTCATGGACAACGTCACCTAGGCCATGCCTTCAAATCATGTTATCTCTGCAGTATCCATGAATTTCTTGGTCTTAATGCCTTTTGCACCATCAGAGAGGATAATTATATGAATGCCGTTATAGTAATGAAAGCAGGGTAGGACCTGGTGGCCTTGGCTTTGGGCATTGCGCGATGCGGCCCGGTGCCCAGTTCGCCACTGCTTTTGGATAAGAGACGGAAGGAGAAAACTGTTCTAGAACTCTGTAATTATTATTATAATGATTACACTGGCCAACAATGATTTTGTAACTGAAATTTTGATGACTGATTTGGACTAAGTTAATCGTTCTTATTCAAAGTGTATACGGTGACAAGCTTGTATCACGTCAAGTTTTGATGTTACAGCCGTATTATTGTTTGTATGGACCCCATACGTTGAAACCGTAATAGTGGTTGGTATCTAGACATGCTTTAGTCTAGGGTCTAAGGGATTCAAAAAAAATATTGATAATTATGGAGTTACAGTGGAAATATATCGCTCACTCCTTTCAAAAACGTCATAAATAAAAAAACTTGATTTTTCAGGAGAACGTTTTTTATGTTTAAAAATATAATACAATGTTTTTAAAAAATATATCAAGCCACTTATTGAACTTTTTACAGTGCAACAGATCTTTTTAAGTAAAACCTGAAGGTTTTTTCTCCATTTAAAAAATATTTAGCATGTTTAAAAAAATAATTAAACAATACCCTTTCTTCAAAATGCAAAAACAACACTTTCTGCCCTATAGCGGGTAAATATTAAGTTAAAAATATGCCACTTTTGCTGGGATATAGTACATTTTCTGGGTATTCCGAAAACATGCACAACTGAAAATTGATGATTTTTTATTTATGACGTTCTTGAAAGGAGTGAGCGATATTAACTTATTAATATTGAATACGACAGCCTTATATGTTTATATATATTTATACATAAATAATAAGATAAACTTTAGTCAAAATCAGAATAAAAAATATCCGTAGCGAAAAAATCTGACGTGCTACATTTTTTTTGCTTTCGTTTTTGAATTCGGCCCTGCAATGTGCATAATGATCAGGTATTTTCACGCCAGTTACAAAATAAAAGTTGTAAATTGTTGGCCAGTGTTATTTATACTGTAGGCAATAATGTATGATAGGAAACCAGTTCTTGACTGTATCAACACGCAATTTTTGATGATTTGAATTTTTTAGTCTTACCGCAAAGTGACTGCCGGATCAATTAATGAAATCAAATATACTGTTCACTGTGATAATTATTTAATATCACCCCGGAGAATGGGACTGATCGCCCTAGCATCTCAACATAGACGAAGAAGAATATATCGTAAGTGTACTGGCAAAAAACTTGGAAATATGTAATTTTGACTTTGAGTTTTCAAGATTCTTTAAACTGGGAAAATACACCAAGTAGTTGTATGTCATATAGTTATGACGTCTGGGAATTTACGGGACTTACGACCGTCATAGGCTGGTTTAAGTGATCACTTTACACGCGTGTATCGTTCACCGATTCTACCCATTATTGACAACCACACTACATAATTCTTGGAAGTTTTACACATTTCACTTTTCCAGTTTCACTTCAGTTCCGCAATTCTTTGGGTCACATCTGTTACCTTGGTCTTTTCCCTTATCCAAACATTCATTTTTTGTATTATTTTTTGACATCTCATCAAAGATGAAGAGGAATATGGGAGTCTGGGAATTTATGAGACTTACGACCGTCATAGGCTGGTTTAAGTGATCACTTTACACGCGTGTATCGTTCACCAGTTCTACCCATTATTGACAGCCACACTAATTCAATCTACTTTGAGATGTCAAAAAATAATATGAAAAATAACTCCTATAATTGGAGATAATCCAGATTTGTGAACAAGTATTTATAGATGGTGGAGTATGATGTGGCTTGAATGGTGAACGTGACACAGCGTATGAAGTGATCAATCAAAACCAGCCAAGGCACGTCCTGTTAACGCACGGACTTTAGTATTCTTCTTCATCTATGTTTGGATATTAATACAATCTTTATATGGTATAAACAACAGTGGAGCGAATCCAAAATTCGTTAGCACATTTTAGACGGGTTTTTTTAAGCCTGTGGACCGCTGGCGACGGGATTTGATAATTATGTACATATCACTCACTCCTTTCAACAACGCCATAAATAAAAAAAAATCATTTTTAAAGTTTAAAAATATAATACAATGTATTAAAAATAAATATCAAGCCACTTATTGAACTTTTAACTGTGCGACAGATCTTTTTAGGTAAAACCCGAATGTTTTTTCTCCATTTGAAAAATATTTTGTATATTTAAAAAAATAATTAAACAATACCTTTTCTTCAAAATGCAAAAACAACACTTTCTGCCCTGTAGCGGGTAAATATTAAGATAAAAATATGCCGCTTTTGCTGGGATATAGTGCATTTTCTGGGCACTCAGTAAACATGAACAACTGAAAATTGACGTTTTTTGATATATGACTTTGTTGAAAGGAGTGAGCAATATGTCATATATATATGTGGTTTTATAAGTAAATTCAACCCTAAGTTTTATAGCGGGTATTTTATTCAGGCTAAAAGTTTTAAATGTGTCGGGTTGTGGTCCCGTGGTTAGTGTCGCGGACTCTTGAATCAGAGTTTCTCGGTTCGAACCCACTCTACCACAATTTGCTACCTTTTTCTAATAATGAGCCGCCTAGGCTCACAGAAATAGTATGAAATTGAAATATTTGTGTGAATAGTAAAAACACAAATATATCTCTTTTAAAAAAAAAAATTAAAATCCCGCATTCATAGCTTATTTCCATAGGTCCCTTTAAAAACGATAGAAAGACTTTTCAATGTTTATGAATATCAATATTAGTTTTACATATTAATTGTTAAATTTATCACAGATTTTTTGAGTCTACTAAGTTGTATTTAAAAAAAAAACATATAAAATTCATATTGTGACAATTGCCTTCGTAAATACGTTGTTTTCACAAGTTGGTAATGGATGACGTCGCAGAAACGATGGACTTATTTTAATATTGGAAACATTGCTAAATTATTGGCGGCTCTTTTTGTTGATGTCCACCTCCCCCCCCCTACCATCATATTTGTATAACACAAACGGTAGTGTAGTGGTAAATAAACAATCCACACTACTACTATTACAGCTCTATAAACCATTAAACCGTATGACGTCATAAAACGTTAGATGACGGAAATTTGATGAGGTATGCGAACGCACATGTTTCGTTTGATTCAAATATGTAAAGTTTAAACCTTCATATCTCCCTTAGTTCCCTACGGATTTCAATAAGAATGCTACCGGATAGTCTTGTGATTTTTCATTTTAATTTATTAGCCAATTATCTTACACCGTGACAAAAGCCTATTGTTTCGCCTAGTTATGGCATTTTCAAACGAATTTGAAGATTAAATGGACTGACGGTATATAAGGTATATAGCTATACAATTTAAGGTACTTAAGTAATAGTTTCAACATGTGCTTTAATAATTTACGGGAGACGTCAATATAATAATTTTTATGTGTTTTTTAACAATAAAATACAACTTAACTAACTTACTAACCATCACGCCGCTTCTCCGCAGGGGTAGGCAGAGAGAATAGAGCGCCACACCACTCTGTCCTTGCAAACATTCTTCGCCTCTTCCACGTTCATGCATCTCCTCATACATACCCGCCGATTGTTACGACTCCTAACCTGACCACTTTCAAGTATTTGGCATACCTGATCGTGCCATGTTTTTCTCGGTCTTCCTCTGCTTCTTTTCCCGCTAACATTCGCCTCATAAATTTGTGTAACCGTTCTTTCCTCACTCATTCGTTCCACATGTCCAAACCATCTCAACACACCATTCTTAATTTTATCTATAATGCTTATCTCAGCTTTGCATTCCTTCCTTATTTCACTATTCGCACATCTATCATACATCGTTTTGTCGCACATTCTTCTGAGAGATCGCATTTCGACTGCATTCAGTCTACTTTCATCCTTCTTTTGCCAACTCCATGTTTCACTTCCATACATTAGAGTTGGAACCAGGACTCTGTTGTGCACTGCCAGTTAAGCTTCCGCTGATAGGTTTTTATTTGCTATAACTGATTTCAGTGCACCATTCACTTTGTTCCCAGCATTCACTCTCCTTTTTATGTCTTTATCAATCTTTCCATCCCTAGAAAACATACTACCCAAATAAAATACAACTTAGTAGACTCAAAAAATCTGTGTTTGATTTTGCAATTAATACATAAATTAAAATGGAGTTCTACAAATCAAACGCCAAGTCAATGAATAAATAAATCAATATTTGTATGTGTCTCATATTGCCATGTCTACTTTCAAAGCGTTAATCACAGTCGTTGTATTTTTTCGGTTTTGTATTTTTGTATAATTTGAAATAATGCTTTTTCTTTAAAATATTTCTCTTTTGTGCACGGAGCTGCACGAATATTGTTATAATCTCTTGTTATATTATGTGTTTTTAAATAAATATTTATAGTATCTGTTGTATGTTATTTTTCTCCAATATAAGTGATCTTTCACCCTAATATTTATTTAACCTTTTAACCGCGTTAACTTTGTTCCTAAGAGACGCCCGTGCGTGGCGGTATTTTGCCGTTTTTTAAATGATTACTTTTATCATGTATTTAGTTAAGAAACGATTTATTTTCCTAAACAAAAACGTTCAATGGGATTCATTGTGCCTTTTTGGTACTCTATAATACACTCGTGTCACATTATTCTTGAAATATATCGTAATATAAACAAATCAGATCGTAACATAAATAAATCAAAGCACGCATCGTGTGTCACTCTTACCCACTGGCGATGCGTAGCGTCGAGAGTGAGACAGATATAGGGCATGATTATGGCGCGGACTAATTACCGACCGCAAGAAAAATCAGGGATCTGTTCTTTTATTTATCCTTGTGATGTTACAAATTATTAGTCAGATATTTCAACAGATGTCATAAGGCCGAGGATTGACGTATTATTTTATCCAAAGTTCCACACCATGAAAAAATCTCTATAAGTTGAACTGAGGTTCGAAACTTGGAGCAATGTAAAAACACATACGCTTATGTCAGCCGCTTATGGGGCATGTTTTGTTAAAGCACATACGGTTATGCGAGCCGCGTGGATCCGGTTAATACAGCCCTGGACTGGTCCCTGAAGCGCAGGAGTGATCACCTTGCCTTCGTGTAAGTAACAATTAAGATAACACTGCGTTAATCAGATGCACCTTGGGTGCGGTTCAAAATGCGTCTGTAAGGAATGTGGGTATGTTGTTCACAACAACATCCCGCAATTGTGTACATAACCGCATAGTCTGACAAGCGGCATTCTAGATTAGTCTCTCCTAGAAAGAAGAGCTACCTTATAACTTATATACAGAATTAACCAACAGTTCTCTACTAGCCGCTTCCGTAGTGTAATGGTCAGCACGCTCGGCTACCGTTCTGGAGGTCCCGGGTTCGGTTCCCAAGGGGGGTAAAATAAATATAATAAGTGATTTTTTCACTGTAATATTTATTCAATATTATTACCCTGGACTGGTACCTGAAGCGGAGGGCTGATCACCTTTCCTTCATGTGTAAACGATCAAGATAACACTGCGTTTATATGACGCAGTGCCCTATGCATCATTGGGGTGCGGATAAGGGTTTCATCTCTACTAGCAATCTTCCACCACCTTACCGCGCAACAGTGTCAATATTATGCAGTGCCCTATGCACCATTGGTTGCGTAAAAGCGCTAGAAGAAGAAGACTCCCACTATAGAAAAACAAAGCAAACCTTATTCGTGAAATAACAAACATTCTAACTTACTCGACACACTTATATTTATTTATCAATTGAATTTGTTGTACAGAAAATATATGTACATTGGCGGCCTTATAACTATGAAGCAATGTCTTCCAACCAACGAAAAACAGACTAGATATATCGGCAGAGGTTTGTACCTTGTATTGCTGTTTGAAATCGGTGGGTAGATAGTGCTTGTATATGATACATAAGTGAAAAGAGAAGATACATGGTAACTTACACATACCTCTTCTGGTCAAAAGAACATTGCATAGTTTTTTTTAATATCTCAACATAGCTGAAGAAGAATATTTATGTATTCATTTTAAATCAAACACAGATTTTTTGAGTCTACTAAGTTGTATTTTATTAACAAAAAACACATAAAAAATATAAGGGTACATACCTACATCCCCCAGAAAACAAATATAAGGGTACATACCTACATCCCCCATTAGCGACTGTTGTCTCCCATAAATTATTGCTGCACATGTTAAAACTGTCACTTAGAATTGTATAGCAACATAAGGACCGTAGTCCATTTGATCTTCACATTCGTTTGATAATGCCCTAACAAGGCGAAACAATTGTCACAATATAATTTTTTATGTGTTTTTTGTTAATAAAATACAACCTTAGTACACTGAAAAAATCTGTGTTTGATTTAAAATTAATACATAAATTAAAATGGAGTTCTACAAATTAAACGCCAAGTCAATAAATAAATGAAGAAGAATATGTAAGTCTGGGCATTTACAGGGCTTACGACCTTCATAGTCTGGTTCAAGTGATCACTTTACACACGTGTAACATTCACCAATTCTACCCTTTGACAATCACACTACTCAAATCCTTGGAACTTTTAGATATTGATCAAACTCGAAACATAGGGTTTGAATACACTAGAATTTCACTAGAGACATCTATGGTAGGATGAGAAAAACTTTTTATTAAGTGGAAGTTTGTAAATAAATTAACTGGTCAAATTATAATTTAAAAATTAAAAGGATTATTTCTAGCGTTTCTCATGTATGTGAATATAATCCAGGATTGGGACCTCACATACTAATGAAGGAGTTTCTATAAAAAAAAAATAAACTAGCCTATGACGGTCGTAAGCCCTGTAAATGCCCACACTTCCATGTTCTTCATCTACGTTGAGTTGTAAAAAAAATATGTACTAACAAATACTGTACAAATACTTTTTCACAAATCTGGATTATCTCCAATTAGGGGTTATTTTTTTATATTATTTTATAAATTTGCCAAGAATCAATAAAAAATGGACGATATTTTGATATTATTTTTTGACATCTCATCAAAGATGAAGAAGAATATGGAAGTCTGGGCATTTACGGGGCTTATATATATATATATATATATATATATATATATATATATATATATATATATATATATATATATATATATATATATATATATATATATATATATATATATGTATATATATATATATGTATATATATATATATGTATATATATATATATATGTATATATATATATATATATGTATATATATATACATATATATATATATATATATATATATATATATATATATATATATATATATATATATATATATATATATATATATATATATACATATATGTTACGGACAGATCGCACACCCCGTGCGGCGGCCCTGAAAAAGAATTCCAGGCGCCTGGCGGCGAGCGAAACGGTCGCCCGTCGGAATGCGGCCCGAAGAAGGGCCTCTATGGATTCTACCGATTTCTCATGTATTTACAGAATGTATTAGATGTAAGAAAGAATAAGACAATGTTAATATTAAATGCGCCTAGATGTTAAGTTGTATAAATAGATTACTGATATAGATTACGGATAAAATATTTTTGCGCATTTTTGATAATAAACCAGTTCTGGTGTGACTGTTGAAACCTGTGTTTCATTTCTCCGCTCCCGCTCCTTGGACGACTCGCCGCGCCGCCAGCCTGGACCGCTTCGCCTCATTATACCGATTCACGGACCAGTTTCGGAAAGCCCTTATCAGGGCTATTGAGGTTGACTTGTCGGTCCAGTGCCGCTCTTCCCGGCTCATACATCCATTCACCTCCGTCCGTATCCAGCTTACTCGGTAACTCGGTACGGCGGGGCCGTCTGGAACGTCACCCCTTACAACGGTGGCATAGTTGGGAGATTCCGAAGAAGGCCAGGCGTGTACATTTTTGAGAGTCATCGCACGTAACCCACGCCGGTTACAATATATATATTTATATTTCTGTGAGCCTGAGCGGCTCATTATTAGAAATAGGTATCAAATTGTGGTAGAGTGGGTTCGAACCGAGAAACTCTGACTCAAGAGTCCGCGACACTAACCACGGGACCACAATCCGACACTTAAAACCTACCTGAAGCCCTGTAAATGCCCAGACTTCTTCATCTATGTTGAGATAAAATAATATAAATAATAACCCCTAATTGGAGATAATCCAGATTTGTGAACAAGAATTTGAAGTACATAATTTTTTTATGTTAAGATGTAAAAAAATTATTTATATTTTCTTTCAAATAGTTTTATAAACGAGTATTTTAAAATGTGCCCTTGGCACTGGATAACTGAATGAGGACACATTATAATTATGTATATGTTGAAATATATCATAGCCGTACAGGGGAAAGGGACCAACTAACAAAATGTAAAATGTTCAGGAGGGCCATTTAAGTCACTTTTGCTTAACAACGAAATAAACATCAATGCAGTTAGTCATTTTTACCAAGTCAATATATTATACATCCAAGTTTAAAATCCTCTTGGATTTTTTCAGGGCAATATTAAGCTAGTAAGATAACAAATCGCTCACTCCTTTCAAGAACGTCAAAAATCAAAAAACTTGATTTCTCAGGAGAATGATTTTAAAGTTTAAAATACAATAATATAATACAATGTATTAAAAATAAATATCAAGCCACTTATCAAACTTTTTACTGTGCAACAGATCTTTTCAGGTAACACCTGAATGTTTTTTCTCCATTTGAAAAATATTTAATATATTTAAAAAAAATAATTAAACAATACCTTTTCTTCAAAATGCAAAAACAACACTTTCTGCCCTGTAGCGGGTAAATATTATGTTAATAATATGCCGCTTTTGCTGGGATATAGTACATTTTTTGGGCATTCCGAAAACATGCACAACTGAAAATTGACGATTTTTGATTTATGACGTTCTTGAAAGGAGTGAGCGAAATAGTCAATGATTACGTTCTCGTAAAAAATGCACTTGGTCACTTTCTCCCGTATGACTACGATATATAAAATGAGTCTTCTATGTCATTCTTATGTAGTCAAAAGAGTAAGGAGTAATTAGTAAAATACTATGCGAGGTCACAATATACCTAATATGGTCGCAGTGACACAAGGGATGCAAGATCCTTTGACCTCACAATAAAAAATAAAATAAAAACAAACTATTCAGGGTGACTCAAAATTAATTACACTAACGGAAGATATGCTATAATTTCTGCAAATGGCATCGTATGTCAATCACATTCGACACTTGTAAACCAGACAGCTGCAGTATACAAACAAATTAAAAATGGCGCAAAATTAATCATCCAATTACACTTTTTTATTGTTCTTACCCTTATCCGCACCCAATGGTGCATAGGGCACTGCATCTTATTTACGCAGTGTTATCTTGATCGATACTTGTATGAAGGTAAGGTGATCACTCCTGCGCTTCAGAGCCCAGTCCAGGGTAATATTAAATAAATATTAGAGTGTAAAATCAATCTTATTTACAACATTTTGAGTGTGTCCAAATACTTGTTCACAAAATCTGGATTATCTCCAACGACTATATAGATATAGAACTTCCAAGAATTTGAGTAGTGTGGTTGTCAATAATGGGTAGAATTGGTGAATGTTACACGTGTGTAAAGTGATCACTTACACCAGCCTATGACGGTCGTAAGCCCCGTAAATGCCCAGACTTCCATATTCTTCTTCATCTTTGATGAGATATCAAAAAATAATCAATCATATTTATTTCGCTCTCTCCTGGGAATCGAACCCGGGACCTCCAGCACGGTAGCTAAACACGCTCACTATTACACCACGGAGACAGACAAAATTTAAATTAATTTAAAATATACTTTTCATTAAATAAATGATTTTGAGTAATAATAATAAAATAATAAAACCCTTATCCGCACCCCAATGGTGCATAGGGCACTGCATCATATAAACGCAGTGTTATCTTGATCATTTACACATGAAGGAAAGGTGATCAGCCCTCCGCTTCAGGTACCAGTCCAGGGTAATATTGAATAAATATGACAGTGAAAAAATCACGTATATTTATTTTACCCCCCTTGGGAATTGAACCCGGGACCTCCAGAACGGTAGCCGAGCGTGCTGACCATTACACTACGGAGGCGGACAATGATTTTGGATTTTGAGTAATGGAAGTCTTTATTTGGACCTTAACAATTATTTCTATTATTTAGAAAAGATGATATCCGAAGTGGCTGCCACCAATGTGGATACACATTAGTGCCCGTTTTATCAATTTGTTTGTATACTGCAGCTGTCTAGTTCACAAATGTCAAATATTATTGACGTACGATGCCATTTGAAAAAATTAAAACATCTGCCAGATAGGTGATTCATTTTGCGCCACCCTATTATGTATTATGTACTATTTTTCCACAAAGTATGAATATTAAATTCAACATACTAGAAGAGGTATATATCGCTCACTCCTTTCAACAACGTCATATATCAAAAAAACATTATTTTTCAGGAAATCGTTTTTTAAGTTTAAAAATATAATAAAATGTTTTAAAAATATAATAAAATGTATTATAAATAAATATCAAGCCACTTATTGAACTTTTTACTGTGCAAAAGATCTTTTTAGGATAAAACCTGAATGTTTTTTCTCCATTTGTAATATATTTAGTATGTTTTAAAAAATAATTAAACAATACCTTTTCTTTTAAATGCAAGAACAACACTTTCTGCCCTGTAGCGGGTAAATGTTAAGTTAAAAATATGCCTCTTTTGCTGGGATATAGTACATTTTCTGGGCATTCCGAAAACATGCACAACTGAAAATTGACAATTTTTTATATATGACATTGTTGAAAGGAGTGAGCGATATAAAATTCTTGTAATATCAAATGATTTTAACATAACTAACTAATTACCAGCTAACCATCACGCAGCTATCTGTAGGAGTAGGCAGAGAGAATAGAACGCCACACCACTTTGTCTCTGCAAACATTCTTCGCCTCTTCTACATCCATGTATCTCTTCATACATACCCGCCGATTATCCGACTCCTGACTTAACTATGCCCAAGTATTTCAAATACATACTTGATCATGCCTAGCTTTTTTCGGTCTTCCTCTGCTCCTATTTAGTTCCTACTACACTCGCCTCATTAATTTTTTTTACCGATCTTTCTTCAATCATTCGTTCCACTTGTCCAAACCATCTAAATACACCTTTCTTAAGTTTATGTAACTAACTGACCATCATTCTGCTTGGTCTGTAGAGAGAATAGAACGCCACACCATTCTGTCTTTGCCTCCTCAGCATTCATGCATCTCCTCAAACATATCTGCCGATTATTTCGACTCTTGACCTAACCGCTTTCAAGTATTTGAAATACTTGATGAAACCAAGATTTCCTCGGTCTTCATCTGCTTCTTTTTCCAACTACATTTGCCTCATAAATTTGTTTAACTGTTCTTTCTTCACTCATTCGTTCCACATGTCCAAACACATCTTAACACACCTTTCTTAATTTGATAGATAATGCTTGTCTCAGCTTTGCATTCCTTCCTTATTTCACTATTCGAACATCTATCATACATAATTTTGTCACACATTCTTCTGAGAGATCGCATTTCGACTGCATTCAGTCTACTTTCATCCTTCTTTTGCCAACTCCATGTTTTTCTTCCATACATTAGGGTCGGAACCAGGACTCCCTTGCACCCTTCCCTTAATATCACCATTGGAACATCTGCCATACATGGTTTTGCCGCACTGAGAGATGGCATTCCGACTACATTCAGTCTACTTTCTTCCTTCTTTTGCCAACTCCATGCTCTTCCTTATTTGTATTACACTCATAAAAATACAACTCAACCTACCAACTAAACTCAAACAAACACATTCAGAAAATGTTTGGGTTGTAATATCTTAAAACAGAAAATGTAGAAATATACATAATGAAACAAAGACAGTCAAATCGATCATTATATTATATTATATGTTATATATGTGTAATGTCACTATATGTGTAATGTCATTATATGTGTAATGAAAGGAGAGAGAAAAAAAATGAAAGGTGAACTTTTAATTTTTTTTCATTCAATTATTAATGTATAGATCAAACAGCCACGATGACATTACACATCCCTGTTTTGCACTTTTAGAAATGCCAAACCAAGATGAAAATGAGCAACTTACCCTAATGCGAAGAGAAGACCTTCTCTACTATCGGCAAGAAGAACAGCATCGTCAGCATACAAAAGGCAACGGACAAATCAATCATTTCAACTCCAATAAAATATACAGTAGACCTTTAGTTCTTTTACGCAATTAACCATAGATTAAACAGCCATGGTGACATTACACATCCCTGTTTACATTACATGACATTACACACCTCCAGAGATGCCAAACCAGGTTGAAATGAGCCACTTATCCTCCCGGTGACATTACACATGCCTGTTTAACACCTCCAAAGATTCCAAACCAAGATGGAAATAATCCACATGCCCAAATGCAAGGAGAAGACCTTCTCTACTGTCTTCAAATGGTAAATTTAAGACAAATTATCAATAATTATAATCTATTAGTAGAAAATTAAAGTAAGTATTTTGAGTCAAGATAATCAGTGGCGTTGCCAGCTAGGAAAGATATTGCCAGCCATCACTGGGGTTGCCAGCTATCAATGGTGTTACCAGCTAGCAAAGATATTGCCAGCCATCACTAGTGTTGCCAGCTATCAATGGTGTTGCCAGCTAGCAAAGATATTGCCAGCCATCACTGGTGTTGCCAGCTATCACCGGTGTTGCCAGCTACCACCGGTGTTGCCAGCCATCAGTGGTGTTGCCAGGCGGCTGCTACAGACGCCAGGGAGGCCCTAGGTCTTTGGGTGACAGTCACATGCGCGTCCAGTCCGTCTGAAACTCGTGACAGACGTCTGGCCCAGGATCCCACTACTCCGGCTCCACCTGAAACAATGTTGCCAAGTTGCAATTACAAATTTGAAATATAATTTTAAGCAACTTCCATAGTGTCGATGTTGCAAAAAAAATGTATCAAGGGAAATAACTAAAGGCCCGTGTGCCTCTGAAAGGGCTGGTTATGGTGATCACTTTATACACATCGCTCGCTCCTTTCAACAACGTCATATATCAAAAATCGACAATTTTCAGTTGTTCATATTTTCGGAATGCCTAGAAAATGTACTATATCCCAGCAAAAGTGGCATATTTTTAACTTAATATTTACCCGCTACAGGGCAGAAAGTGCTATTTTTACATTTTGAAGAAAAAGTATTGTTCATTTTTTTTTTAAATCCTAAATATTTTTCAAATGGAGAAAAAAATCTTCTAGTTTTACCTACAAAAAAGTTCGATAAGTGACATGATATTTATTTTTAATACATTTTATTATATTCTGTAACTTTTAAAACAATCTCCTGAAAAATAAAGTTTTTTGATTTATTACGTTCTTGAAAGGAATGAGCGATATATCCTTTATTTACTGTTATTACAATGAAAATTTGTTTGTTTGTTAGAGCTAAAATCACTCGTAAACGAGAAGAGGCATAATTTTTCCCTGTCGCTCTCAGCGGGGCAAGTAAGTCAACACTAGAACAACTCCAGCCTCCTCACCCGGCCCTGGCGGCTGCCGTATGTGGTTGAGCACCCTCTCGTAGTCGGTGTCCTTGTCCTTGCTGAGCTCGTGTTCGTACTTGGCCTCCTTGGCCAGCAGGGCCTCGCGCTGCATCTGCGTCTTCAGCTCCACGGGCGTCTCCGGGATGGCGTACCTCATCATGCTGGTCAGCCCGAATACCACGTGCTGAAATCACGGCCACGTTTGCAATTCAACTCTTAAGAGTTCATATTCTCAATATTATTAATATTTAAAGCGTTTACTTTGTGGTTAGTCATTTTTACTTATTTATTTTTTTACCAAAATGTTAGTAAAATTAGTATATAACCACTCACCGAGATTTTTATGTCTACCGGTTTCGAGACGTACCCGTCTCTTCGTCAGGACAATCACTAACACAGCATGCAAACAATACTACCCTTCACCACCATAGCACCATTTACACACTAAAAACTACACAAAATGTCTAACACATTGTAAATGGTGCTATGGTGGTGAAGGGTAGTATTGTTTGCATGCTGTGGTAGTGATTGTCCTGACGAAGAGACGGGTACGTCTCTAAACCGGTAGACATAAAAATCTCGGTGAGTGGTTATATACTAATTTGATTAACATTTTTATATAAAAAAAATATAAGTCTTAAGAGTTAACTTAACCATTTTACTGCATTTTACACATAGGGCGTTGGTGCACTACCAGTAATTTTACCGTCCAACAGTCCAGTTTTGAAAAATGAAAACGACTACGACAGTTTAGCGTCATGGAATTTACGCGCAACGCGTTTACGCACCGATTAAGAGCACCGATCCGAAAGAAGATGGACAAAAGCATAAGCCAATCCAAGCCAATCATCGTTTTAAAACGCTAACTGACGTGCCGGATGGCGAAATTCCGTGTAATTTTGTGTAGTGTACAAACGCCCATATTATGACAAAATTGTCAAAGAATTTCAGAGAAATTCAAATAATCTATCAATTAAATTTACACAAAATTGTGTATATTTTCATCAAATATATAGGGATTTTCGTAATTCTTTCGGTTGTGTGTAGGAAACATATCAAACTATTAACTTATCTGACAGGAAATCTTCCAACCCTCCCCCCTTGCCTCATCAGGAAGAAGATGTTCCGACCGTCCCCCAAGAATAGACTCACACAAAGCGTGGTAAATTTGGGATAAAGTTACCTCGAAAACGACCACAAAGGCCAGTCTGGCTGCGAAGACGTGCCAGTAGTGCGGGGAGTAGCCGTACGGGTCGTCGGGGTGCTCCGGAGGATTCCGGTAGCCCCGGAAGTAGCACATGGCCGGGTCGTTCTCCGTCTCCAGACCCCACTCGGAGCGGTACTCTGACGTGTTGAACACTACCAACAAAAGTACACATATAGATACTTTTGTAATTAATGGCAAAGGGGTATATCTGTCAAATTTCTTATTTTTTAAAAGTTTTCTTCCACAAAATGTATAAAATAGTGTATTCCATAATCTAGCAAAAGGATATAGCTGTAGTTGCAATACTTATTCAGTTTTATTAAGATATGTACATATCGCTCACTCCTTTCAAGAACGTCATAAATCAAACAACTTGATTTTTCAGGAGAACGTTTTTAAAGTTTAAAAATATAACACAATGTATTGAAAATAAATATCAAGCCACTTATTGAACTTTTTACTGTGCAACAGATCTTTTAAGGTGAAACCTGAAGGTTTTTCTCTACTTGAAAAACATTTAGTTTATTTAAAAAAATAATTAAACAATACCTTTTCTTCAAAATGCAAAAACAACATTTTCTGCCCTGTACCGGGTAAATATTAAGTTAAAAATATGCCGCTTTTGCTGGGATACAGTACATTTTCTGGGCATTCTGAAAACATGCACAACTGAAAATTGACAATTTTTTTATATATGTCGGGTAAATATAAAGTAAAAAATATGCCTCTTTCGCTGGGATATAGTACATTTTCTGGACATTCCGAAAACATGCACGACTAAAAAATGACGATTTTTGATTTATGACGTTCTTGAAAGGAGTGAGCGATATGGCATCCGAAAAAAATATTGAATTTCACAAGTTTGTTTTTGCTCTCCTGTAAAATTTGGTCTGAGACAGATATACCCCTTTGCCTTTGCACTACCGAAATATAGATTTGTACTTCACTAGGACGTTTTACAAACCAAATTATGCATTTTACAAATTGAAATGGACATTAACCAATTAACAGTTAAATTTTGGTGTGAAAATTCGTTGGTGCAGGATATCATCACTAAATAACTGGAAACTAGACTAGAACTATCTGAACACTGCTCGGGTTAGTCAATAAAGACAAATACATAAAAATATTTTGCTCAGGAAAATTGGAATACCATTTGCCCGAGCAGCTCTCAGACTCGTCAATGCAACACAAACTCCTTGCCCGAGTCACGTGAGGGATAAACTGGCAACTGGTTAAAGAATTTAAATTGGTCATTTAACAAATCAAATTGTAACATCAATGACAATATTATTTTTTGACATCTCATCAAAGATGAAGAAGAATATGGAAGTCTGGGCATTTACGGGGCTGACGACTGTCATCGGCTGGTTTAAGTGGCCACTTTACACACGTGTAACATTCACCAATTCTACCCATTATTGACAACCACACTACTCAAATTCTTGGAAGTTCTATATATATGAACCAATTAAGAAACCTTGTTCTTGAATCACTAGAACTTCACTAGAGATGTCTCTAGATGTCTATTGGTGAGATGTAAAGAAGCTTTTTTTTCTTTGATGAGATGTCAAAAAATAATATGAAAATAACTCCTGTAATTGGAGATAATCCTGATTTTGTGAACAAGTATTTGGACACACTCAAAATGTTGTAAATCGATGACAATATCGATTTTTATGACTAATGTTGTACTTTTAATTTTCTTAACGAATTCCGGGAACTTTTGATCAAGGTGATATAATAGTTTCCACACACCTGATAATGAGTGCGCTATGTATCCTTGTAGTGTGGGTTTTCCTGGAATGGAGTATCCCACGCGATAGACCATCCTTGGGATCCAATCACTCGTATAAGCTATCACAAATGCCTAGAAAATAATTGATTTATTATGATATGATTCACGGTCGTTACTAGCACAAGCACACAAATGCATAAGCTATCACAAACGCCTCTAAAATAATACATATATTATGATATCGACGTGCCCTACGTAAAGTGCTCTAACTACATTTTGAGATATTTGGTGTACATTATCAACTGAACGTTATCTATAAATATAAATAAACAAAAAAAATGTATCAAATAAGTTACGCCTAGTTTTTAGGCTAAGATGCTTTCTATCGAAGTAAGAAAAGGATTCATAAAGGCTTTTGTTTGGAGTGTTTTGTTGTATGGGTGTGAAACCTGGACCATCCAAAAGTACGACAAAGACCGGCTTGAAGCATTTGAGATGTGGGTTTGGAGGAAGATGACCAAAACATCATGGGTCGTAAGGAAGTCCAACGAAAAGGTGTTGCAGGACGTAAAAGAAAGAAGAGAGCTTATAAATCATATTTTGAAGAGGAAGGCCAAGCTAATAGGGCACTCAATTAGACATAGCACCTTTCTTAGCAACATCTTCGAAGGAAGAATCTTGGGAAAACGAACAAGAGGCCGCCCAAGAACTTCATACTTCCAGGATTTGAAGCGGCTCATGGACGTCTCCTCCTATTCGCAGCTCAAGAGGATGGCGACTGACAGAGACAAGTGGCTGACACAACAAGGCGCTGCCTTTAGAAGATGATGATGCTATCTATATGGAATTTTCGAAATGAACTAAACTCCTAAAACGCTAACTACTTAATTTTGACCAAGCACAAAGTTTTAAAACGATTTAATACATTATGTTTATCTGTTTTTAATGTATTATAATATATAAAATAAAATAAAGCCATTATCCCCACCCCAATGGTGCATAGGGCACTGCGTCATATAAACGCAGTGTTATCTTGATCGTTTACACACGAAGGAAGGGTGATCAGCCCTCCGCTTCAGGTACCAGTCCATGGTAATATTGAATAAATATTACAGTGAAAAAATCACTTATATTTATTTTACCCCCCTTGGGAATCGAACCGGGACCTCCAGAACGGTAGCCGAGCGTGCTGACCATTACACTACGGAGGCGGACAAAATGCATAATACTAGTTTTAAATTTCAGATAAAACCGTTAATTAATAAAAAAAAAAAGTTGAAAAAATCTTCTAAGCTCTCTCCTGTATAGTAACAGATTTGTAGAGTACTCTGTCCGTCTGTATTTGTAAAGTCCGCCTCCGTAGCGTAATGGTCAGCACGCTCGGCTACCGTACTGGATGTCCCGGGTTCGATTCCCAGGGGGGGTCAAATAAATATAAGTGATTTTTTCACTCTTATATTTATTCAATACTACCTTGGACTGGTACCGGAAGCGGAGGGCTGATCACCTTTCCTTCATGTGTTAACGATCGAGATAACACTGCGTTTATATGATGCAGTGCCCTATGCACCATTGGGGTGCGGATAAGGGTTTGAATGAAATGAATGAAGAGTACTCTATGTAGGGGCCGTTGATATGATTCACTGTCGTTACAAGCATAAACACACAAATGCATAAGCTATCACAAATGCCTTTAAAATAATAGATACATTATGGTTTTTTATTTATAAATTTGGCATTTAATTTGTATTATAGATACCATACATTATGATTTGATTTGCTGTCATAGCAAGCTTGGGCTTGTGTCTGTACACACGACCAGCCAGTATTTGACTTATATCTTGAAATATTGACATCTCAACATAGATGATGAAGAATATAAGAACTACTGAACTGTGGAAGAAAGACAACAATTCGCCCACTCCTTTCAAGAACGTCATAAATCAAAAAACTTGATTTTTCAGGAGAATGTTTTTAAAGTTTAAAAATATAATACAATGTATTAAAAATAAATATCAAGCCACTTATTGAACTTTTTATTGTGCAACACATCTTTTTAGGTAAAACCTGAAGGTTTTTTCTCCATTTGAAAAAATATTAAGTTAAATAAAATAAAAATTTAAACAATACTTTTTCTTCAAAATGCAAAAACAACACTTTCTGCCCTGTAGCGGGTAAATATTAAGTTTTCTGGGATATAGTTTATTTACTGGGCATTCCGAAAACATGCACAGTTGAAAATTGACGATTTTTGATTTATGATGTTCTTGAAAGGAGTGAGCGAATTGTGAACTGTAAATTTCCCTAGATATTTTATCTATTTCACTCTAACTACTGCGCGCCACAACTGTGTAGAAGCGAGACAAAATTCATTAACTAGATTTTTCCGGAGACATTTAATCTACTTCACCCCAACTACTGCGTGCCACAGCTATGTGGAAGCGAGACAGCAATTATAAATTGAAATTTTCCCGAGATATTTTATCTATTTCACTCTAACTACTGTGTGCACCACAGCTGTGCGGAAGCGAGATAGCAATCATAAACTGGATTTTACCCGAGTCATTTTACCTATTTCACTCTAACTACTGCTTGCCACAACTGTATGGAAGCTAGACAGCAATTATGAACTGGATTTTTCCTATCAATCATGCTACAATTCACACAGTTGATCCGTGAACATGCTACTGACTGTATGTGGTTTGCAGCCATCCCCATATTATTACTACATACGATATTCCTATAAATAGAACTGGGGTCTTAAAACAATCTCCCTTTGGAGATTAAGTGATTTTTAGATACTTTGAGGTTAAGAAGGATAAGAATGTAATATACCAAAGAGGCGTACAGATGCAAGTATGATAGTAGATATTGCAATCAACAATTTTGACCTTGCATCAGTATACTTCAGGAGATCAGAACTTACATTAGAAACGACAGCGGCATATGTGATTCCTCTCAAAATCCCATACCTGAAAAATATATGTATTTTTAGTATATTAAATTTTTTAGTATATTAATTTTTTTATATTTAGTATATTAATTTTTTTTATACGGTAAAAGTTGGTTATGTAATAAACAATTTATATATATATAAATACATAATATGTGATATAACCTCATTTTCATCTTAGATTGTCATATCCAAATGTGTTAAACAGGGCTGTGTAATGTCACCGTGGCTGTTTGGGACTTGTTATTATTTATTTAAACTTCATGCACAGAAAAGATATAAGTACATTGGCGGGCTTATTGCTAAAAAGCAATATCTTCCAACCAACCATAAACAGACTAGTGATATTGATCAAAACGTTTGATACCATATATAGCTATTTGCAATCAGAGGGTAGATAGTACTTTAATATTTAAAAAATATATAAATTACAAATTGATGACAATAAGGAAGGCAAAGGAAGAAGGGAGTTTAGGGAAGGAGGTAGAGGGAGGAGGTTTGATGGACAGTTAGGATTCTAATGATAGATAGTAATGTCTCAGACGTTTCTTAAAAGTTGTTAGAGAAGGTGCATTTATTTACGCGGAGCGGTAATTCATTCCATAGTCTGGCCGCTTGGACAGAGAAGAACAATAAACAGTAATGTGGTTATTACCAGGCACCAATGTCTTCAACTCTTTCCGCCAGAGGTCTCCTGGCTTGGGTCACCATTTTGTATGCGTCGAGCCGTATTTCAGCCACATTATTAAGTAGTGCAAACAGAGGGGCCAGGGGAAAAGCAGCGACGAAGAGGGTGACGAAGCCATACTGCAAAACTGCAAACAGAGATCAATATTCACAGACCACATTCACAGCATTCGCTTAGTAAAACCTAAGAAATCGAAAAATGAATATACAACATTTTGAGTGCGTCCAGATACTTGTTCACAAAATCTGGATTATATCCCCAATTACAGGAGTTATTTTCATATTAAATTAAATATGAAAATATGAAAATAACTCCTGTATTGTTACGACTCCTAACCTGACCACTTTCACGTATTTGGCATACCGATCGTGCCATGTTTTTCTCGGTCTTCCTCTGCTCCTTTTTCCACTTACATTCGCCTCATAAATTTGTTTTACCGTTCTTTCCGCACTCATTCGTTCTACATGTCCAAACCATCTCAACACACCTTTCTTAATTTTATCGATAATGCTTATCTCAGCTTTGCATTCCTTCCTTATTTCACTATTCGCACATCTGTCATACATCGTTTTGTCGCACATTCTTCTGAGAGATCGCATTCCGACTGCATTCAGTCTACTTTCATCCTTCTTTTGCCAACTCCATGTTTCACTTCCATACATTAGAGTTGGAACCAGGACTCCGTTGTGCACTGCCAGCTTAGCTTCCGCTGATAGGTTTTTATTTGCTATAACTGATTTCAGTGCACCATTCACTTTGTTCCCAGCGTTCACTCTCCTTTCTATGTCTTTATTTGAGGAACGATAGACAGAGATTTCATTGTATGTATGTGGTTCGCAAATATTTAAAGTTCTTTTGAAATTGTTTAGTATTTCATTTTGGTATTGTAAAGTCATGTTGGTACCTCGAAGACAATGCAAGTATTTTTCACCTTTGAATAGTAGAAGGATGCTGTTTTTTTTTAAATGCCTAAAATATGCAATTGAACAGTGTCACTCACTCATTTCTAGGTACTCATCAAATAGTGCCAGCCTGCCGGGGTCCTGCAGGTGGTAGTCCTGCTCCCAAAGCTGGTGCTCCCGGTGGAGGTGGACGTCCTTGGTGTTGGAGCGGTGCTTCCTCCGTCTCCACCAGTTCCAGATTTTCCTGAAATTCATCATTTGATCATCCTAAATTCAAACCCTGGAGTGCAGTGCTAGGGCAAGCCTCTGAAGTCCATATATCGTAGTCGTACAGGAGAAGGTGACTAACTTACAAAACGTAAAATGTTCGGGAGGGCCATTCGAGTCACTTTTCATTAATCAGTTGTCATTTTGTGGTAAAATCTATTCATTTTTAATTCATGTTTTCCTACTAAAATAAGTAAATACCACTATTTCTTAAAATCTACTGTGACACGTGTTTCGATGCATTCCGCATCATTTTCATTTTCAATGCATAGGGTGTTTGAAAATGATGCGGAATGTATCGAAACACGTGTCAATTTTAAGAAGTACTAAGTGAAACATTAATTAAGTCACTTTTGCTTGGCAAGAAAATAAACATCAATGCAGTTAGTCATTTTAAACAAGTCAATATATTATACTTCCGAGTTTAAAATTCCTTTGGGATTTTTTCAGGGCAATATTAAGCTAGTAAGATATCAATTTTTTTGTCCGCCTCCATAGTGTAATGGCCAGCACACTCGGCTACCGTTCTGGAGGTCCCGGGTTCGATTCCCAGGGGGGTCAAATAATAAAAGTGATTTTTTCACTGTAATATTTATTCCATATTACCCTGGACTGGGTAATATTATGTTATTTTTGTCGAAATATTCTGTTGGTTTTTTGGTTAAAAAATAAAAAGGATACCAGAAGGCACTTACGGGTTCATGATCTCCACGAAGTTGTTGAAGAACTGTTTGCCTATCATGATGATGGCCAGCTGTATGCAGAGTTCGCTCAGGCAGCCCGCCGGATCACACACGTCTCCCTTCAACTTGAAGAATTCCGATCTCCTGGTAGTGACATCTCCCGGATAGTCGAAAAACCTTCCCTGTGGAAACAATCCAGAAATTCAATATCAAAAATTTCACACAGTGTGTTAAAATCTGTGTTTTCGAATATTGGTCTATCTACTTGAGAGTTATTTATATTGATATCTAAACATACATGGAGAAAGCTACAGAATTTTTGTCTGTCATATTCACAATTCTCCCCACACTACTCAAATTTCGGATATTGTACTTATCCTCCAATTGGATGTGAGTTGAGTATGAAGTTTGTAGTAAACTTATCCAAGGCAACCCTTGCAGGACCGACGGCGTGGAATGCTCTTCCACCAATGGTTAGAAATAGTGAGAGTGAGATGATCTTTAGAAAAAGACTAAAAACACATTTGTTTGCTAAATCATTTCCACCATAATATTTTCCCCAATTCATTCACAGTGAAGCGCCCTTGAGGTATTTTTTTACGGCGCTATATAAGTTATCCAAATTAATTATTATTAACCCTTGTTTGAGGATAGTTCAATCTTGGTTTGGCATCTCTGAAGGTGTTAAACAGGGATGTGTAATATCATCGCTGTTTGTGTACTGTTTTGTGGATAATTGCATGAGAGTACTGAATGGTTTTATATATATATATATATATATATATATATATATATATATATATATATATGTATACATATATATATATATATGTATATATATATATATATATATATATATATATATATATATATATATATATATATATATATATATATATATATATATATGTATACATATATATATATATATTTATATATATATATATATATATATATATATATATATATATATATATATATATATATATATATATATATATATATATATATATATATATATATATATATATATATATATATATATATATATGTATATATATATATATATATATATACTTATATATATATATATATATATATATATATGTATATATATATATATATATATATATATATATATATATATATATATATATATATATATATATATATATATATATATATATATATATATATATATATATATTCATATATATATATATATATATATATATATATATATATGTATATATATATATATATATATATATATATATATATATATATATATATATATATATATATATATATATATATATATATATATATATATATATATATATATATATATATATAAGGGTCCGCCAAATAACTTTTTTTTTTCAAAAACAGGGCGCAAAACATCGAGTGTAGCTTCGGCTGTGTGGCACGTAGCGCCGTCCTGTTGAAACCAAATGTTGCCAATATCCTCCTCTTCAATTTTTGTGAACAAAAATCCGTTCAACATGGCCCGATAACGATCGCCATTGACTGTAACGGCCACTCCTTGCTCATTTTCAAAGAAAAATGGCCCAATTATGCCTCTGGACCAAAATCCGCACCAAACAGTGACTCGTTTTGGGTGTACCGGCTTTTCAATGTATGCGTGCGGGTTTTCTGTGCCCCAAATACGACAATTTTGCTTGTTTACATACCCGCCAAGATCAAAATGAGCTTCATCCGAAAAGATGATTTTTTTGGCAAAATCGGCATCTTCTGTAAGTCGATCGCAGGCCCACTCAGCGAAGCGAAAACGCATTGGATGGTCAGTTGGCTTCAACTCCTGAACCAATTGGACTTTGTATGGCGTCATACCAAGGTCTTTATGCAAAATTCGTCTCAATGATGTCTCCGAAATGTTCAATTGTTGAGAACGACGGTGAATTGATGTTGATGGCGCTTCACGCACACTTTCTGCCACAACATCGATATTCTCGGGTGTACGCACTGTTTTTGGCTTTTCACGCTTTGGTTTATCGATGAGGATGCCAGTTTCTTTCACTTTTTTCACAAGATAACGAACATACGGAGCTGACGGTGCTTCTCTTCTTCCAAAAACCGTACGCAATTTTCGCACACATTCTGCAACATTACCATGATTTTCAAAGTAATGTCGCAATATTTCCCAGCGTTGTTCAAGCGTATACACAACCATATTCGCTCAGCGGAAGGATAAAACTAATTATCTGTCAAATCAGACATGAGCTAAGTGTTACCATTCACGAAATAAGCACTAGTTGAAAAAAAAAACTTTAGATGGCGGACCCTATATATATATATATATATATATATATATATATATATATATATATATATATATATATATATATATATATATATATATATATATATATATATATATATATATATATATATATATATATATCATCATCGCTGTTTATATATTTTTTTGTGTCCGCCGGCTTTTTTTTTTGTGTAATGGTCAGCACGCTCGGCTGCCGTACTGGAGGTCCCGGGTTCGATTCCCAGAGGGGGTCAAATAAATATAAGTGATTTTTTCACTTTAATATTTATTCAATATAACCCTAGACTGGTACTGATAAGGGTTTTACTATATTATCATTATTTTTTGGCAGTCACCCAGTGAAAGGATGTTTCTGCCAGTTTGTCCCAGATTGATCTATGTATACATTTTAAAGAGGAGATTAAGTCTGCCGTCGTAGAGAGGGTATGTTTAGTAGAACCAAATACATCCAGGTTGGACTGCATTTGAAGTTTATACATACCTTGAAGAAGGCTATGTAAATCAGAGAGCTGTAGAAGTTCATGAACTCGAAGAGGAAGATCTTGAATGTGTAAGAGTCCTCGTAATCCAGTTGTGTCCTGGGGTTTTCCAAGTTTGTCAAGTATATAGCTAGCTTGGCGTATATCTGGAATGAAATCAAGCACAAAATTGTGAGTGCGTCCAGATCTCTGTCCACAAATCTGGGTTTCTCCACCCGGGAGGTATTTTTATTGACATCTCAACATAGATGAAGAAAGATAGGGAAGCCTTGTATAGTCAGCATGCTCGACTGCCGTTCTGGAGGTCCCGGGTTCAGTTCTCAGGGGAGGGGGTCAAATAAATATAAGTGATTTTTTCACTTATATTTTTCAATATTACCCTGGACTGGTTGGTACCTGAAGCGGAGGGCTGATCACCTTTCCTTCATATGTTAATGATCAAGATATCACTGCATTTATATGATGCAGTGCCCTATGCATCATTGGTAAGGGTTTAAAAAAATGAATATATATATTTAGAATAGACATTGTAACCTTGTATGAGGTTAGTATGCATTTAAAAGTACAAATGACTCATTTTCATCGTAGTTTTTAACTTTCTACAAAGGCGTTAAACAGGGCTGTGCAATGTCACCATGCCCGCTTAGAAATGCTTACCCTCGTCAGGATCATGATGATGATGAGATTGATAATGGCCGCCGTTATGCTGGTGAATATCTTGGCGTGTTTCTGTATGAAGACTCCCTTATAGTTGCCATGGTCTCCTATGCTGTAAATTATGGACACCACGGAGAGCCGATAGATGATGGTCCCCAGGACTGCTCCTAGTACCACTGTGATCTGCAATCAAGAACAATATTACTAAAACAGGCTTGCCAGTAGACAAAAACAGCATATGTGCTGCTATAAGCTACATGTAGCTTATAATAATAGACTAGAAACCCCTTTTTGCAAATCCAGACATGCATTTTTCACAGCTCCAAAACTGTTTAGTTCATTCCACAAAGACTATATGTTAGACATTAATTATCTAAGTTTGTTTCCATTTAAATTCTGCTTAATTTTGATTTATTTTATTTAAAAAAAATCTTAGTATGTACCTTCTTCTTTTAAATGTATAACTCATATCGCTCACTCCTTTCAAGAACGTCATAAATCAAAAATCGTTAATTTTCAGTTGTGCATGTTTTCGGAATGCTTAGAAAATGTACTATATCCCAGCAAAAGAGGCAAATTTTTAACTTAATATTTACCCGCTACAGGGCAGAAAGTGTAGTTTTTGCTTTTTGAAGAAAAGGTATCGTTAAATTATTTTTTGAAATATACTTAATATTTTCAAATGGAGAAAAAACCGTATGAGGAGATGCATGAACGTGGAAGAGGCGAAGATTGTTTTCAAAACCAGAGTGGTTTGGCGTTGCATCGTATCTGCCTACCCCTGTGAGAAGCAGCGTGACGGTCAGATGATTAGTTTACTCACCATGAATAACACAGCACTTCCCGTGACGAAGAACCTCAAAGAGCGAGACCACAAGGGCATGTATGCTTCCTTCTCCCTCGTTACCGGATTCATTCGAAATGTCTTCACAGATGTCTCAAATTCTGGAAAAATTATGAAAAAAGCATTTTAAAAAAGTGGCAGCGACTGTAAAGAAGTATGCTGTTCGCTATGAGCAAGTTTAGTATTGCACGAGTTGCTGTTACGTTAAACAGGTGGCGCTGCCATTACTGTGAAAAAACCTCAAAGAGGGAGACCACAAGGGCATGTATGCTTCCTTCTCCCTCGTTACCGGATTCATTCGAAATGTCTTCACAGATGTCTCAAATTCTGGAGAAATTATTAAAAAAAAAAAACATTTTAAAAAAGTGGCAGCGACTGTTAAGAAGTATGCTGTTTGCTATAATCAAGTTTAGTATTGCACGAGTTGCTATTACGTTCAACAGGTGGCGCTGCCATTACTGTGAAAAAACCTCAAAGAGGGAGACCACATGGGCATGTATGCTTCCTTCTCCCTCGTTACCGGATTCATTCGAAATGTCTTCACAGATGTCTCAAATTCTGGAGAAATAATGAAAAAAACATTTTTAAAAAAGTGGAACCGACTGTTAAGAAGTATGCTGCTCGCTATGAACAAGTTTAGTACTGCACGAGTTGCCGTTACGTTCAACAGATGGCGCCGCCATAACTGTGAAAAAACTGTTTTAATATAACATTGCATCGATTTGATACAGTGTCTTATCGACAATTGTCTCTAATAATAGTACAGTGGAACCGCTCATACGAGCACCTCTGATAACGAGAAATTCGCATAACAAAAAGATGTGAAAAGTTACGGAGAAAAAGTCCCTTTTTCACGACATTCACTTGTGAGCCGGGACTTCTGCGCCAGTCAAAACAGAAAATGAGTAAGATTCCGGAACGAATTATGCTCTTTATGAGAGGTTTCACTGTATTTTCAATTCAATCCAAACCCTTATCCGCACCCCAATGGTGCATAGGGCACTGCATTATACAAACACAGTGTTATCTTGGTTGTTGACACACGTTAAAATCGGTTTGGTATTGCCATGGGAAGGAATATTCTTTCTTTATTTTCTATTTTTTCGAAGGATCTCCATCCTCCAAGTAGTTCTTTTAACCCTTATCCGCACCACAATGGTGCATAGGGCACTGCATTATACAAACACAGTGTTATCTTGATTGTTAACACAAAGGAAAGGTGATCAGCCCTCCGCTTCAGGTACCAGTCCAGGGTAATATTGAATTAATATTAGAGTGAAAAAATAACTTATATTTATTTGCACCCCCCCTGGGAATCGAACCCGGGACCTCCAGAACAGTAGCCGAGCATGCTGACCATAACACTACTGAGGCGGACAATCACTGTATTAATAAGGTAAAAACATGTTTTCTTAACAGTTTGTTTACTGCAATGGCAGTGCCATCTGTTGAAGATGTAAAGGACATCAGACCTGGTCTGGGCTCTTCGTCCTGCTCGACTCCGCTCATGTCCCACTCCCAAACCATCACGGATTGTTTCCTCTTCCACAGTTCCAGGAACGTCGTGGCTGAAATATCATTCAGTATCTCATCAATACATCAATTCAAGTTTTGTTCTGAAATTTCTTGGTGGAAATAGGTTTCATATAATAAAACAATTGTAAAATAATGGTCCAATTAAAACGCTGGCCCAATCATGGCTACTTCCCCCTAGATAGATATTGTGCTAGTTTCCTCTTTCCTAATACTAATTATAAATATTCAAATAATCAAATTTAAAGCATTTACTTTGTGTTAAGTCATTTTTACTTATTTATTTTTTTACATAAATGTTCAAAATTAATCATTTTCAGTTAAAACGTTAATAATATTGTATACTTTTGAGTGTGTAAATGGTGCTATGGTGGTGAAGGGTGGCATTGTTTGAATGCTGTAGTAGTGATTGTCCTGACGAAGAGACGGGTACGTCTCTAAACTGGTAGACATAAAAATCTCGGTGAGTGGTTATATACTAATATTATTAACATTTTTGTGAAAAAATTCATAAGTATTCCAGTATATTCAGTATCACACATTCACTGCTAGACCCATGAAGGCACATCGGTGCTCAAAATGTTTCTTCTAAAGCTCAAAGTGGATGGCATATATAGACACGCCAGCCGTGTTTTAAAAAAGTAGATGATTTATATAGGCACGTCAGCCCTGTTTTAATAAAGTAGATGGTATTTTTAGACACGCCAGCCGTATTTTAATGAAGTAGATGGTATATATAGACACGCCAGACGTATTTTAATGAAGTAGATGGTATATATAGAAATGCCAGCCGTGTTTTAATAAAGTAGATAGTATTAATAGACACGCCAGCTGTGTTTTAATAAATTAGATGGTATATATAGACACGCCAGTCGTGTTTTAATAAATTAGATGGTATATATAGATACGCCAGCCGTGTTTTAATAAAGTAGATGGCTTATATTGACAAGTCACCAGTGTTCTAATAAAGTAGATGGTATATATAGACACGCCAGCCGTGTTTTAATAAAGTTTATGGTATATATATAGACACATCAGCCCTGTTTTAATAAAGTAGATGGCTTATATTAACAAGTCAGCCGTGTTCTAATAAAGTAGATGGTATATATAGACACGCCAGCCGTGTTTTAATAAAGTATATGGTATAAATAGACACGTCAGCCCTGTTTTAATAAAGTAAATGGTATATATAGACACGCCAGCCGTGTTTTAAAAATGTACATGGTATATATACGGCTGTCCAAACTCAAAACACGGTAAGGGACATTTTTTTGTAGTACATTCATTTTTGCATTTTTGGACTAAGTAGATTCTGCTTAGTCCAAAAATGGGAAAATAACATGCTACAAAAAAAGTCCCTTACTGCGTTTTAAGTTTGGACAGCCGTATAGACACGCTAGACGTGTTCTTATGTATAAAGTGGATGGCATATATCGATACACAAGGCGTGCTCTTATGAATGAAGTGGATGGTACATATGGACACACTAGGTGTGTTCTTATGCAAAAAGTAGACGGCACATATGGACACACCAGGCGTGATCTTATGTAAAAGTAGATGGCATATCAAAAACACATTTACAAGCACTCTTTAGCAGATTTCCACTCACCCCAGAAGGACATGAATATGGCGAAGAACACAGTGGCGGGGTTGTCGAAGAGGTATGTGAGCTGCGCAAAGAGGCAGGATTCGGAGAGATCCTGGTACTTGCAGGCCTTGTCGCACAGCGGGCACAGCCGGATGCTCCCGGGACCGTTAGTATCGCATATCTCTTTCCTGGCATACAGCGACAGTTGTTAGTGGTCATCCATGCATTTAAATAAAAATCTTATTCGTGTTTTTACATCTCAACAAAGATGAAAACATGGGTTATGTGTTAGTGTCACATATCATTCACTCCATTCAAGAACGTCATAAATAAAAAATCGTTAATCTTCAGTTGTTCATGTTTTCGGAATGCCCAGAAAATGTACCATGTCCCAGCAAAAGTGACATATTTTTGAGTCAATAATTACCTGCTACAGGGCAGAAAGTGTTTTTTTTGCATTTTAAAGAAAAGGTATTGTTTAATTATTTTTTTTAATTTACTAAATATTTTTTAAATGGAGAAAAAACCTTGAGGTTTTACCTAAAAAGATCTGTTGCACAGTAAAAAGTTCAATAAGTGGCTTGATATTTATTTTTAAAACATTGTTAATTATTAAGCTTCAAAAACATTCTCCTGAAAAATCAAGTTTTTTGATGTATGACGTTCTCAAAAGGAGTGAGCGAAATGTCGAATGTTATTGACGTATGACGCCATTTGCAACAAATATAACATCGGAATAGAATAAATAATAAAAAAATGCAAACTTACGTAGGCAGATTATCGTCGGAATCCATAGATAACAGGCCATAGAAGAAGCATAGAGTTCCAACGATTGCGGGAGCATAGAGCATCTTTGTGTAGAAACCGAGCCAGCAGAAATACAGGGCTATCTTGTCTCCAAAGTATTTCCTGACCAGCCACAAGGGTTGGCGCTTGTACCATTTTCCAGGCTTGGCCCATTCTAGGTACAAAAGCTGAAAATGCAAAGTACCATTTAGGTTTTACATAACAGGAAAATGTGCCACATATGAGATAGAGACCAGAGCGGATACAGCGAGAACCACAGCTCTTGTAAGAACTTCAGAAATGAGGAAATGATTTTGTAAACACCTGATGAAAAATACCATTATATATCGCTCCGCCTCCGTAGTGTAATGGTCAGCACGCTCGGCTACCGTTCTGGAGGTCCCGGGTTCGATTCCCAGGGGGGGGTCAAATAAATATAAGTGATTTTTTCACTGTAATATTTATTCAATATTACCCTGGACTGGTACCTGAAGCGGAGGGCTGATCACCTTTCCTTCATGTGTAAATGATCAAGATAACACTGCGTTTATATGAAGCAGTGCCCTATGCACCATTGGGGTGCGGATAAGGGTTTTATTATTTATTTTATTATTATATCGCTCACTCCTTTCAAGAACGTCATAAACAAATCAAAAATTTGATTTTTCAGGAGAACGTTTTTAAAGTTTAAAAACATAATACAATGTATTAAAAATAAATATCAGGCTACTTATTGAACTTTTAACTGTGCAACAGATCTTTTTAGGTGAAACCAGAAGGTTTTTTCTCCATTTGAAAAATATTTAGTATATTTAAAAAAATAATTAAACAATACCTTTTCTTCAAAATGCAAAAACAACACTTTCTGCCCTGTAGCGGGTAAATATTAAGTTTAAAAAATATGCCGCTTTTGCTGGGATATAGTACATTTTCTGAGCATTTTTTTTTTGCTTACGTTTTTTAATTCAGCTATGCAAAGTGCATAAAGATCCGGTATTTTCATGCCAGTTACAAAATAAAAGTTGTAAATTGTTGGACAGTGTTATTTTTATTCAATACATAATATAAGTAAGATAGCATCTTTTTGTCCCTAAAATATAATATTGATATCCGCAGAGAAAACTAAGTCTTACAATAAGTAAAATCCCTGTAAGATGTAAACTATTTGAAGGAAATCAAATCATTTTTGTGACGTTCTATCCTCTCAGCCTACGACTAAGAAGCGTCACAAAATTAACGCTAGAAACAATATTATAAATATTATAAATAATCAAAATAAGAAACAATTCAGAATAGCGTGTTGAGATGGTTTGGGCACGTGGAACAAATGAGTGAAGAAAGAACTTTAAAACTAATTTATGAGGTGAATGAATGAATAAAAGTTGGAAATAGAAGCAGAGAGAGACCGAGGGAAATTTGAATCAATTGAGTATATCAAATACAAATTCAAGATTCAAAGAGTGTAAAAGTATATGAGTAGAAGCAAGAATGTGAAATTGGCGAAGATTTTTTGCAAAGACAGAGTGGTGTGGCGTTCTATTCTGTTCTCTGCCTACCCCTGCGGCGAGTTGAGTGACGGTTCTATGGTATTCAAGGGTAAAACTCACTCTTCTGTCGAAGACGTCCCCATTGGCAGCCGGCTTATCATATCCTCCTTCGTGGAGCGGAAAACAGGCTGCGTAGGTGCCGTCGTTCAGCAGTCTTCGAATGCCCACCTGGAAAAATTTATGTTTGAGATGTCATTATAAATGTCTTCTAACCCTTATCCGCACCCAATGGTGCATAGGGCACTGCATCGTAGCGATGCAGTGTTATCTTGATCGTTAATTGCATGAAGGCAGGGTGATCAGCCCTGCGCTTCTTGTACCAGTCCAGGGTGATATTAAATAAATATAAGAGTGAAAATCAGCCTTTTTTTTGACCCCCCTGGGAATCAAACCCGGGATCACCAGCACGGTAGCCAAACACGCTGACCACTGCACTACGGAGATGGTATATATATATATATATATATATATATATATATATATATATATATATATATATATATTAAAAAAATACAGTAATAAAACCTAAGAATGGGCGTTTATTAAACGATTAAATTATATATGGGAGAAAGGAAACATTTAAACGATTTGTAACACAAGTATAGAAGTTCTTCTTCTTCTTCTTCTTTTAGGACTAGGTCCTGTCATTCTCGGGTCGCTCCTGGGAGGTGGAAGACCAGTTATCCTTCCATCGTTTAGGTGGTCTTCCTGGTCTTATAGAGGTTGAACTAAGAAAATATAATATGCTGATCTTTATATAATAATAATATGATAAAAAAAAACATTATCCGCACCCCAATGGTGCATAGGGCACTGCGTCATATAAACGCAGTGTTATCTTGATCGTTTACACATGAAGGAAAGGTGATCAGCCCTCCGCTTCAGGCACCAGTCCAGTGTAATATTGAATAAATATTACAGTGAAAAAATCACTCATATTTATTTTACCCCCCCCCCTGGGAATCGAACCCGGGACCTACAGAACGGTTGCCGAGCGTGCTGACCATTACACTACAGAGGCGGACAAACGATAAATTACCCAAATATTTTTAATGATAAAATAGTGTTCAACAAAAATTTTAATGAACATATTTCTAGAAATAAGGATAAAATAGACTGCCATTGTTGAAAAAAACCGAGTCACAAAATTGTTTAATGTATAAGGGTTTGAAAATGTATGATGAGATGCCTGAATGTATGGAGAATGAAAAGAGTCTGAAAGAATTTAAAAATAAATGTTTTGTTTACTGTAAGAAGATGTAAATATATATATATATATATATATATATATATATATATATATATATATATATATATATATATATATATATATATATATATATATATATATATATATATATATATATATATATATATATATATATATATATATATATATATATATATATATATATATATATATATATATATATATATATATATATATATATATATATATATATATATATATATATATATATATATATATATATATAACGTGGTAATATTCTCCTTCGTAAATTGGGTGTAAATAATATGTAAAGTGGGTGTATAATAATAAAATAAACAATGTGTTGCTTTGTAATTAAAGTTTATTCTTAATTTATCTTTATAATAATTTTATATCTATCTATCTATCTATCTATCTGATTCTGACAGTTAATAATATTATCGGAAGTCTTTTGTTTTATTCTGAGCGACGCATGTGACATCTGGTGGTATTTTATGTAGGTACTATTTGTAAGTAGGTACTTAAAAAAAGTATAGGTAGATACCTAGTTATTTTATTACATATATATATATATATATAGATGATGTAAATTAAGTGTAAATATTAGTTGTAATATAAGCTAACTATTATTTGTTTGTATTAGTTGTAATATAAGCTAACTACAGAAATAAAAAAAATAAAATAAAAATCAAGAAATTATGAGTATATCGTAGTCATACAGGAGAAAGTGACCAAGTGCATTTTTTTAGAAAACCGTAATCATTGACTATTTGATATCTTACTAGCTTAATATTGCCCTGAAAAACGTCCCAAAGGATTTTAAACTTGTAAGTATAATATATTACTAACTAACTAACTAACCATCACGCCGCTTCCCCGCAGGGGTAGGCAGAGAGAATCGAATGCCACACCACTCTGTCTTTGCAAAAATTCTTTGCCTCTTCTACATTCATGCATCTCCTCATACATACCCGACGATTATTACGACTCCTGACCCGGCCGCTTTCAAGTATTTGACATACCTGATCGTGCCTCGGTCGTCCTCTGCTTCTTTTTCCAACTACGTTCGCTCCATAAATTTGTTTAACCGTTCTTTCTTCATTCATACGCTCCACATGTCCAAACCATCTCATCACACCTTTCTTAATTTTATAACATATTGACTTGGTAAAAATGACTAACTGCATTGATGTTTATTTTGTTGCCAAGCAAAAGTGACTTAAATGGGGCCTCCTGAACATTTTACGTTTTGGTAGTTGGTCACTTTCTCCTGTACGACTACGATATGTTGAAGTATGAAGTTATTAGTAAAAATAGTAATACCTTTTCCGTTGCGTCATATTTGCCTCTAAGCAATATCTGCATAACCAAGAGGGAACGTTGCGCGGACGTGTAGGCCGTATCTCTGTCTTTTACTAAGAATCTGCAAGGTCAAAATATCAAAATAGTGAATATGTCTGTACAACGTTTTGTAGTGTGTCCAAATACTGTTCACAGATCTGGACTATCTCCTATTAGGAGTTATTTTTAAAAAATGCCATAGATGAAGAAGAATATGGTATGAGAGACTGGGATAACTTAGGGAGAGAGTAGGGAGGGTAGAGAGAAAAACAGAGAGAGAAAGGGGAAGGGAGTCAGAAAAGGGAGAGACAGTAAGAGAGTAGACAGTGAGGGAGAGAGTATTAGAATGGCAGAGACAGAAAAGTGGGGAGAGTAAGGTTGATGGATTGAAAAAGGGAGGAGACAGGAAGAGAGGGGGTGAGAGAGAGAGAGAGAATGTGAGTGAAAATTGGAAGAGAGAGGTGGAGATTTTTATTTTTTTTTAGGTGGGATTTGCATTTATTTATTTAAACTTCATGTACAGAAAATAAAAAGTACATTGGTGGGCTTATTGCTAAAAAGCAATATCTTCCAACTGACCAAAGACGGACTAGTGATATTGATCAAAACGTTTGATACCATATATAGCCGTTTGCAATCAGTGGGCAGATAGTACTTGAACATTTAAAAAAACATAAATTACAAATTGACATTTAAAAAGAAACATAAATTAACAAAAGACGATAATAAGGAGGGCAAAGGAAGAAGGGAGTTTAGGGAAGGAGGTAGAGGGAGGAGGTTTGATGGACAGTCAGGATTCTAATGACAGATAGTAATGTCTCAGACGTTTTTAAAAGTTAATACTTATTATTGTCTGATGTAATAGATTTTATCAAAAAACTAAAAAACAATTATTAACAATTAGACAAAAAAGTATTCTAGGATTCTAATGATAAATAGGTAGAATCAGGTAGCAAGTTTAAGGAAGAGAGGAGGGATCAGGGGAGGAGGAGATGGGCAGTTAGTGTTCTAAGGTAAGATTATGATGTTTTAGGCGTTTTTTGAACTTTAAATTTATTATTTACTAAAACTTGTTATTTAACACTTGTTATTAAAAGAACTAAAATTTATTATTTACCTTGTTTATTATGTACAAGGTTTAAAGATCATTTAGTGGATTTTTGTTTCTTCTAGCCAATTAAATATGTTTTTATTTGAATCTGTGTTGGGAACAGGAGGAATAATCTAGTGTGTGCCAATCAGGAACTTGTCAGCATTTGCTCATTGCTGGGAGGAAACCACGTTGCACTCCTCAGGAGAAGCCGGACTGCTGACTGTCGTCAGCAGACCTTCCGTTCCACTAGAAGAGGGTTCGGGATTGTGCGTCCTAGCTTGGTTTATGGTACCAATGTCCTTCACTAGTTTTATCATGTATGATACTACCGAGAGGTGGAAATAGAGGGTGAGAAAGAAGAGAGAGAGAGAGAGGATGGAGAGGGGGGGAGAAGGGGAGAAAGATAAAAAGAGAGAGTGAGAGAGGGAGAGAGAGAGAGAGAGAGATAGTGACGGAGAAGATAGGAGAAAAAGAGGCGGGAGACATTTCTGGACAAGAGAGGAAGATAGAAGAGAGAGAGAGAGAGAGAGATGCAAATGACTTACTGTTCTTCTCTAGCTGAAGGCCCAGCCGTAGAAGCGTAGAAAGACGGCTGAGGAGGGATCAAGGAGTGGTCCCAGTCCAGCAGCGCGCCGAGCCTTGAAATTATCCTTCTAAAACGTCCTTGCTTCTCTTGGGCGCCATCTTTGTCCTGGGAATAAAAAAACTCATTACATTCAACTGTTACAAGCTGAAAATCGATATATCGACTCAATATATATTGACTGGATACCTCGCGGTCGAGCTTCGGTTGTATCACGATCATACAACTAACTAACTTCATTGCTAACTTAGAACCATTGCTTATAGACTTATACAATATAAGTCTAAAAGCTGTTGCCTAGAATTTTCCACTTTAGAATTACATAAAATCATCCTAAATTTAAAAATAAAGAGATAAACCACTCACAAGCAGGAATTCATTCAAACCCTTATCCACACCCTATGGTGCATAGGGCACTGCATCATATAAACGCAGTGTTATATCGATCATTAACACATGAAGGAAAGGTGATCAGCCCTCCGCTTCAGGTACCAGTCCAGGGTTATATTTAATAAATATTACAGCGAAAAAATCGCTAATATTTATTTGACCCCCCCCCCTGGGAATCGAACCCGGGACCTCCAGTATGGTAGCCGAGCGTGCTGACCATTACACTACGGAGGCTACACAAGTAGGAATAGGCTATAAAACTTAGAAAGTTAAATCCTAAGCAGAGCCATGATAAACGGTGTTGCATAAGAATTAGCGAGATTTGAGATGTACCCACTTGGACGTAAGAAAATTTTAAGAAAGGATCATATGATTTTCTCTTATGCATTCATAGATCTTCATCAGTACACCTGAGTGCGCATGCAAGGTACCTACATAGCTACCGTTGATGTAGTCATGCTGCATCATCCTGCATAGAGTGCAGCTGTGTGTGCATACAAGGTACCTAAATGGCTACCGTTCATGCAGTCACGCTGCATAGAGTGCAGTTGTGTAGGCATGCAAGGTCAAAAATCACGGTGCATAGAATACATGGCTATCGTTCATACATTTAATCTGCATAGTGTGCAGTTGTGTATGCATGCAAGGTACCTATATGGCTACCGTTCATGCATAGAGTGCAGTTGTGTATGCATGCGAGGTACCTACATGGCTACCGTTCATTAATTTATTCTGCATAGAATACAGTTGTGTAGGCATGCAAGGTCAAAAATCACGGTGCATAGAGTACATGGCTATCGTTCATGCATTTAATCTGCATATAGTGCAGCTGGGTGTGCATTCGAGGTACCTACATGGCTACCGTTCATGCTTTCAAGCTACATCATCCTGCTTAGGGTGCACCTGTGTCTGCATTCGATGTATTTTTATGGCTACCATTCATGCATAGAGTGCAGTTGTGTATGCATGCAAGGTACCTACATGGCTACCTTTCATGCATAGAGTGGAGTTGTGTATGCATGCGAGGAACCTACATGGCTACTGTTCATGCATTCACGCTGCATCCTCTTAGCAGGAGCTTAGAGTGCAGCTGTGTATGCATGCAAGGTACTTACATGGTTACCGTTTATTAATTTATTCTGCATAGAGTACAGTTGTGTAGGCATGCAAGGTCAAAAATCACACTGCATAGAGTACATGGCTGTCACGCATGCATTTACTCTGCATATAGTGCTGCTGTGTGTGCATTCGAGGTACCTACATGGCTACCATTCATGCATTCACGCTGCATTATCCTGCTAACAGTGCATCTGTGTCTACATACGAGGTACCTTTATGGCTACCGTTCATGCATAGAGTGCAGTTGTGTATGCATGCGAGGTACCTACATGGCTACCGTTCATGCATTCACGCTGCATCCTCTTAGCAGGAGCTTAGAGTGCAGCTCTGTGTATGCATGCAAGGTACCTACATGGCTACTGTTCATTAATTTATTCTGCATAGAGTGCAGCTGTGTGTGCATGCAAGGTACCTACATGACTATCCGTTCATTCTTTCAAGCTGCATCGTCCAAGGTTTTAATGGATGCAGAAATTTGATCAGCTTACCCAGGCCTTGACCGATATGGTGATGAACCTCTTGGTGGGGAGCTTCAGCCCCATGACCTCAGCGTATCTAGCCTCCGTTCGCCACGGAATGTGGATCTTCAGGAACCAGGTCTTCTCGTCAAACGAGAGGCACTTGTTTTCCAATTCCAACTCCAAACCTGGAACGTATTTGTTGATACATTCAGAATTGATTGCAACTCTAGAGAAACCTTTGAGAATGTTGACAGTTGACTGTTTGTTTGTTCCTGTTCTAACCTTGTATTATTTATTTATTTCAATACATATTACATACATAAATCATATATACATACATATAATATTCCCGATGAGTAATTTCGATTTTTCATTTTGGGACATGGGATTAAGGTTAACAAGACTGGAACACAAATAATAAAGTAACAATTTTTTTTTTTTAAATAACCAAAACTAATACTGATACATGGCAAACTATAAAAACAATAAACAGGTATAATAAATAGGCACAAGAAACATATTTAAAAGAAATACATGAGAAAACACAAGGTGAGAAGCATATTTAAAATAAACAAATGAGAAAATATAAAAAATGAGAAAATATAACAAATGAGAAAATATAACAAATGAGAGAATATAACAATTGAGAAAATATAACAAATGAGAAAATATAACAAATGAGAAAATATAACAAATGAGAAAATATAACAATTGAGAAAATATAACAAATGAGAAAATATAACAAATGAGAAAATATAACAAATGAGAAAATATAACAGATGAGAAAATATAACAGATGAGAAAATATAACAAATGAGAAAATATAACAAATGAGAAAATATAACAAATGAGAAAATATAACAAATGAGAAAATATAACAAATGAGAAAATATAACAAATGAGAAAATATAACACATGAGAAAATATAACAAATGAGAAAATATAACAAATGAGAAAATATAACAAATGAGACAATATAACAAATGAGAAAATATAACAAATGAGAAAATATAACAAATGAGAAAATATAACAAATGAGAAAATATAACAATTGAGAAAATATAACAAACGAGAAAATATAACAAATGAGAAAATATAACAAATGAGAAAATATAACAAATGAGAAAATATAACAATTGAGAAAATATAACAAATGAGAAAATATAACAAATGAGAAAATATAACAAATGAGAAAATATAACAAATGAGAAAATATAACAAATGAGAAAATATAACAAATGAGAAAATATAACAAATGAGAAAATATAACAAACGAGAAAATATAACAAATGAGAAAATATAACAAATGAGAAAATATAACAAATGAGAAAATATAACAAATGAGAAAATATAACAAATGAGAAAATATAACAAATGAGAAAATATAACAAATGAGAAAATATAACAAATGAGAAAATATAACAAATGAGAAAATATAACAATTGAGAAAATATAACAAATGAGAAAATATAACAAATGAGAAAATATAACAAATGAGAAAATATAACAAATGAGAAAATATAACAAATGAGAAAATATAACAATTGAGAAAATATAACAAATGAGAAAATATAACATATGAGATATAAAAAACAAAATAAGAAAATATGACTAATCACTACATATATATTTTTCCATAAAGTACCTTCTCAGATCATTTATTTTGATCCCCGAATGGGTTTTATTTTACATATGTCAGGCGGCTGGTTAATTTGTGTATTGGCAATATAATTTAAGGACCTTACTCCAAATTTAGTAGTGTTTATCGGCTCCACATGTATTTTGTTATGTCCTCGTGTATTATGATTATGAATTTCTTTATATTATTTTTTGACATCTCATCAAAGATGAAGAAGAATATGGAAGTCTGGGCATTTACGGGGCTTACGACCGTCATAGGCTGGTTTAAGTGATCACTTTACACACGTGTAACATTCATCAATTCTACCCATTATTGACAACCACATTACTCAAATTCTTGGAAGTTCTATATATATGAACCAATTTAGAAACCTTGTTCATGAATCACTAGAACTTCACTAGAGACAATCTATTGGTGAGATGTAAAGAAGCTTTTTATTAAGCAGAAACTCTTATATTAAAATAATGTAATTGGAGATAATCCAGATTTTGTGAACAAGTATTTGGACACACTCAAAATGTTGTAAATGAAGTTCTTTGTTAAAAATCAAATTTCTTTGTTAAATTTGTTTTCAAGTATACCATATTCATTGTCCATACCTTCTTTGACGAGGTTTTCTTGGAACGTTCTTCTCTGGTCACACCTCTTGGCTTCCGCTTCTGTCATCACTCCCATATCTTCCTGTTCGTAAGCCAACACCATGTCAATTCTTCTCCTACCATCTCTGAACATCATGGTCTCCGGGTCTAGACCCTGTGATACCAAGAAAACTATTAGATCAAGCATAACCAAATTGGATAGATATATCGCTCACTCCTTTCAACAACGTCATATATTTGATATACTCATATACAGTGAAAGCTCTATTTATCGTTCCTCGAATAATCGTTTTTCCGGATGTATCGTTTATTTCTTCTATCCCGAATTCATTTCATACTAAACTAAACCGCATCGATCGTTTCTCTATCACCATTTACCGCATTTATGGTTCGAATTAAGCTGCATATTTGATACATTTTGTCTGTTTTTTTACATTATTTTCAATTTTCTTACATTCAACGGCAACGTATGGGATAGAAACTATCGAAAGCTTGTGTAACCGATAGCAGGAGAGGTCAATATTGATGAAAAGGAGCCGCTGCCTGTACCTGCATTTGCAGAAGCGTGCACACTCTTTGAAAGAAAACTTTCTACAACGCACATTCAATAACCGATGCTGAAAAAAATACTATTTGCAAAGCCGAATATATACTATTGACTTACGAAAATAAAACAGTTTAAAAAAAAATTGATTAATAAACTTTAGTATTAATTCAAAATCTATTCTGGTTTGTATTTTTTTTTTAAATAAATTCATTTGCATCTGAAACATGTATTCTTCTTAGAATATCAGCCTACGAATGGTTATACAGATTGGGAGGCCGGTATCTTTACTCGGTCGTATCTACTTGCGTATTGACCTCTTGATCCCGCATTCATTGTTTTCCCGTATTCATAGTTTATTTTAATAGGTCCCTTTAAAAACGATAGAGGTTTCACTGTACTTGATTTTTCTCCCGGGCAGACCACCAAAGAGATGGATTGACAGCTGGGATCGACATCGCAGGAGGTTTATCCCTCTTAAAAACAGGCTTTCGTAATCTCATGAAGAACATATACAAAAAGGTATTGCACAATTATAAAAAGGGCTATTCTTACATCTCTGCTTGTATGTCCTTCTATGAGATCAGCTCCCTCTCCTTCCATATTCTTGTCTAGCTTGCTATCCATATCGTTAGGGGTGATTGGCTCCTTCTTGTCAAATTCGTCCTGAAAAATAAAATATATTAATATTTTTATATAACGTGGTTAATTTTTTTTTATACAATTTCAACGTTTCAGTGAATATAAAAAAGGTAGCTAGGTATGTTAAACACAGTATTACCCAGTGGCGTGCCTAGGGTTTACCAGTAAGGCAAACCCATTATTTTTCACATTCGTGAATATATGATTTACCTATAATTTCTTCACCTCATATCATTCCCAGTATAGTAAGCACCCAGAAAGTATTATAAATATAAACAATGTATTGTAATCATTGTAAAAATATGCATACATGTAACTTTTGTAAGGTATAGCCATCACCTTTAAACAAAGAAAATGTTCACTATAATAAAATACCTTCCTCAGAGATCAACCATTACCAATAAGTACCATCACCATATAATGGCATGCATAGTGTTTAATAATCATATGAGCGCACGATAATTTAAAAACAGTCACACATTAATTATATATTTTTAATCATTTGGTCTAGATTTAGTCATTTTTATTTGGAGTTTTTAGGCAAGCCGGGCTTTTGGGCTTCTAGGGAAGTACCGCCACTGGTATTACCATAGTAGTTTGAAATTGATGTGAAACACGTGTCACAATAGATTTGATGAAATACTGTTATTTTCATTTCATTCAAACCTTTATCTGCACCCGGTGCATGGAGCGCTGCATCATATAAACGCAGTGTTATCTTGATCGTTAACACATGAAAGAAAGGTGATCAGCGCCACGCTTAAATTATATTCCTTCGCTATTTACTAAGTAAAACTTATTATTTTTTGACATTTCAACATAGATGAAGAAGAATATGGAAGTCTGGGCATTTATGACCGTCATGGGCTGGTTTAAGTGATCACTAACTCACGTGTAACATTCACCAATTCTATCCATGATTGACAACCACACTACTCAAATTCTTGGAAGTTCCATATATATTATCCAATTTCAAAACATTGTTCTTGAATCACTAGAATTTTCACAAGAGACATCTATTGGTGAGATAAAGAAGTTTTTTTATTGAACAGAGAAACTTTTACATTTGTATGTGACCTCACATTCGGACCTCCGGATCCTAGATTAAAATCACATACATGAGAAACGCCAGAAAATACCCTTTTCATTTTATTATTTTAGCTTATAATCTGACTAGATAATTTACTAACAACATTTTAAGTGTGTCTAAATACTTTTCCGCCTCCGTAGTGTTTGTCCGCCTCCGTAGTGTAATGGTCAGCACGCTCGGCTACCGTTCTGGAGGTCCCGGGTTCGATTCCCAAGGGGGGTAAAATAAATATAAGTGATTTTTTCACTGTCATATTTATTCAATATTACCCTGGACTGGTACCTGAAGCGGAGGGCTGATCACCTTTCCTTCATGTGTAAACGATCAAGATAACACTGCGTTTATATGACGCAGTGCCCTATGCACCATTGGGGTGCAGATAAGGGTTTTATTATTTTATTATTATTAAATACTTGTTCACAAATATGGATTATCTCCAAGTATAGGAATTATTACTCATATAATTGTTTTTCTTTTCAAATGTTATTTTGGAACTAGCAAATATATTTTAGGTCTTGAGTGATATTAAAATTTTGGGTACCGGATCATTTTCATCCTACGGACGATATGCTGGGAGAAAGTCAAACGGATTATTTTATAATTATTTTTAGTTGTTTGCTTACTTGGAGAGGAGGTAAGGGTGTAGCCCTGTGCGGGGACTCTGCGAGAGGGCTTCCGAAGGGTTGTTTCACTGTAGACGACAACGGAGAGAGTGTCAACCCTTTGCTGAACGCTATGGGCACCGCTCCATGACCCATCACCACAGCCTTCAATAAAAAAATATCAATCAATCAATCTTTCCATCCCTAGAAAACGTCAAATCAAAAACCAATCAATCAACAACATTTTGAGTGTGTCGAAATACTTGTTCACAAATCTGGATTATCTCAAATTAAAGGCATTATTTTTATTTACGGGTTCGATTCCCAAGGGGGGTAAAATAAATATAAGTGATTTTTTCACTGTCATATTTATTCAATATTACCCTGGACTGGGTACCTGAAGCGGAGGGCTGATCACCTTTCCTTCATGTGTAAACCATCAAGATAACACTGCGTTTATATGACGCAGTGCCCTATGCACCATTGGGGTGCGGATAAGGGTTTTATTATTTATTATTATTAAAGGCATTATTTTTATTTACAACATTTTGAGTATGTCTAAATACTTGTTCCCAGAATCTGGATTATCTCTAATTACAGGAGTTATTTTTCATATTATATTTTGACATCTCAACAAAGATGAAGAAGAATATGGAAGTCTGGGCATTTACGGGGCAGACGACCGTCATAGGTTGGTTTAAGTGATCACTTTACACACGTGTAACATTCACCAATTTTACCCATTATTGACAACCACACTACTCAAATTCTTAGAAGTTCTATACATATGAACCAATTTTGAAACATTATTCTTGAATCACTAGAACTTCACTAGAGACATCTATTGGTGAGATGAAAAGAATTATTATTTTATTATTATTTTTCATATATTTTTTTGATATCTCAACATAGATGAAGAAGAATATGGAAGTCTGGGCATTTGTGGTACATTTACAAATAAGTCCTATAATTGGAGATAATCCAGATTTGTGAACAAGTATTTGGACACTTTCAAAATGTTGTTAATAAATCTGGTCAAATTATCAGCTTAATAATAAAATAAAAATAATATTTTCTGGCGTTTCTCATGTATGTGATTATAATCCAGAATTCAGACCTCACATACAAATATAAGAGTTTCTGCTCAATAAAAAAGCTTCTTCATCTCACCAATAGATGTCTGAAGTGAAGATTGTAGTGATTCTTGTACAATGTTTCGAAATTGGATCATATATATGGAAGTTCCAAGAATTTGAGTAATGTGATTGTCAATCATGGGTAGAATTGGTGAATGTGACACATGTGTAAAAATGATCATTAAACCAGCCTGTGACGGTCGTCAGCCCCGTAAATGCCCAGACTTCCATATTCTTCTTCACCTTTGATGAGATGTCAAAAATAATATGAAAAATAACTCCAAGATCATCCATATTTGTGAAAAAGTATTTGGACACACTCAAAATGTTGTTAAATGATGGTTTTTGAGTCATTGTTCTATTTTAAGATGTAAAAAAAAGTATATAACTAATCAATCAATGCGGCTAACTAATCGCAACTAAAATGGAACCGAACTTTTAACCCGTTATTTGTAACTGTTACATGTTCCTTGTAACCCGTTCAACATATTACCCGTTCCATGTAACCCGTTATCCGCAAACCGTTACCCGCAACTCATAAATCGTTCCTTGTATCTTGTATCACATATCGCTCACTCCTTTCAAGAACGTCATAAATAAAAAAACTTGATTTTTCAGAAGAACGTTTTAAAAGTTTAAAAATATAATACAACGTATTAAAAATAAATATTGAACTTTTTACTGTGCAAAAGATCTTTTTAGGTAAAACCTGAAGGTTTTTTCTCCATTTGAAAAATATTTAGTATTTAAAAAATAATAATTAAACAGAACCTTTTCTTCAAAATGCAAAAACAACACTTTCTGCCCTGTAGCGGGTAGGGTAGACTGGGTACGGTTGAAACAAAGGACGGTTGAAACAGAGCAAATATCTTGCAAACCGTATGCGGTAGGGTGAAGGGTCCAAGGGACGAACAAAGCGGACAACAAGTTCAAACACGAATATCAGTGTTGCATCGCTCGCCGCACGGTGCAGTTGCTTGTAGGAGGTCTTATTGTTTTTTGATAACCAAAAGTAAGTATTTTTGTTCCGAGAGTTTTCTTTTTATTACGGTTTCTATTGAAACGATATTATTGAGTATGATTTCGTGTTTGAAATGAAGCTTGTAGAACACGATATAGTGATTAGTTTTAATGTGCCATTATTGTTAACATTACTATTTTCTGTTTTCCACCTAAAGGAGGGGTTGGGGACGGTTGAAACATTTTTTGTGGGTACGGTTGAAACAACATATTTTTTCAGTTTTCCTGTTTTCTTGATGCCGAGAGTACGCGCAAGAAAGACTTCGAGAGGGGAGGTCGACTTGTCGAGGTATACATACGCTTATGAGGAGGTTAAAGCAGGAGATTCACTGCGAAAAGCGGCGGAGAAGCATGGATTAAACCACTGTTCACTCATTATATATATACGAAAGCAAGATGCATCTGGTGAAGAAGAAAATGGGATATGAACCCCATAACAAAGTTTTTAATAAAAAGCAGGAGCAGGAGCTTGCAAAATACTTGCTACTAAAAAAAACAGAGAAAGAAGAGATAAGAAAGGAACATGAAATAAGGTTGAAACGGATGAAAACTAAGTAAGTCAAGAAAAGATTGGATGGAGGAAAAAGTAGAAGGATCGTTAAAGGAAAAATAATCATAATACGCAACAGGAATCATCATCAGAAGAGGACGAGTGCTATTGTCTTGTTTGTCTGTCACTGTATTCAGAGAGCAAATCCGGTGAAAAGTGGATACAGTGCACTACTTGTAAACTGTGGACTCAAGAAGACTGCACAAAAGGTGGTCTTAGCTATGTTTGCCACAATTGCGACTCGGAATGATCCCAAAGCTAGATTTTCGCTTGATTTATGACTAATCAAAATGAAAGAAGTGTTTCCTTTTAGTTTATTCACAGATTATTTTCGTTCGATTTGTTTTTTTTTTAAATGCCATTGTTTTTAGTTGTTTTTGTTCATTACATATCTGTAGACTGATTAATATTGTCATGCGGTGCCAAAATTATTTATAAAACAAAACATAAATAATGAATAAAACGTCTTACAATATTAAATATTGATTTATTTGCGTGTGTTTCAACTGACCCCAATCACTGTTTCAACTGCCCCTGGTATGGGGACGGTTGAAACAAATCGGATATATTTTTTAAATTTGATCTGCCACTAAAAATAACACACCGGGTACTGAAATAATACTTCCCATTAGTAGACAGAAACACACTCTTGTATTTAATGCATCTTCATCATCGCTTGACTTGTTAAGAACAATTCTATGGACAATATAAGCAAAATTGTTTCAACCGTACCCAGTCTACCCTAAATATTAAGTTAAAAATATGCCGCTTTTGCTGGGATATAGTAGATTTTTTGGGCATTCCGAAAACATGCACAACTGAAAATTGTCGATTTTTGATTTATGACGTTCTTGAAAGGAGTGAGCGATAAGGATTTGAGACTTTAACCCTAACAAAACGAATCATATGTAAACTCCGGGTAACACAAAGAGCATTGGAGAGAAAATGCTAAACTTGTCCCTTAGGGATAGAAGAACGAATGTTCAAATAAGGGAAAATACCAAGGTAACAGATCGCTGACTCCTTTCAACAACTTCATATATCAAACATCGACAATTTTCAATTGTGCATGTTTTCGGAATGCCCAGAAAATGTACTATATCCCAGCAAAAGCGGCATATTTTTAGCTTAATATTTGGGTAAATAGCGGGTGCTGCAGGGCAGAAAGTGTTGGTTTTGCATTTTTAAGAAAAGGTATTGTTTAATTATTTTTTTAAATATTTTTAAATTGGATTTTTAAAATTATCTTACTTCCAAGTGACTCTGAAATCAAGCTACGGCTTATGCAACACCGCTTATTATGACCCTACTCAGGTTTCAACTTTTTATGTTTCATAGCCTATGCCTACTCGTGAGTGGATTTGGTTTGTATATTTAAAATTACTATAATTTCATGTAATTCATGAGTGAAAATCGTAGGCAAAAACACTCGCTTTTTTAAAATGGAGAAAAAAACCTTCAGGTTTTACCTAAAAAGATCTGTTGCACAGTAAAAACTTCAATAAGTGCCTTGATTTTTATTTTTAATACATTTCATTATATTCTTAATCTTTTAAAACGATCTCCTGAAAAATCTAGTTTTTTGAAATATGACGTTGTTGAAAGGAGTGAGTGAAATGTGACTCAAAGAGTCGCGGAAAGAGTCGTAAAGTGAAACTGGGCAGGTCATGTGGCACGTATGTCCGAGGTTAGGTGGACAGTATCTCTATGAATGTATCCCATATCGTTATCAACCTTTCCATCCCTAGAAAACAACCTAAACTCTGTGTGCCGGCCAGGGGCAGGGCAGCAGAGTTGTACGCGGGGAATGTTAATGTTACAACCCTTATGAGATTGATACAAAGCAGACTGCATACACTTCGGCTGTCCAAACTTAAAACACAGTAAGGGACATTATTTTAGTAGTACGTTTTTTTGCAATTTTGGACTTTTGGACTCAGCCATCTCTCCACTGCTAGCTGTAGGTCTCTTCCAATCCCCTTTTTTTGTAAGAATTTTTTTATTCAAAAGTGAAACGTTTGTGTTTTTATTATTTACACAAATATTTCAATTTCATACTATTTCTGTGAGCCTAAGCGGCTCATTATTAGAAATAGGTATCAAATTGTGGTAGAGTGGGTTCCAACCGAGAATCTCTGACTTAAGTCTGCGACACTAACCACAGGACCACAACCTGACTCATTTCGGGTGTCCAAACTTAAAACACAGTAAGGGACATTATTTTTGTAGTACGTTTTTTTGCAATTTTGGACTTAGTAGAATCTACTTAGTCCAAAAAAGCAAAAAAAACGTACTACAAAAAATTTCCCTTACTGTGTTTTAAGTTTGGACAGCCGACTTGTCCTTGTACTGACAAAGCGACCTGTTGAATAAACCGATTGCATCCTAATTACGAGTTATTATTACAGATATATTTTTCTTTATTTTGATAATTTTCAATTTCAAATTTAATTTATTGATTCTCAATTCACATATACATTAAAAACGAAAAAAAATTAAAGCGTACCTATACATACGAAAATCGAAAATATGCAAGAACTATTGCTAAAGGTGTAGAAGAATCCCGCTTCGGAAAACCCCTTCAGACACATGGAACAGATGAAATATTGTTCAACATAGCGGTAGCTCTTCCTACAGGCATAACCATCGGCAGGTTGGTCCTGTATATCGTAGTCATACAGGAGAAAGTGACCAAGTGTATTTTTTACAAAAATGTGATCATTGGCTACTTGATATCTGACTAGCTTAATATTGCCCTGAAAAAATCCCAAAGGATTTTAAACTTGGAAGTATAATATATTGACTTGTTAAAATGACTAACTGCATTGATGTTTATTTTCTTGCCAAGCAAAAGTGACTTAAATGGTCCTCCTGAACATTTTACGTTTTGTTAGTTGGTCACTTTCTCCTGTACGACTACGATATAGGAATGTGAAACAATCTGCCGACGCTGTCTTAGGTAACTATCGGGAACATACAGACCAATGTTCCAGATAATTTCAGGATTACACATCATATCGCAATGATAATCGATAATTTCTATTCATTATTATTTTTTGTCATCTCATCAAAGATGAAGAAGAATATGGAAGTGTCTGGGCATTTACGGGGCTGACGACCGTCATAGGCTGGTTTAGGTGATCACTTTACACACGTGTAACATTCACCAATTCTACCCATTATTGACAACCACACTACTCAAATTCTTGGAAGTTCTATATATATATGAACCAATTTAGAAACCTTGTTCTTGAATCACTAGAACTTCACTAGAGACATCTATTGGTTAGATGTAAAGAAGCTTTTTTATTAAGCAGAAACTCTTATATTAGTATGTGAGATCCGAATCCTGGATTATAATCACACACATGAGAAACGCCAGAAAATACCATTTTCATTTTTATTATTAAGCTTATAATTTGACCAGATAATTTATTTACAACATTTTGAGTGTGTCCAAATGAATGTTACACGTGTGTAAAGTGATCACTTAAACCAGCCTATGACGGTCGTCAGCCCCGTAAATGCCCAGACACTTCCATATTTTTTTTCATCTTTGATGAGATGTCAAAAAATAATATGAAAATAACTCCTGTAATTGGAGATAATCCAGATTTTGTGAACAAGTATTTGGACACACTCAAAATGTTCTATTCATTAGTTGATTGTGTATACTCACCGACTTGGCAGGGCTCTCTATGATGTCCGCTAGTGCTGTATCACAACTTCCTGGGACACTCTGCCCTAGGTTTCCACATACAGCAGTCTGAGGAACAAGAGAAAAATCAAGAATTTAAAAATGTATTATTTTAATCAATAACAATATTCGTTATACTAGTGGAATACATATCGCTCACACCTTTCATGAACGTCATAAATCGAAAATCACGAATTTTCAGCTGTGCATGTGCCAATATTTACCCTCTACAGGGCAGAAAGTGTTGTTTTTGTATTTCGAAGAAATTTAAAATTTGATGACATTATCAAACACTTATTTGATAATGTAATACGTGTTTGATAATGTCCTAAGAAGACGAAACACGTCACGTATTAAAATATACATAAATAAATGTAAAATTCAACCAAATAAACCTTGTTTAATTTTGGATATATTACTCAACAATTCAATATGGAATTCCACCAACCAAGTCTGCAGTTACAATAGATCACATTTTTGTTAAAAAAAATGCACTTGGTCACTTTCTCCTGTATGACTACGATATATTTGTTTTCTAAACCATTCGCTCCACATGCCCAAACCATCTCAACACACCATTCTTAATTTTATGGATAATGTTCATCTCATTTTGTCCACCTCCGTAGTGTAATGGTCAGCATGCTCGGCTACCGTTCTGGAGGTCCCGGGTTCGATTCCCAAGGGGGGTAAAATAAATACAAGTGACTTTTTTCACTGTAATATTTATTCAATATTACCCTGGACTGGTACCTGAAGCGGGGGGCTGATCACCTTTCCTTCATGTGTAAACGATCAAGATAACACTGCGTTTATATGACGCAGTGCCCTATGCACCATTGGGGTGCGGATAAGGGTTTTATTATTATTATTATTATTTCAAGTATATAAATATTTTAAACAATGAAACCTACAATTGGCATTCCGATAAAGTATTTATTTTAAAATCTTATGAAATTGGATCTGGCGGATTTTGAAACTAGGCGACACATTTATCCTATCATTGCATGTGCAACCTCGGCTCGTAACGCATGTCAGTGTTGAAAACATAAGTGCATGTTGGTCCTCGGATCGACCAAAAATCGCATGTGTTAGACATTTTGTGTAGTTTTGAGTGTGTAAATGGTGCTATGGTGGTGAAGGGTAGTATTGTTTGCATGCTGTGTTAGTGATTGTCCTGACGAAGGGACGGGTATGTCTCGAAACCGGTAGACATAAAAATCTCGGTGAGTGGTTATATACTAATATTATTAACATTTTTGTAAAAAAAGGTAAAAATTACTAATTAAAAAAATTAATGCTTTAAATATTAATAATATAGACAATATTTATCCTAGCTTAACAACTCGGCTGTCCAAACTCAAAACACAGTAAAGGACATTTTTTGTAGTACGTTTTTTTTCTACTTAGTCCAAAAATGCAAAAAAAACGTACTACAAAAATAATGTCCCTTACTGTGTTTTAAGTTTGGACAGCCGAACTGGAGAAGGTGGTTCCACTGTAGCACTGTTTGGAGCGAGTGCAGTCAGATTGCCAAGACGTTTGTGTGGAGTGACGCAATAAGAAAGATTGTGTAATTACCGATGCAGTTGGAGACACTGCAGACCCGTGACTGTGCCTTCTTCGGGCCGGACTTGAGCGACTTCTCGTCCATTCTCCTGAAATATTATTTAAAAAATTATCAAAAATTATTTTACATAGCGTGATTTCAAATCGACTGAAACATTGTAACATATCGCTCACTCCTTTTAAGAACGTCATTAATAAAAAACTTGATTTTTCAGGTGAACGTTTTTAAAGTTTAAAAATATAAAACAATGTATTCAAAATAATTTTATCAAGCCACTTATTGAACTTTTTACTGTGCAACAGATCTTTTTAGGTAAAACCTGAAGGTTTTTTCTCCATTTGAAAAATATTTAGGATATTTAAAAAAAATAATTAAACAATACCTTTTCTTCAAAATACAAAACAACACTTTCTGCCCTGTTGCGGATAAATACTGAGTTAAAAATATGCCGCTTTTGCTGCGATATAGTACATTGTCTAGGCATTCTGATAACATGCAAACCTGAAAATTGTCGATTTATGATTTTTGACGTTCTTGAAAGGAGTGAGCGATGTGTATTTTCTCAGTTATACAGGTTGTCCACTTGAAATTGGTTGTTTCAAAAATCAAATTGGATGCCTTTATTAATCAAATTGGTCGTTTAACAAACCAAATTGGATAATATAATGACAATAGTACCAATTTTTGATCGAAGATCTATCGCCTTCGCCCGCCTCAGACTGGACTCACTAACCTGCGTGCTCTATGGAGGGCAAGATGCTCTGCCTCACCGTGCCTTCGTGGCTAGCTCGCCTCTTGCTGGAGCTGCTGTCGGCCGAACCTCCACCGAGGCCAGACAGCTTCCCTTCTTCCAACTCCCTGGTAAGAGATCCATCCAACCCGACGCTTAGAAACCTCGGGTGGTATTTTACACGAGGATCAGTCTCAGCTTCATCATCGAGATCTATTTCACTGTCAGTAATATTGATTTCTATGCTGAAATCTTCGCGTCTCTCTTTATCAGCTTCTTTCGAATTAGATCTAGCATTTTCCTCAATCCTTTCTCGAGCTGGCTTTAGCTTGAGGGTATCTTTATGCCTGTTTTGATGGTCCAGCGAAGAGTTCCAAGTTTTCTCTTCTGTTTTTCTCAAACTGTCCCAATCACCCATCTCCCTTGTGCTATATCTGCCGTCCAAAGCGTCCCATAAGCCGAATTTGGTGCAAAAAATTGAAAGCGGTATGAAAGAAGCCAAGAGTTTCAAAGTATAAAACCGTTGAAGCAGTTTTTGGTGAAAATTGGACACGAATCAAGTCAAAACCTGTGCGAAAAATTTGTGCAGAGAATTGTCTAGAATACCATTCTAGATTCGTCCGGTGTGTAGAGATACATGCTTGGCAAAAATATTAGAAGAAAATAATATTATTTTGACACTTGCTTTGTTCTTCTTTTTCTTTCATTGAATCCGATCATGCTGTCCGTACTGTCGATCAATTCCTTATATGATTCTTACATCAATTCAGTGTTTAAAATATAATTTAAAAAAATCGATAAATATTTATTTATTTAATTAAAATCAGCGATGAAAAACACTTTTTAAATTAAATTTTGATCAACGTTGAGTTTGAAAAATTGTTCAGGAATTTGGCATTAAAAATAGCATTTCAAATCTGAAAAAAATAAGCATAATAAAAATTAAGAATTGCGAACGGAGAACCGTAAGGGCGTTTGTCCACTACACGGAATTACACGGAATTTTACCGTCCGGCACGTCAGTAGGCGTTTTAAAACGATGATTGGCTTGGATTGGCTTGTGTTTTTGTCCATCTTTCTTCGGATCGGTGCTCTTGATCGGTGCGCATAAATTCCATCACGCCAAACTGTCGTAGTCGCTTTTTTCAAAACCGGACTGCCGGATGGTAAAATTACGGGTAGTGGACAAGCGCCCTTAGCGTGATGGAAGTAAAATTTCTTATAAAATAAAATAAAACATAGAGATTTTTTACAACGTTTTGAGTGTGTCCAAATACTTGTTCACAAATCTGGATTATCTCCAATAAAGAGTTATGTTGAGATGTCAAAAAAAGGGAAATAACTCCTATGATTGAAGATAATCCAGATTTGTGAACAAGTATTTGGACACACTTAAAATGTTGTAAATAAATTAAGTGGTCAAATTATAAAGCTAAAAATATAATGAAATTTTGTAGCGTTTCTCATGTATGTGAATATAATCCAGGTTTCGGACCTCACATACAAATGAAAGAGAGTCTGCTTCGTAAAAAAGCTTCTCATCTCACCATAGATGTCTCTAGTGAAATTCTAGGGAATTCAAAAACAATGTTTCAAATTTTAATAGTATTTATAATATATATATAGAACTTCCAAGAATTTGAGTAGTGTGGTTGTAAATCATGGGTGGAATTGGTAAATGTAACACGTGTGTAAGGCTCACAATAATCACTTATCACTTAAACCAGCCTATGAAGGTCGCCAGCCCCGTAAATGCCCAGACTTCCACATTCTTCTTCATCTATGTTGAGATGTCAAAAAAATAATGTAGAGAGATTTGTTATGAGAGGCAGAGCGAGAAATAGCATCAGAAAAAAAAATATACATATATATATATATATATGTATATATATATATATATATATATATATATATATATATATATATATATATATATATATATATATATATATATATATATATATATATATATATATATATATATACATATATATATTTGGAATTTCAACTAACTACCTAAACTTATAAACAGCAAAAAGGAAGGACCTACAATCTGAGGACGAGGAGAGCTGACCCTAGCAGTCTACAAAGGCGATAAGTTGGATTTTTTCATTGATTTTTTAAATTTACAAATACTATTTCTAGCATTAATTTTGAATTTGAATAGTCCGCGAAGGGCCTTGCCGTTAACAATAGGCGTTGGACATGGTAGCCATCAATTATTCAGGATGGCCATAAAATCGATTGTGACATTGGACGTTATCGGCATCAATCTAGCGACCTGCTGTGGTCGATGCATCGCGGAATGGGCGAACGATCAATATGCTCTGTTCAAACTGATCACAGATTGTCAATCATTATACTGGAATGGGGGGAGTGTGGTCGCCCCTTAATGGGCCCTTTTCCCGCGTCTTGGGCAAGTTTTATAGGTGAAGAAGAACATCACTCCTTTCAAGAACGTCATAAATCAAAAAACTTGATTTTTCACGAGAACGTTTTTAAAGTTTAAAAATATAACACAATGTATTAAAAATAAATATCAAGCCACTTATTGAACTTTTTACTGTGCAACAGATCTTTTTAGGTAAAACCTGAAGGTTTTTTTCTCCATTTGAAAAATATTTAGTATATTTGAAAAATAATTAAACAATACGTTTTCTTCAAAATGCAAAAACAATATTTTCTACCCTGTAGCGGGTAAATATTAAGTTAAAAATATGCCTCTTTTGCTAGGATATAGTACATTTTCTGGTCATTCCGAAAACATGCACAACTTAAAATTGACGATTTTTGATTTATGACGTTCTTGAAAGGAGTGAGTGATATGTCTGGACATTTACGTGGCTTGCGACCGTCACAGGCTGTAGTTTAAGAGGTCACTTTACACATGTGTAATATTCACCAATTCTACATGATTGACAACCACACTACTCATATTCTATGAAGTTCTATTCGTATATGGTTCAATTTTGAAACATAGCGCAATCAAATCAACCATAGATACTGCAGCAAATTCACACTCGAAGTGACGTAAGAACTGTACGACAGAAAAAATTGTCCGTCTCCGTAGCGTAATGGTCAACACGCTCGGCTACCGTACTGGAGGTCCGGGTTCGATTCTCAGGGAGGGGTCAAATAAATATAAGCTATTTTCTCACTCTAATATTTATTCAATATTACCCTGGACTGGTGCCTGAAGCGGAGGGCTGATCCCTTTTCCTTATGTGTTAACGATCACGATAACACTGCGTTTATGTGCACCATCGGTGCAATGTATTAAAAATAAATATCAAGCCACTTATTGAACTTTTTACTGTGGAACAGATCTTTTTAGGTAAAACCTGACTATTTTTCTCCATTTAGTATAAATAAAAAAATAATTAAACAAAACCTTTTCTTCAAAATGCGAGAAAACAACACTTTCCGCCCTGTAGCGGGTAAATATTATGTTAAAAATATGCCGCTTTTGTTGGGATATAGTACATTTTCTGGGCATTCCGAAAACATACACAACTGAAAATTGACGTTTTTTGATTTATGACGTTGTTGAAGGAGTGAGCGATATGCATGAGTTTGAAATTTTTAAATTAGTGTCGTTGCAATTTCATGGGCAGAATGCTAAATGTTACACATATATAATGCAATCACTAAAACCAGTCTATGATGGGTCATTAGCCCTGTAAATACCTAGAATTACATATTCTTATTCATCTATATATAAAAATAACTTTCTGATATCTCAACATAGATGAAGAAGAATATGGAAGGCGTTTACAAGTCTTACGACCGTCATAGACTTGGTTAAACGATCACTTTACACATGTATAACATTCACCAATTCCACCCATTATTGACAACCGCACTATTCAAATTCTTGGAACTTCTATACAGCTCACTCCTTTCAACAACGTCATACCATATATCAAAAAACTTAATTTATCAGGAGAACGTTTTTAAAGTTTAAAAATATAATAAAATGTATTAAAAATAAATATCAAGCCACTTATTGAACTTTTTACTGTCCAACAGATCTTTTTAGGTAAAACCTGAAAGTTTTTTCTCCATTTCAAAAATATTTATTATATTTAAAAAAAATTAACAATACCTTTTTCTTCAAAATGCAAAAACAACACTTTCTGCCCTGTAGCGGGTAAATATTAAGTTAAAAATATGCCGCTTTGCTGGGATATAGTACATTTTCTGGGCATTTCGAAAACATGCACAACTGAAAATTAACCTTTTTTTTAATATTACTTTGTTGAAAGGAGTGAGCGATATATGTAATCCAATTTCGAAACATTGTTCTTGAATCATTAGAATATTACTAGAGACATCTATTGGTGATATGAAAAATGCTTATCATTGAGCAGAGATTTCTAGGTATATTGATCAAACTCCTGACATAGTACATTTGACACGTGTGTAATGTGATCACTTAACTAAGCCTATGACGGTTGTAAGATCTGCAAATAAATACCTAGAAATGCAATTTTTTAATGTTAAAAAATATCTCAATAAAGATGAAGAGGAATACGGAAGTCTGGGCACTTACAGGGCTTACGACCTATCAAATAATGGTTTAAGTGATTGCATCACACATGTGCAATATTTACCATTATACCCATGATTGACAACAACACTAATTCATATTTTCTTCGTCTTTATCGAGATATCAACATAAAAAATGACTCTCAATTGGAGAAAATCCAGACTTGTGAACAAGTATTTTGACACACTCAAAATGTTGAAATCAAAAATCATCCCTTTGTGGAGAAATACAGATTTATATACAAGGATTTGAACAACATTTTGAGTGTGTCCAAATACTTGTTCACAAAATCTGGATTATCTCCAATTACTGGAGTTCTTTTCATATTATTTTTAACATCTCATCAAAGATGAAGAAGAATATGGAAGTCTGGGCATTTACGGGGCTGACGACCGTCATAGGCTGGTGGTTTAAGTTATCATAATGTGTGTGATTATAATCCAGGATTTGGACCTCACATACTATAAGAGTTTCTGCTTAATAAAAAGCTTCTTTACATCTCGCCAATAGATGTCTCTAGTGAAGTTCTAGTGATTCAAGACTAGGGTTTCTAAATTGGTTCATATATATAGAGCTTCCAAGAATTTGAGTAATGTGGTTGTCAATAATGGGTAGAATTGGTGAATGTTACACGTGTGTAAAGTGATCACTTAAACCAGCCTATGACGGTCGTCAGCCCCGTAAATGCCCAGACTTCCATATTATTCGTCATCTTTGATGAGATGTCAAAAAATCATATGAAAATAACTCCTGTAATTGGAGATAATCCAGATTTTGTGAACAAGTATTTGGACACACTTTAAAAATGTTGTACTCAAAATGTTGTTATTAAAATTACTTTTAATTGGAAAAACCAAGATTTGCGTACGCTAAAAAAATTGTAAAAAAATAACCCTTCCATTTTTACAAGTAATATACAAAAGCGTACCTTTTTTCTCGATTATTTCTTCAATTTTCAATTAAACCTTATATACCAGGAACACATATATCTTTACAGGCATTTCCCATATGATTTTCTAAACTTTTTCTCGTGTTTTAGTGCGTTTTCCTCTCCTTATACCGACTACTTCCGGTGCGAAACGATGTTCCTCCGACAGCGCGGTAATTCTGACACAGATTGTGACATGTCCTGAAAGTAATTTGAAAAGTGGAATGCAATATGGCCGCTGTCACGTGACCGCTGAAAATGGCACGTGATGAAGGTGACGTCAGAAGGCTTTATGGACTTAAAAGCAAGAAGTGGACATGACACACGCGAGTGTTTTTGCCTAGAATTTTCATTAATGAATTAGGTACATGAAATTATAGTAACTTTAAACATAAAGAGTAAATCCACTCACGAGTAGGCATAGGCTATGAAACTTAAAAAGTTGAAGCCTGAGTAGGGCATTCATGATAAGCGGTGTTGCATAAGCCGTAGCTAGATTTCAGAGTCACTTGGACGTTAGGTTATTTAAAAAAATAGCGTTGCCTGCTTACTGAAATACTGTATTTCGAGCGAACTCAGTAAGTGAAAATGATAATTTTAATAACCGATATTTTATGGTTTTCATATGTCATTCAATATAAAGAAACTAATAAAGTTGAAGCCTAGTTGGATCATGATAAACGGTGTTGCATAAGCCGTACCTAGATTTCGGAGTCACTTGGATGTTAGGTATTTAAAAAAAAAGACACACTTGAAAGTCGTGTACTAAAAACTGAATAATTTGTAAGTTTTATTTACGGTTTAAATAAATATAAAAAATTATAAATACAACTAAAAAAAAAAAAAGGCATTACTCTTTATGTTTATCGTAGTCATACAAGAGAAAGTGACCAAGTGCATTTTTTGCAAAAACGCGATTATTGACTATTTGATATCTTACTAGCTTAATATTGCCCTGAAAAAATTCCAAAGGATTTTAAACTTGGATGCATAACATATTGACTTGTTAAAAATGACTAACTGCATTGATGTTTATTTTATTGCCAAGCAAAAGTGACTTAAATGACCCTCCTGAATATTTAACGTTTTGTTAGTTAGTCACTTTCTCCTGTACGACTACGATATATTAAAAAAACTAACCATCACGCCGCTTCCCCGCAGGGGTAGGCAGAGAGAATAGAGCGCCACACCACTCTGTCTTTGCAAACATTCTTCGCCTCTTCCACGTTCATGCATCTCCTGATACATAGCCGCCGATTGTTACGACTCCTAACCTGACCACTTTCAAGTATTTGGCATACCTGATCGTGCCATGTTTTTCTCGGTCTTCCTCTGCTTCTTTTCCCAATAACATTCGCCTCATAATTTTTTTTTACCGTTCTTTCCTCACTCATTCGTTCTACATGTCCAAACCATCTCAACACACCTTTCTTAATTTTATCGGTAATGCTTATCTCATATATGATATATTACATTATTTAATAAAAAAAATCAAATATGTATTTATAATATGTGGTAAAAACAATTTTTAATTTATAATTAAATCATGCCTTACCACAAAATGAATGCCGAAACAAATAATTATATAAAAATTAAGTACAGGTAGTAGCATGACCCACTTTAAATATGTCCACGGAGTATCGTCAGCAGGGGTAGCCACCCCGCACGATGTCTACAATTTTAATGAATTTGGTCATAAAATAGACATCGGCGGGTGGTCATACTATCTACCTGCGTTCAAAAGCCATATGCGATTGACGTTTTTAAGAAAATGGGTTAGGCACCTTCCCACGCCACCACACATACGACCTACTAGAGATGTGGTGACTCTTATTTAATCGGCTACACGATTGAGATGATAATCGATACATTTTCTCGGTTAAATTTCATTCTAGCTTAAGTTTCTGTGGCAAATTGTCGAATGTTTCAGGAGCTAGAAATACAGAATATTAATCACAGATGTTATAATTTTGCGAGTGGCGTCGTACGTCAATCACGTTTGACACTTCGCTTTATCCTTTCAAGAACGTCATAAATCAAAAATCGCCAATTTTGAGTTGTGCGTGTTTTCGGAATGCCCAGAAAATTACTATATCCCAGCAAAAGCGGCATATTTTTAACTTAATATTTACCCGCTACAGGGCAGAAAGTGTCATTTTTGCATTTTGAAGAAAAGGTATTGTTTAATTATTTTTTAAAATACACTAAATATTTTTCAAATGCAGAAAAAACCGTCAGATTGTATTTAAAAAGATCTGTTGCACAGTAAAAAGTTCAATAAGTGGCTTGATATTTATTTTTAATACATTGTATTATATTTTTAAACTTTAAAAACGTTCTCCTGAAAAATCAAGTTTTTTTGATTTATGACGTTCTTGAAAGGAGTGAGCGACTTGTGAACTAGACAGTTGGAGTTAACGTAGCCAATGCCAGTATTGAGAATTAAAAATCTAGGTCAATTTCCCCGAATTGGGGAAAAACAAAGTCCCGATTTAATACAGCCTAAAAAAACAGCTATATATATATATATATATATATATATATATATATATATATATATATATATATATATATATATATATATATATATATATATATATATATATATATATAAAACTAACTAACTAACCATCACGCCGCTTCCCCGCAGGAGTAGGCAGAGAGAATAGAGCGCCACACCACTCTGTCCTTGCAAACATTCTTCGCCTCTTCCACGTTCATGCATCTCCTCATACATACCCGCCGATTGTTACGACTCCTAACCTGACCACTTTCAAGTATTTGGCATACCTGATCGTGCCATGTTTTTCTCGGTCTTCCTCTGCTTTTTTTCCCGCTAGCATTCGCCTCATAAATTTGTTTTACCGTTCTTTCCTCACTCATTCGTTCTACATGTCCAAACCATCTCAACACACCTTTCTTAATTTTATCGATAATGCTTATCTCAGCTTTGCATTCCTTCCTTATTTCACTATTCGCACATCTATCATACATCGTTTTGTCGCACATTCTTCTGACAGATCGCATTTCGACTGCATTCAGTCTACTTTCATCCTTCGTTTGCCAACTCCATGTTTCACTTCCATACATTAGAGTTGGATATATATATATATATATATATATATATATATATATATATATATATATATATATATATATATATATATATATATATATATATATATATATATATATATATATATATATATATATATATAAATATATATATATATATATATATATATATATATACATATATATATATATATATATATATATATATATATATATATATATATATATATATATATATATATATATATATATATATATATATATATATATATATATATATATAATGTAAATTAAATGTAAATAATATATTATATAAGTGTAAACAAGCTAATTAAAGAAATAAATAAAAAATATACATACCCTATTAATACATAAATTTATTGATGAACTTTTTCGTATCGATGTAAAAAAAATAATAGGTACGCAGAATATCAGTCATCTAAAATATTCCAATATTCTAAGGGTCGCTAGGTCAGTACAATATCTAATTTAGCTAAACAGGTACTTTATTTGACGCACATTGAATAGATTAGCTATTTTTATGATCCACGTCATAGAGCCTATCAAATAAAAAATTCATCCATACATCCACTGCTGTTACTAAAAATAAACCACGCACCTTTAATGGGCAAGAAAAACGCACTATTTATTGGGATTATTTTATGCTTAGAAAAGATTCTTGCAGAATTTTGAACGAATGTGGAAGGGGCAATTAATTTTTTACAAAGACAGACTGGTGTGGCGTTCTATTTTCTCTACCTACCCCTGCGGGAAGCGATGTGATAGTAACTTGTCTATTTAGTTTGTCGTATGCTTGATTACATGTCGATCACTCCTTACAACAACGTCATATATCAAAATACTTGATTTTTCAGGAGATCGTTTTGTATGTACCTATATGAAAAGCAATCTTAACTTTTTGGTGTGGTAATATGTACAACACTCACTTCATAACTCATCGTTTACTTTGTTTTGTATCACTTTGCATAATACTGCTAGACTCCTATTGTACATATATCATCAATGTCATACATAAAAAAACTTGATTTTTCAGGGGATCGTTTTGAAAGTTTAAGAATATAATAAAATGTATAAAAAATAAATATCAAGCCACTTATTGAACTTTTTACCGTGCAACAGATCTGTTCAGGTAAAACCTGAATGTTTTTTCTGCATTTGAAAAATATTTAGTTTATTAAAAAAATAAAATAAAACAATACCTTATCTTCAAAATGCAAAAACAACACTTTCTGTCCTGTAGCGGGTAAATGTAAAGTCAAAAATATGCCGCTTTTGCTGTGATATAGTACATTTTCTGGGCATTTCGAAAACATGCTTAACTGAAAATTGACGATTTTTGAAATATGACGTTATTGAAAGGAGTGAGCGACGTGTCGTCATTGAAATGGTCCGATTACTGATGACTATTGATTTTATTGTGACATTTTTAACTGAAGGTCACGTATGGTGTTTGTATACGATATTATACTTTTACCATAAGTGCTATATTTGTGATGGAAGCTCTGATGGTCGTATTCACAAGCCCTGTTGAAAGTTTGACCGAAACGCTATACAAATATTGGGCCGTATTCAAGCAATACGCTAGAAAAAGCTTGTTGATGTGATGGATCGCGTGGAAACGAGAGAAGTCTGGAATAAAATAGGAAAGGCCTACATTTAGCAGTGGAGGGACGGCTGACTAAGAATAATAAAGAAGAAGAAGATATAATATTTATTTATATGCAACCTTGTATGAAGATAGTACTGCATTCATTAGGGCACGTGGCTCATTTTCATCTTGGTTTGGCATCTCTTAAGGTGTTAAACAGGGATGTATATATATATATATATATATATATATATATATATATATATATATATATATCTTTCAGTTTTATCATGCAATTATCCATGTATGAATTAAACAGCCACGGTGACATTACACATCCCTGTTTAACACCTTAAGAGATGCCACCAAACCAAGATGAAAATGAGCCACATGCCCTAATGAATGCAGTTCTATCTTCATACAAGGTTGCAATGCCACACACATATAAGATGTGTGTATATATATATATATATATATATATATATATATATATATATATATATATATATATATATATATATATATACATGTATACATATATATATATATATACATGTGTATATATACCATCACGCCTCTTCGCTGTAGGGGTAGGCAGAGATAATAGAACGCCACACCCACTAGTAAACTGATATACTTTGTACAAATATACACTTTGATTGGCAGTGTCAGCATTAACTTCTTATAACTTTATATTAATATCATGCTACTTCTTAGGTTTAGGGGTACCCAGATTTGTGAACAAGGATTTGGACACATGCAAAATGTTGATACACAATATTAATAAAAAATAAAAAAAATAGATTCATGTTTTTTTAATTTATTTATTACCGTTTTAAAAAAATCTTACATACATACATTAAAATACAATTCAGGAACTCTTCAGTTTGCTTTTATTTGAACAATTTCTTTTATTTTAAAATAAGTTATCACTAATTTACGATTTTTTTAAATCTACATCTACATACAGTTGACCCTCTCATAACAAGCGACGTTTCGCATAACGCATTACGGTCAAAGGCAAGTCCGTTTATCACGAAATCCACTTGTGAGCCGGGAATTCCGTGACAGTCAAAACAAAAAAAAATGTTTCGCGTTACGAGTAAGATTCTGGAATGAATTATGATCCTTATGAGAGGTTTCACTGTACGAAAACTGTACTGGAGTACAAACTATATTAATTATCAAACTAACCAGGGGCAGGCACAGACAATAGAACGCCACACCCACCTAATAAACTGGTGAATATTGCATATCGTGCACTCCTTTCAAGAACGTCATAAATCAACACACTTGATTTTTCAGAAGAACGTTTTTAAAGTTTAAAAATATAATAATGTATTAAAAATAAATATCAAGCCACTTATTGAACTTTTTACTGTGCAACAGATCTTTTTAGGTAAAACCTGAAGATTTTTTCTCCATTTGAAAAATATTTAGTATGTTTAAAAAAATAATTAAATAATACCTTTTCTTCAAAAAAACAACACTTTCTGCCCTGTAGCGGGTAAATATTAAGTTAAAAATATGCCGCTTTTGCTGGGATATAGTACATTTTCTGGGCATTCCGAAAACATGCACAGTTGAAAATTTACGATTTTTGATTTATGACGTTGTTGAAAGGAGTGAGCGATATATGCTTTGACTGACGGTATCAACATTAACTTTGTAAAACTTTATGATTTAATCCATTAGTTAACTAAGAATCGTGCTACTTGTTAGGGATATACTGAAAGAATAGAACGCCACACCACTCTATATTTTTCAAACATTCTTCGCCTCTTCCACATTCACGTATCTCCTCATACATACCCGATGATTATTCCGATTCGTGACCTAACCAAGCTCAAGTGTTTAAAATACTTGATTTTGCCAAGTATTAATCGTTCTTCCTCTGCTACTATTCTGTAATTCATTCACCTTATTTTTTCACCGTTCTTTCCTCGCTCATTCGTTCCACATACCCAAACCATCTCAACACACCTTTCTTAATTTAACGCATAATGCTTATCTTAGCCTTGCATTCTTTCCTTATATCACCATTCGAACATCTACCATGCATCTTTTTTTTGTGAATTTCCTAATATCCAAGTCACTCTGAAATCTAGCTACGGCTTATGCATCACCGCTTATCACGACCCTTCTCAAGTTTGAACTTTTTCATACATCGTTTTGATGGACATTTGTATTGTATATGAATTATGTATTTATTACTCTTATATTTAGGCATTTGTCTATACTATTGGTAACTGAAATTTTAATTTAATAATATAATAACCATATCCGCTCCCTAGGTGGAGCATATGGAGTCCACAAACTGTCTCCAGGCTTTTCTATCTAAATTTTAATTTAATATTCAAAAATAAATTATTAAAACATTTAGAAATAAATACTTACAAAATTCTTATTAACTACCTTATGAAGTAGAAAAAAGTTTTTTTTTAAAAAAAATATATATGATTCATCACATTGATTTTATATATTTACTTAAATGATCATCCATTAGGGCATATGGCTTATTTTCATCTAGGTTCAGCATCTGTTAAGGTGTTAAACAGGGTTGTGTAATGTCACCATGACTGTTTTTTAATCAATACATAGAAAATTATATGAAAGAATCGAAATTTTACACACATGTTTGTATTATTTAATGGAATAACCCGCAAAGCGTCAATTTTAGAAGCTTGTCTGCAGGTAGGATAGTCAGGATAGGGAAGGTAAATATGAAAAATACATCACAAACACTCAGGCCAATTGAAAAATAAACTTTCATGAATTAATTTTACAATTGGCGGGAATCAAACCCGCGACGTCAGTTTTGCAGTCGAGCGTCTACCAACGACACACATATGTATATGTAAAATACTACAAACTTATACTAAAGTCCCAAATTAAGTACTTCAAATATTTATTATAAAAGACGTTACTAAAAATAAATACTATATTTCTATTTAACCAGTTAGTAAATATAACTCATATTTATAAAATAACGTATTTTTTAAAATAACGTAAAATAACGTTTAAAATAACGACATTCCGATTCAGCTTGATCCTCTTTTTCGACGCAAAACTATATTCACCGATGAGGCACATTTATGGTTGAATAGAATTATATATATTGAGTGACATATAAAACCATGAAATATCAGTTATTAAAATGATCATTTTCACATACTGAGTTCGCTCGAAATACAGTATTTCAGTAAGCAGACAACGGTATATTTTTAAATTACCTAACGTCCAAGTGACTCTGAAATCTAGCTACGGCTTCTGCAACGCCGCTTATCATGACCCTACTCCGGCTTCAACTTTTTAAGTTTCATAGCCTATTGTGAGTGGATTTACTCTTTATGTTTAAAGTTACTATAATTTCATGTAAATTATGAGTGAAAATTCTAGACAAAAACACTCGCGAGCAAGCAGGCAACGCATTGCAATATTACGCATATCGCTCACTCCTTTCAAGAACGTCATAAATCAAAAAACTTGATTTTTCAGAAGAGCGTTTTTAAAGTTTAAAAATATAATACAATGTATTAAAAATAAATATTAAGCCACTTATTGAACTTTTTACTGTGCAACAGATCTTTTTAGGTAAAACCTGAAGGTTTTTACTCCATTTGAAAAATATTTAGTATGTTTAAAAAGTTTAGTTTGTTGTCCGCCTCTGTAGTGTAATGGTCAGCACGCTCGGCTACCGTTCTGGAGGTCCCGGGTTCGATTCCCAGGGGGGTCAAATAAATATAAGTGATTTTTTCACTGTAATATTTATTCAATATTACCCTGGACTGGTACCTGAAGCGGAGGGCTGATCACCTTTCCTTCGTGTGTAAACGATCAAGATAACACTGTGTTCATATGAAGCAGTGCCCTATGCACCATTGGGGTGCGGATAAGGGTTTTATTATTATTATTATGTTTAAAAAAATAATTAAACAATACCTTTTCTTCAAAATGCAAAAACAACACTTTCTGCCCTGTAGCGGGTAAATATTAAGTTAAAAATATGCCGCTTTTGCTGGGATAAAGTACATTTTCTGGGCATTCCGAAAACGTGCACAACTGAAAATTGACGATTTTTGATTTATGCCGTTCTTGAAAAGATTTAGCGATATGTATAAATTTCGAAAGTTGGTAGCAATGCCAACGAAACTATTGCCTCAAACTTCACAGCCTTCCTTTCCGCTTGAACTATCGAAAAACGTAAAGGTACACCTAGAGGAAGCATCAATTTGTTCATATCCCTTTGAACTATGCATTGATTAAATTTTTTACGGATCTTGGAGCATTTCGGGAAAACCTCTTCCGTTTTAAAATTAGACAAAACCTACTAGTGAATGTGATGAGACGTCATCACAAGATTACCCTCATTTAGTGTGGGTATGTCCAATTTTTAAATCCGGAAGGTGTCCTTTCTGGGGCATGTGCTGAGAGGAGACAAGTACGAGCTATTGCACCTAGTGGAGGGTCCACGAGGTGTGGGCAGAAGGCAGATCTCCTGGCTCCAGAATATACCAGGCTGGACAAGGATCAGGACTGTCTAGAGCTACCCGAAACAAGGACAATTACTATCAAGTGTTGAAAATAATGTTTGAGATGGTTTAAAATAAGGGTTTCTGTTGTTTAGTGGTCAGTCTCCATGGATATCTGTCTCTGGCGAGTCGAGAGGCGGATGGAGGCCCTAGATCCTGGAAGACCCATGAGTCCAGGTCTGGAGAAGGAGGCGGATCCTATGGAAGACATAGAAGCCACTGAGGTGATGGAAGACCGGCGCTGGTACGTGGCTTGCGGCTCGGCATCTTCAGCAGAAGCCCTGAAAGTGGACAAGAAATATTCATTAATTGATTCGGCAGTCACTTTGTGGTCGAATCTATTCATTGTAATTAATGTTTTACTTAAAAATACCAACTAGCGAAAGTGTATTTACTATGAAATGCATCAATTTAAAAAAGACATACTTAGCCAAAGACACACTCGAAATGTTGTAAATAAATTAACTGTTCAAATTGTAAGTTAAAATAAATTTAAAACCTGTTTTCAGGAGTTTCTCGAGCATGTTAATACTATCCAGGATTTGGGTCTCACATACAAATGGAAAGGGTCACGCTCAATAAAAGCTTTCCTCATCCCACCATAGGTGGCTATTGTGAACTCTGTGTTACGAGTTTGATCGATATATAAATCTGCTAAATTATATATAGCAATGAACCAACTCAAGATACCAGGAAAAGAACCAAAGTAAAGGACATCATGGATCGAGTAGCAAAACTCAAATGGCAGTGGGCAGGACATATCGCTCACTCCTTTCAAGAACGTCATAAATCAAAAATCGTAAATTTTCAGTTGTGCATGTTTTCGGAATGCCCAGAAAATGTACTATATCCCAGCAAAAGCGGCATATTTTTAACTTAATATTTACCTCCTACAGGGCGGAATGTGTTGTTTTTGCATTTTGAAGAAAAGGTATTTTTTTTTAATGTACTAAATAGTTTTCAAAAGGAAAAAAAAACCTTCAGGTTTTACCTAAAAAGATCTGTTGCACAGTAAAAAGTTCAATAAGTGCCTTGATTTTTATTTTTAATACATTGTATTATATTTTTAAACTTAAAAAACATTCTCCTGAAAAATCAAGTTTTTTTTATTTATGACGTTCTTGAAAGGAGTGAGTGATATAGCGAGACAAGACCCCACAAGATGGACCCCAAGAATTCTACGACGGAGACCTTGGGAGAGCAAAAGAGGTGTCGGAAGACCCCAAAAGAGATGGTCCGATGACATAGTCGCTGTGGGTGGTAGAAACTGGCTGCAAGCAGCATCCGACCGGAGGAAATGAAAAGAAGGAAAAGAGACCTATATCCAGCAGTGGACGTCAGGCGCCTCATGGAGAAGGAGAAAAAGAATTATGAACCAACCTTCCACCCCAACAAGGCGACTGCCAGAAGGTTTGCTCCTTGCCAAAGTCCTCTCCATCCTGCATCGTCTGAGGCAGGACTTTGTCGACAGTCTCCGGGAGGAACAGACACATCAGGCCTCCAATGATGCCTATGATCCCCAGAATCAAAAGAGGCAGAGACTTGTGAACTGTCACCTAGAAAAAAGAATACAGCACAGTGTGTTAAGTAAAAGTCTGCCTGGCGTTGCTACTTGGGAATTTAAGCTTTGGGTAGTCTGTTTGAATTGTGAATCATCATTTGGAAAAAAATAATATAAACAGCGTAAAGTCAGCCTGGTGTTCCTCCTTGGAATTTTGGGTTTGGGAGTAGTCTTTTAGATTTGTGAACTGTCACCTAGAAAAAAGAATACAGCACAGTGTGTTAAGTAAAAGTCTGCCTGGCGTTGCTACTTAGGAATTTAAGCTTTGGGTAGTCTGTTTGAATTGTGAATTATCACTTAGAGAAAAATAATTTAAACAGTTGAAGTTAGCCTGGTATTCCTCCTTGGAAATTTAGGTTTGGGGGTAGTCTGTTAGATTTGTGTCACCTAGAAAAAAAGTATTCAAAGAGTGTATATGGTGGAAATCTGCTTGTTGTTCCTTCTTAGGACTTAGGGTTTGAGGGTAGTTAGTCAGACTTGTGAACGGTCTTCTAGAACACAAAGAATATCAAACAGTGTATAAAGATGAAGTCAGCCCGGCGTTCCTCCTTAGAAATTTGGAATAGGAGATTTAAAAAAAAAAGAGAAATATTTGTGTATTTATTATTTATATAACACTATTATTTCTATTTCATATTATTTCTGTGAGCCTAAGCGGCTCATTATTAGAAATAGGTATCAAATTGTGGTAGAGTGGCTTCGAACCGAGAAACTCTGGCTTAAGAGTCTGTGACACTAACAAATGTACTCTCTAATGCTGCCCAGACGCATCGCCCTGCGGACAAGCTAGACCTGGGCTGCCACAAAATAACTTTCAAATGCTGCCCAGACGCATCGCCCTGCGGACAAGCTAGACCAGGGCTGCCACAAAATAACTTTCAAATGCTGCCCAGACACATCGCCCTGCGGACAAGCTAGACCAGGGCTGTAACGAAATAACTTTCAAATGCTGCCCAGACGCATCGCCCTGCGGATAAGCTAGACCAGGGCTGTCACAAAATAACTTTCAAACGCTGCCCAGACACATCGCCTTGCGGACAAGCTAGACTAGTTTTGCCACAAATGAGCTCTCAAATGTTGCCCAGCAGACAAGCTAGACCAGGGCTGCCACAAACGAACCCTCAAATGCTGCCCAGACGCTTCACCCTACGGACCAGTTAGACCAGGGCTGGCACGATGAACTCACCAGGTACACGATGAAGGGCGACACCAGGGAGCCGACGTAGCCCATGATGTGTATGAGGGCCACCCCTTGCGCCCTCACGACGGTCGGCAGCAGCTCGGCCGCGTACTGCAGCCCGATGTTGTACGAGATGTTCACGGCGAAGCGGCCCATTATGGCTAGACTGGCCGATGGAGCACCTTGAAGGAAAAATGTACAGTCATAGTAATGGATCGATCTTTGAAATGAGGAGATTTTATTTATTTATTTTATTTTGTATACATTTATTTAAATCACAATTTATACATATTTAGAACTTTTTTTTGCAGAGACCCACCAAGCTACCTTGTGTGTCTTGTCGGTGGAGTTCTTTTTTAATACATTTTTATGGTTTTTAACGATTTTAACCTAATATACACACAAAAAAGAGAACAAATTAAGAATATAAACATTTTACAATATTCATAAAATTAACTCTCGATCATTCACCCATTCCTTTATTTTGCCTTATTTATATGTTCCATATTTTACTTTGACCTCTAATCCGTCGGCAACAAATTAAAAATAAATGGTTTAAAAAAAAATGGTTTCAGTATAAAAAATTTAAAAATGTAAAGATCGCTTTTTTCTTTCTTTATTATTATTATTATGCTGGATCATTTAAAAATAATTACAATAAATAAAATAACGTTTTTGATATCTCATCAAAGATGAAGAAAGATATGGAAGTCTGGGCATTTACGGGGCCAACGACCGTCATAGGCTGGTTTAATTGGTAACATTACACACGTGTAACATTCACCAATCCTACCCATTATTGAAAACCACACTACACAAATTCTTGGAAGTTCTATGTATATGAACCAATTTTAAAACATTGTTATTGAATCATTAGAACTTCACAAGAGACATCTCAGCTGTCCAAACTCAAAACACAGTAAGGGACATTTTTCTGTAGTACGTTTTTTTTGCATTTTTGGACTAAGTAGAATCTATTTAATCCAAAAATGCAAAAAAAAACGTACTACAAAAAATGTCCTATACTGTGTTTTAAGTTTGGACAGCCGATCTATTGGTGAAATGAAGTATTGTTTTTGCATTTTGAAGAAAGGGTATTGTTTAATTATTTTTTTTTTTACACAAAATATTTTTCAAATGTAGAAAAAACGTTCAGGTTTTACCTAAAAAGATCTGTTGCGCAGTAAAAAGTTCAGTAAGTGGCTTGATATTTATTTTTAATACATTGTATTATATTTTTAAACTTTAAAAACGTTCTCCTGAAAGATCAAGTTTTGATTTTTGACGTTCTTGAAAGGAGGGAGCGATATCTCTAAATGTAATATTTACCCATGGGAACAGCTGTAGCAGCCAGACTGAAGATTCCGCTGAACACCATGGATCCACATGCAAGCCAACGCCTACCCCATCTAGAAAACAAATTAAAAAAACTAAATTATATATATCTCAACATAGATGAAGGGGAATGTGGACTACTGGGTTGGGCTGATTTAAGTGACCACTATATACAAGTGTCCGCCTCCGTGGTGTAGTGGTCAGCGTGTTTAGCTACCGTGCTGGAGGTCCCGGGTTCGATTCCCAGGGGGGGGTGAGAATAAATATTAGTGATTTTACAATGTAATATTTATTTAATATTACCCTGGATAGGTTCCTAAAGCGTGAGAGTGATCACCTTGCCTTCATATAATAAGTAATGATCAATAAAACACTGCTTCAATTCGATGCAGTGCCCTATGCACCATTGGGTGCGGAAAAGGGTTATATATAATAAACAAGTGTAGTATTCACCATTCTACTCATGATTGACAGCCATACAACTTGTAACAGACTCCTGGTACCAATTATCGTGTATGGAAGTGAAGCGTAGAGTTGCAAATAGTAGCAGAGCTAGACCAAGGAAAACTCGGCATGATCAAGCATTTCAGTCAGGTCGGAAGTCAGGATTATCGGGGGGTATTTATGAGCAAATGTGGAAGAGGCGATGATTATATGCAAAGATAGATTGGGGTGGTGTTCCATCCTCCCTGCCTACCCCTGCGGGGAAGCGGCGTGTTAGTTAGTTTTGAGAACTAATAAATCAACATATAAGCATAAATAGAAATACAAATATTCTCAATATTATTAATATTTAAAGCATTTACTTTGTGGTTAGTCATTTTTACTTATTTTTTTTTATAAAAATGTTAATAATATTAATATATAACCACTCACCGAGATTTTTATGTCAACTGGTTTGGAGACGTACCCGTCTCTTCGTCAGGACAATCACTACCACAGCATGCAAGCAATACCACCCTTCACCACCGTAGCACCATTTACACACTTAACACTACACAAAATGTCTAACATATGCGATTTTTGATCGACCCGAAGACCAACATGCACTAAAGGTTTCAGCAACAGACATACGAGCCGAGGTTAAGTGCATGTTAAACCATCCTACGAGCATATAAGTTGGTTCAATAATATGTTTAACCCTAGTGCATGTTTAAACTCGGCTCGTAACGCATGTTTGTGTTGAAACCTTTAGTGCATATTGGTCTTCGGATCGACCAAAAATCGCATGTGTTAAAGAGTAGTTTTAAGTGTGTAAATGACGCTATGGTGGTGACGCTTGTGTAGTTTTAAGTGTGTTAATGGTGCTATGGTGGTGAAGGGTGGTATTGTTTGCATGGTGTGATAGTGATTGTCCTGACGAAGAGTCGGGTACGTCTCGAAACCGGTAGACATTAAAATCTCGGTGAGTGGATATATACTAATATTATTAACATTTTTGTAAAAAAAATAAGTATGAATAGGTGGTGTAATTTTTTGCAGCAAACCAATCCACCAGATTGTGACCACAGAAATATTTTAGATAAGCAGTCTAGGGCAAAGGCTCGAAGAACAAAGAAAAGGATGATTTGATGCACAGTCGGTTTTCAAAGATAGTTGGCAACATCTTACTTGTCTAGTACTAGAGTCAGCAAAGAGTCGGCTGGCAGTTCTGTAGCAGCAGCAACAGTGAAGGTCAAGAAGACGTCGAGGCCCAGGGAGCCGACGTTCCTCACATGCCCGTCGAACACCAGCGAGATGATCATCCATATGGCAACCAGCAGCAGCACAGTCTTCCTCAGCCGAGGAGTCTTGAAGAGCTCCAGCACGGAGTACGTTCTGCCTGATGTCTCCTCTTCCTTCTTGATGCGAAGACATGTTTCCTGTGGGATAGACAGATCAGGGAAACGGTTAATGAAGGATTTGTCATAGTAGAAGAAGCCATCAGCTCATCATCGTCATATAAGTCTGTAATAGCAATATTGTCTGCCTCCGTAGTGTAATGGTCAGCACGCTAGGCTACCATTCTGGAGGTCCCGGGTTAGATACTCAGGGGGGGTTAAATAAATACAAGCGATTTTTTCACTATAATATTTATTCAATATTACCCTGGACTGGTTTCTGAAGCGGAGGGCTGATCACTTTTCCTTCATGCGTAAAGCGATCAAGATAACACTGCGTTATATGACGCAGTGCCCTATGCACCATTGGGGTGCGGATAAGGGTTTTATTATATTATAAAAACAATAAATATTCAGCGTTGCCAATGTCAATTTTCAGAATTCCCCAAAAATCTAGGTCAAATTCCTCAAATTGGGGAAAAACACAGTCCCAATTCCCCACAAATTCCCCACACAATAATCCCAAGATAAAAAAAAGTAAAAAAAATAATACTTTTTTTAAATTTGAAATATGAACGCCCTAATTGGGCTTTTACATAAAATGCATGATAATTAAAAATACATTTGAAACGATAAAGAATATATCGGAGTCATACAGGAGAAAGTGACCAAGTGCATTTTTTGCCATAACGTGATCATTGACTATTTAAAATCTTACTAGCTTAATAATGCCCTGAAAAACATCCCGAAAGATTTTAAACTCGGAAGTATAATATATTGACTTGTTAAAAATGACTAACTGCATTGGTGTTTATTTTCTTGCCAAGCAAAAGTGACTTAAATGGCCCTCCTGAACATTTTACGTTTTGGTAGTTGGTCACTTTCTCCTGTACGACTACGATATACATTCAGCGTTGCCAACGTCAATTTTCAGAATACCCCAAAAATCTAGGTCAAATTCCCCAAATCGGGGAAAAACAAAGTCCCAATTCCCCACAAATTCCCCACACAATAATCCCAAGATAAAAAAAAAGTAAAAAAAAATGACTACTTTTTTTAAATTTGAAATATGAACGCCCTAATTGGGCTTTTACATAAAATGCATGATTATTAAAAATTTATATAACGCAGTGCGTTTATATAACGCAGTGCCCTATGCACCATTGGGGTGTGGATTAGGGTTTTATTTATTATTATTATTAAAAATACATTTGAGACGTCATAGAATATACAAGAATACAGCCTTAAAAATGGCTAGTATTCATATTAGTAATATAGTACACAAAAAGAATAATTGACACATTTTACTCATTATTTTGTAGCATAAACAGAGTTCAAAAAAAAAAATGTAAAAAAATTATGTAGAATACAAAAAAAATACTTAAAGGAGAACACACAAAAAAATATAATTTTAAAACATTATTATATCAATGGTAAAATGTTGAAATGCCCGCATTTTCCCCACATACTGCCAACCCCCACAAATTCCCCAATCGAGTTGAGATTCCCCGCAGATTGGGGATTGTAAACTTTCCAATGTTTCCGTATTATATCAATAACTGGTAAAATGTTAAAATGCCCGCATTTTCCCCACATAGTGCCAATCCCCACAAATTCCCCAATCGAGTCAAGATTCCCCGCAGTTTGGGGAATCTCCGCAGATTGGGGATTGTAAACTTTCCAATGTTTCCGTATTATATCAATAACTGGTAAAATGCCCGCATTTTCCCCACATAGTGTCAATCTTTCCGTCTTGTCAAATAGATTAATTTAATGACGGTATTTTTTTTAAGCTTAATTATCTTACGTTGAAATCGTGGAAGGCCTTATCGGGGATTTTGGTTTTATTTATCTTTTCAAATTTCTTCAGGATGACGCCAGCCTCTTCGATCTTCCCCTGTGAGACGAGCCATCTGAAAATAATTTAATAAATAATATAATTAAAATTTCATCATCGTTAATTTTTAATGATTGTCTTAATTTCTATTTTAGATGGACTGTTTGCCACAAGTATAAATCTCAACGTTAGTATCAATCTCTATTATAGATGGACTTTACGTTTCAAGTATCAATCTGTATTTTTATTTTTTTTCCTTTATTTTAAATTCTTTTGCATTGTGTTTTACATCTTGTCCGCCTCTGTAGTGTAGGTCAGCACGCTCGGCTACCGTTCTGGAGGTCCCGGGTTCGATTCCCAAGGGGGGTAAAATAAATATAAGTGATTTTTTCGCTGTTACATATATTCAATATTACCCTGGACTGGTACCTGAAGCGGAGGGCTGATCACCTTTCCTTCATGTGTAAACGATCAAGTTAACACTGTGTTTATATGAAGCAGTGCCCTATGCACCATTGGGGTGCGGATAAGGGTTTTATTATTATTATTACGTTACAAGCATCAATCTGTATTTCTATTTTTTTCCTTTATTTTAAATTCTTTTGCATTGTATTCTACATCTTGTCCGCCTCCGTAGTGTAATGGTCAGCACGCTCGGCTACCGTTCTGGAGGTCCCGGGTTCGATTCCCAAGGGGGTTAAAATAAATATAAGTGATTTTTTTCAATGTAATATTTATTCAATATTACCCTGGACTGGTGCCTGAATCGGAGGGCTGATCACCTTTCCTTCACGTGTAAACGATCAAGATAACACTGCGTTTATATAACGCAGTGCCCTATGCACCATGGGGGTGCGGATAAGGGTTTTATTATTAAATTCTTTTGCATTATACAAACATGACATAAATTCAAATACAAAAAGTATGAGTAAAATATAAATACATAAAAAAATCCCACAAAGGCATAGATGGTCTGTGTGTGGGTATACAATATAATTTAGGGGTAGTAAAGGGTATAAGGGTATAGGTATTATAAGTACAACTAGAATAATAGTGTTAATATAAAATACAAAAAATTCTTGACTATCAGAAAACAATTTTTTTTTTAAATGAAATTAAAAACTTAAAAACATAATAAATATGAAAAAGTAAAAAGTAAAAAAGTTAGCAAGCATGTACTACATGAGTGATACGTCTACAAGAAAACATGGAATTTATGTTACATATATTAATCTCTATTACAGATGGACTTTTCGTTACAAGTATCAATCTGTATTATAGATGGACTTTACATTACAAATATTAATCTCTATTATAGATGGACTTTACGTTACAAGTATCAATCTGTATTGTACATGGACTTTGCGTTACAAATATTAATCTCTATTACAGATGGACTTTACGTTACAAGTATCAATCTGTATTAAACTTGGACTTTAGGTTACAAATATTAATCTCTATTATAGATGGACTTTACGTTACAAGTATCAATCTGTATTAAACTTGGACTTTAGGTTACAAATATTAATCTCTATTATAGATGGACTTTACGTTACAAGTATCAATCTGTATTAAACTTGGACTTTAGGTTACAAATATTAATCTCTATTATAGATGGACTTTACGTTACAATTATCAATCTGTATTATACATGGACTTTACGTTACAAATATTAATCTCTATTATATATGGACTTTACGTTACAAGTATCAATCTGTATTATACATGGACTTTGCGTTATAGATGGACTTTACGTCACAAGTATCAATGTGTATTATACATGGACTTGACGTTACAAGCTTCAATCTCTATTTCTTGTGGAACGTCTGTTGAAAGTGTGATTAAATTAGTAGCAGGGTAATACCTGGCACTTTCCGGGACAGCCCAAGGAGTGGCCACAGCCAATAGGAGCGGAGCAGAAGTGGCTATGGCGAACCATCTCCAGTCGGCTATGAAGTACGCTATCCAGGGTAAGAGGCATGTCGCGAATGTGAAAAAGAGGGCGATGGACATGTTGGCCACGAACGTCCTCCACTTTGGGCCCACGTACTCCAGCACTGGAAGGAAAACGGGCAAAAATCAGTGCCTAAACATTGAAAGCGCCCAACACTCACTCCTTTCAACAACGTCATATATCAAAAAACTTGATTTTTCAGGAGACCGTTTTTAAAGTTTAAAAATATAATATTATGCATTGAAAATAAATATCGAGCCACTTATTGAACTTTTTAATGTGCAACACATCTTTTTAGCTAACACCTGAATGTCTTTTCTCCTTTTCTCCAACAACGTCATATATAAAAAGTCGTCAATTTTCAGTTGTGCATGTTTTCTGAATGCTCAGAAAATGTACTGTATCCCAGCAAAAGCGGCATATTTTTAACTTAATATTTACCCGCTACAGGGCAGAAAGTGTTGTTTTTGCATTTTGAAGAAAGTGTATTGTTTAATTATTTTTTTAAATATGCTTAGTATTTTTCAAATGAAGAAAAAACATTCAGGGTTTACCTAAAAATATCTGTTGCACAGTTAATAGTTCAATAAGTGGCTTGATATTTATTTTTAAAACATTTTATTATATTTTTAAACTTTAAAAACGATCTCCTGAAAAATCAAGTTTTTTTTTATATATATGACGTTGTTGAAAGGAGTGAGCGATATGTCAATATTGTGCGATACACAAATGGCATTGTATCTACAAATATAGTTTAGTTATCTAGAGTTAAAACGTACTCTGAATGAATTGTGGTCACCCTATATATTACCCTAGAATTAATTACCCAAATGTGTACAATAATTATTCAAATCGCAAATACAGCGTACTTTAAAATCAATATACTTAACCTTGATACGATACAGCTGACAATAACTTATCATTTGAGAATGTAAAACCATAAATTAAAGCATAAAATACTTATCTTATACTCATTTGCTAATATGTAATGTGATAAAGTGATTTCCATATTTTAAAATAATTTTAATTTTACATTAAGGGAATACTGGTCGTTAAAAATGGATAAATTCTTCCATAAAATAATTGCCTACACTATTAATGAAATTCAGAATATAAGATTTAATTCATGTTAATTAATATTGATTATTTAAAATTCTGTAACTGAATAAGTAACGGTTTACCAAAAGTAAGCGTTACAATCTTGTAACTGAATAAATAACTGTTTGGAATAAATAACTGTTACAATCCTGTAACTGAATAAGTAACAGTAGCATCTTTATAATGTAAAAACTGACATCAAAGAAGAAAGGAGGGCACGGAGATATATAAAATGAAAGGATTTTAAGGTAAGGTTAAATAAATATGAATTAAAATTAATTATTATAAATTTGTAGGATAATTACCGAGTATATACATCATGGTGAAGCAGTTATCAAAGGCAAGGCCAACGAGGAACCTGCAGACGCAGAAAGACCAGAAGGAGTTGCACCAAGCAGTGCTGACACCTGCTACAAATCCAACCACATTCGTTCCTGAAATCAAAAAAATATATATAGATAACAATTTATTTTTTTCAAAACCTATTACATACGTAAGTCATTATATAATATTCGCGAAGAGTAATTTGTATTTCTCATTTTGGGACATGGGATTCATGTTAACAAGACTGGAACACAAATAATGATAATAATAATAAATAGGTGAGGAAAGAACTGCTAAACTTAATTTATGAGGCGAATGTAGTTGATAAAAATAGCAGAGGAAGACCTAGGAAAACTTGGCACGATCAGATACATATATCAAATACTTAAAAGCAGTTAGGTCAGGAGTCGAAATAATCGGCGAGTATATATATATATTAGCAAAGCCTATCTTAGCAAAGCCACTAGTCCCTATTGAATACATGAAACAGCTTACCGTACGATGACATATCGCTCACTCCTTTCAACAACGTCATATATCAAAAATCGACAATTTTCAGTTGTGCATGTTTTTCGAATGCCCAGAAAATGTACTATACCCCAGCAAAAGCGGCATATTTTTAACTAAATATTTACCCGTTTTCGCAAAGTGTTGTTTTTGCATTATGAAGAAATGGTATTATTTAATTACTTTTTTAAATATACTAAAATTCAGATTTTTCCTGAAAAGATCTGTTGCACAGTAAAAAGTTCAATAAGTGGCTTGATATTAATTTTTAATGCATTTCATTATATTTTAAACTTTAAAAATCTCCTGGAAAATCAAGTTTTTTCATATATGACGTTGTTGAAAGGAGTGAGCTATATGAAGAGATGCATGAAAAGCGAAGATTGTTTGAATTTACAGACTGATGTGGCGTTCTATTCTCTCTACCTACCCCTGCGGGGAAGCAGCGCGATGACTAGCAAGTAAGTTGTTTTTTATTTATATAGTAGGTATTATATATAATCTGTTCATGAAAAAAACTTTTTTGGGTCCAATGTCGCTATGTAAAAAATAGCGTACAGTGAAATATGACGAAACTCAAACATAAAATTAGCTCGTCGTATAATTTTATAACATGTGATAAGGAAAAGTCATATTTTAGTTTATTATTTAATATCATTATTAGCCATTGTAAAAAAATTGGCATTGAAACACGCGATGTGATTTATAAACACGTGATCAGAAATATCCAGTGATCCAATAGAAGTCTAATCTCTGTGGCGAGATGTAGCACTTCTTCAAAAAGGAAGTGAGTGTAAAAGGTACCTACCTACTTGCAAATAGGTACTTACCTACTACCAAATACAAAGGTACTTATCTTCTTGCAAAGAGATACTTTCCTACGTGGAAACAGGTACTCATCTACTTGCAAACCGGTACATTCATACTTTCAAACTGGTACTTACATACTTACAGAGAGGTATTTACCTACTTGCAAACAGGTACTTATCTACTTTCAAACAGGTACTAACCTACTTGCAAAGAGGTACATTCCTTCTTGTAAACAGGTACTTACATACTTGCTAAGAGGTACTAATCTTATTTTCAACAGGTGCTTACCTACTAGCAAATAGGTTCTTACCTTCTTGGAAAGGTACCTACTCACATACAAAGAAACAGGTATCTGCCTACTTGCAAACAGGTACCTTGCTACTTACGATTTGGTGCAAACAAGTACCCCTACCTGCAAAAAGGAACCTATGTACTTGCAAACAGGTACTTACCTATTTGATAAGAGGTACTTACACACTTGCATACAAGTACCTACCTACTTTCTAACTAGTACCTACCTACTTACAAACTGGTACCTTTCTACTTGCAAACTAGTACCAAATTACTTGCAAACTGGTACCTACCTACTTGTAAAAAGGTACTTACCTACTAAAGCCGGTATACGTCCGTATTTATCGGCGAGCCAGCCGAAAAGGAACCCTCCGACGATGGCTCCACAGAAGAAAACCGCTTGCGCTGTTGCCGGCAGGCCGTCCTTGTCGCACACCCAGTTTAACTGCAAGAGCAAATGAAACAAATGTTTAATTCATCCCACAAAGACTATATGTTAGACATTAAAAGGGTATTATCACTTGGGAGGAGTATCTAATTTAACCTATAAAGGATTGTGTAAGACTCGTGAAGTGTTTATATAACTAACTAACCATCACGCCGCTTCCCCGCAGGGGTAGGCAGAGAGAATAGAGCGCCACACCACTCTGTCCTTGCAAACATTCTTCGCCTCTTTCACGTTCATGCATCTCCTCATACATACCCGCCGATTGTTACGACTCCTAACCTGACCACTTTCAAGTATTTGGCATACCTGATCGTGCCATGTTTTTCTGCTGATATAATCGATATCGTGCCAGTGTTTATATCAGCCGATATAATGGATTATTTCATTCATAAATTTCTTTTGAAAATTTCGCTTTCGTAAAAATGTTTTTTGTTTAAGTTGGTAACGAATGACGTCACAGAAACGAATCCGCACTACTACTATTACAGCTCTATAAAGCAGGTTCATAAAGGGATACGCCCCATAGTACACCCGATGACGTAAAATTTGATGACGTATACGGACGTCCGTTTTTCGTTGTATTGAAATATCTAAAGTTTAAATCTTCATATCTCCCTTAGTTCCCTACAGATTTCAATAAGAATTTTACCGATAGTCTTGTGATTATTCATATTAATTTATTAGCCAATAATCACATGTCATGAGAATGTCCATTACTGTTCTCAAAAGTGGGAAAACCATTCGGATAAGTGTGTGCGTCGGGGAGGTGACCACTTCGAAGGGAACCCAGACCAGTGGCGGTACTTCCCTAGAAGCCCAAAAGCCCGGCTTGCCTAACAACTCAAAATAAAAATGACTAAATCTAGACCAAATGATTGAAAATACATAATTAATGTATGACTATTTTTAAATTATCGCTTACATGATTATTAAGCACTATGCATGCCATTATATGGTGATGGTACTTATTGGTTATGGTTAATATCTGAGGATATTTTATTATAGTGAACATTTTCTTTATTTCAAGGTGATGGCTATACCTTACAAAAGTTACATGTTAGCATATTTTTACAATGATTACAATACATTGTTTATATTTATAATACTTTCTGGGTGCTTACTATACTGGGAATGATATGAGGTGAAGAAATTATAGGTACATCATGTATTCACGAATGTGAAAAATAATGGGTTTGCCTTACTGGTGAACCCTAGGCACGCCACTGACCCAGACATATATGTAACTTCTAAAGTACATTTTGTTTTATGACGTCAGTCTATGTATTAATTAAACATGCTATGTTTGTATTGAATAATCAATTGAGTTTTATAATTTAACCTTGATAATGTTATAGAAAGAGATTAGCGGAACCTGCCTAGATCAAATAACAACGTCTTTATTAAGTAATATATCGCTCACTCCTTTCAAGAACGTCATAAATAAGAAACTTGATTTTTCAGGAGAACGTTTTTAAAGTTTAAAAATATAATACAAATTATTAAAAATAAATATCAAGCCACTTATTGACCTTTTTACTGTACAACAGATCTTTTGATGTAGAACTTGAAGGTTTTTTCTCCATTTGAAAAATATTTAGTATATTTAAAAAAAATAATTAAACAATGCCTTTTCTTTAAAATGCAATAACAACACTTTCTGCCCTGTAGCGGGTAAATATTAAGTTTAAAATATGCCGCTTTTACTGGGATATAGAACATTTTCTGGGCATTCCGAAAACAGGCACAACTGAAAATTGACGATTTTTGATTTATGACGTTCTTGGAAGGAGTGAGCGATATGTGTAATATTATTTGTTCAAACGGTCCTTAATATCGCTCACTCCTTTCAGCAACGTCATATATCAAAAATCGTCAAATTCCAGTTGTTCGTGTTTTCGGATTTCCCGGAAAATGTACTATATCCCAGCATAAGGGTTTAAAATGTTTTTGGTTTGAATGTATGAAGAATTAAAAAAGAAAAAATTTTAACTTAATATTTACCCGCTACAGGGCAGAAAGTGTTGTTTTTGCATTTTGAATAAAAGGTATTGTTTAATTATTTTTTTAAATATGCCAAACATTTTTCAAATGGAGAAAAAAACATTTAGGTTTTGCCTAAAAAGATCTGTTGCACAGTAAAAAGTTCGATAAGTGGCTTGATATTTATTTTTTAATACATTGTATTTGTATTTTATAAATGATCTCCTAAAAAAATTTTTTTTTTGATGTATGACATTGTTGAAAGGAGTGAGCGATATGTGTTATAATAAAAACATTGAAATCCTAAATAATACTGCAAAAAAAATATTTGAAAAAATCATATGTAACTTTGTAATCTCTGCTTATTACTCAAATCACTTAAATCAAAATAGATACCACCGCGAAGTCACACACGATCAATTCCTTGGATCTCATATTATCAATGAAGGAACTTGTGAAGGAGAGATTAGACGTCGTATCGCCATTGCCAAAAGTGCCATATCTAAGCTAGACAAAATCTGGAAAGCCCGGGTGCGAGTAACAACACCAAGATGAAGCTTGTCAAGAGTTTGGTTCACTCCACTTTTCTCTATGCTGCTGAAACATGGACCATAAAAGCAGCAGAAAGGAGAAAAATCGTGGTGTTGGAGGCGCATGCTCCGAATCCCATGGACAGCTAGACGCACCAACGAGTCCATTCGCCAGGAACTACACTTGGATGGCTTGACTCTGGTCAATGTCTGTACACGACGGATTCTCCAGTTCTTTGGACACTTGGAGCGTTGCAATGAAGATAGCCTGGAACGACTGGTTGTGATGGGTAGCCTGGAGGGGAAGAGAGGGAGAGGAAGATCCCCACACGATGGACCGATGGAGTTAAGGTGGTTGGAGCGCTACGTGAAGCGCAGTCAAGAGATAACTGGAGAAGAGTCATTGCTTCCACAAGGGTCACAACTCTCAGTAATGAGGAGTAAGACGGAGAAAAAGGAATCAAAAGAAAGCTAAAAGTAGACTGATTGCATGTTTTATTTAAATCTGTGTTGGGAACAGGAGGGATAATCTAGTGTGGGCCAATCAGGAACTTGTCAGAATTTGCTCATTGCTGGGAGGAAACCACGTTGCACTCCTCAGGAGAAGGTGGACTGCTGACCATCCTCAACAGGCCTTCCGTTCCACTAGAAGAGGGTTCGGCATTTTGTGTCCTAGCTTGGTTTATGGTACCAATGTCCTTCACTAGTTTCATCATGTATGATACCACCTCTCGTGACAGTACCTTATCTCATCAGCAGGCCTTCCGTTCCATTAGAAGAGGGTTCGCCATTTTGCGTCCTAGCTTGGTTTATTGGACCAAAATCCTTCACTATTTTAACTTCATTTTCGTCTGAGTGTTCATACCTCTACTGTATTAATCAATACGTGTTTATTTTACATACAAAAATACTACAATTAACCGTATTATGGATACTTATAATAAAATGTTTAATGACGTAGATATATTTGGGTAAAGCACCAATTCCATAAAAAAAGAACTAAGCAGGAAATTAGGTGAATGATTGATCGTTGCCGTTTGTTCAACAAGCCAACTGTTTATAATCCCTGTTTGTTGGATGATTTATGTTGACATGGAATAGGTACTACACACACACTCACACACACACACACACACACACACACACACTCACCCCAACCAACATAACTTTCATAAGAATAGTATTATCAGTGGATTTTTTAATTGGCTGTAGATTTGTTAATCGTTGTTGTATATTGTTTTGTAGTGGCTGTAAAAATCCCAAATAAATAAAATAAAAATAAAATAAAAATAAAAATATATTAATATGTATTATTTAAGCCTGATCATTTGGTACAAAGATCGCTTATGTAGGTTAATGAGAGAATAATTATCTCCGCGCAGATGCACAGTGTTGCCAGAAGTACCTACCGGGATTATTTCTTAGGAAATAAATACGTATCGTTCACCTGTAGCTATTGGTTCCTACCCGCAGGTACAGGGTGGCGCAAAATCAATCACCCCATCGGAAGACGTTATATTTTTTTCAAATAGCGTCGTACGTCAATCATATTCGATGTTTGTGAACTAGATATACCAAAAAAATTAGGATGATGCAAAATTAATAATAATAATAATAAAACCCTTATCCGCACCCCAATGTTGCATAGGGCACTGCGTCATATAACGCAGTGTTATCTTGATCGTTTACACATGAAGGAAAGGTGATCAGCCCTCCGCTTCAGGAACCAGTTCATTGAATAAGTATTACAGTGAAAAAATCACAAATATTTATTTGAACCCCCCTGAGAATCGAACCCGGGACCTCCAGAATGGTAGCCGAGCGTGCTGACCATTACACTACAGAGGCAGAAAAAATTAATGATCCATTTTTTATTTATTTATTTAAACTTCAAACTTTATGTACAGAAAATGAATATAAAAGTATATTGGCGGGCTTATTGCTAAAAAGCATTTTCTTCCAAGTGACCAAAAACAGACTAGTGATATTGGTCAAAACGTTTGATACCATATATAGCTGTTTGCAATCAGAGGGTAGATAGTAACTGGAACATTTAAAAATACATAAATTACAAATCGACATTTTTGTTTTTGAATACCACTTTCAGTAAGTAAAAAAATGATTTTCAGCTATGGAAATCTTTACATGTATGTAAATATAGACCTTTACAATTTTTCTATTGAGTGTAAAAGATGACATCGGTTAGTATTGATACACACTTTGTTTGTATACTGCAGCTGTCTACTTCACAAATCGCTCACTCCTTTCAAGAACGTCATAAATCAAAAAACTTGATTTTTCAGGAGAACATTTTTAAAGTTTAAAAATATAATTCAATGTATTAAAAATAAATATCAAGCCAATCACCTCATAGAATCAAATCACGTCTTCAAAAAAGACACGGGAATAAAAATATTAAACACTAATAATAAAGGGTTAAAACTAAATAATATGGAGATTTTTTATATTAGGAAAGCACTTAAAAATAATATTCCTCTATTTAACAACCAAATCAATTTTACATATAGTCCATTGTTTGATTCGACATCGATTAAACACGATTCGTCAATATCCAATTCAAACCCCGCCCACTCCTTTCATCCTACAAGTATATAAGTAGATTCGATTCCTAATCTAATTTTAATGTACGTTTAACCTCGGCTCGTAACGCATGTCTGTATTGAAAACTATAGTGCATGTTGGTCTTCGGGTCGACCAAAAATCGCATGTGTTAGACATTTTGTGTAGTTTTGAGTGTGTAAATGGTGCTATGGTGGTGAAGGGTAGTATTGTTTGCATGCTGTGGTAGTGATTGTCCTGACGAAGAGACGGGTACATCTCGAAACCGGTAGACGTAAAAATCTCGGTGAGTGGTTATATACTAATTTTATTAACATTTTTGTAAAAAAATAAATAAGTAAATATCAAGCCACTTACTGAACTTTTTACTGTGCAACAGATCTTTTTAGGTAAAACCTGAAGGTATTTTCTCCATTTGAAAAATATTTGGTTTATTTAAAATAATAATCAAACAATATCTTTTCCTCAAAATGAAAAACCAACACTTTCTGCCCTGTAGCGGGTAAATATTAAGTTACAAATATGCCTCTTTTGCTGGGATATAGTACATTTTCTGGGCATTCCGAAAATATGGACAACTGAAAATCGACGATTTTTGAAATATGACGTTGTTGAAAGGAGTGAGCGATGTATGTAGTTATGGACCTTAACAATTTTTCTGTTAAGTGTAAAAGGTGATATCCGTCAGTGTTGATACACATTTTTGCCCATTTAATATATATTTTTTAATACTGCAACTGTCTACTTCACAAATGTGAAATATGATTTCCGTGCGACGTTATTTGCAAAAATTATAGCATCTTCCGATAGGGTGATTAGTTTTGCCCCACCCTGTACGTATGTACAATTACATGCTAATTCATTCAGAATTTTACTGAGCAGCTCTTGCTGTTATTGCTTGACTTTGTAATATGGAAAATGTTTTTTTTTCTTCATACATTTTACAAGTTTGTTATTCGACATCATTCAAGTTATTAAATCTCAGAAAAAAATAGAAAAAAAAGCAAATTTTCGTATCTTCATATCGCTCACTCCTTTCAAGAAACGTCATAAATCGAAAAACTTGATTTCTCAGGAGAACGTTTTTAAAGTTTAACCTTTTAACCGCGTTCACTTTGTTCTTGAGAGACGCCCGTGCGCGGCGGTATTTCACCGTTTTTTAAATGATTACTTTTATCATGTATTTAGTTAAGAAATGATTTATTTTCCTGAACAAAAACGTTCAATGGGATTCATTGTGCCTTTTTGGTACTCTATAATACACTTGTGTCACATTATTCTTGAAATATATCGTAATATAAACAAATAAGATCGTAACATAAATAAATCAAAGCACACATCGTGTGTCACTCTTACCCACTGGCGATGCGTAGCGTCGAGAGTGAGACAGATATAGGGCATGATTATGGCGCGGACTAATTACCGACCGCAAGAAAAATCAGAGATCTGATATTTTATTCATCCTTGTGATGTTACAAATTATTAGTCAGATATTTCAACAGATGTCATAAGGCCAAGAATTGACGTATTATTTTATCCAAAGTTCCACACCATGAAAAAATCCCTCCAAGTTGAACTGAGGTTCGAAACTTGGAGCAAAGTAAAAACACAAACGGTTATGTCAGCCGCGTATGGGGAATGTTTTGTGAAAACACATACGGTTATGCGAGCCGCGTGGATCCGGTTAAACATATAATATAATGTATTAAAAATAAATATCAAGTCACTTATTGCACTTTTTACTGTGCAACAGATCTTTTTAGGTAAAACCTGAAGGTTTTTTCTCCATTTGAAAAATATTAAGTTTATTAAAAAAAATAATTAAACAATACGTTTTCTTCAAAATGCAAAAACAACACTTTCTGCCCTGTAGCGGGTAAATATTAAGTTAAAAATATGCCTCTTTTGCTGGGATTTAGTACATTTTCTGAGCATTCCAAAAACACGCACAACTGAAAATTGACGATTTTTGATTTATGACGTTCTTGAAAGGAGATATTATGTCGTCTTTTAACACATTGCTAACAAGGTATTTTGGGGTTACTATGCCAGAAATACCGCGATTTAAACATAAATAATTACAAATTAAAATGTGTTGGATAATTTATAAACACCCTGCCATTTTTTAAACAAATCTATTTTAAAATCTTACGAAAATATATCTTTTGACTCTTCACTCTTTGCTCTTTTCTCTGATTTTAAGACAAATTTAATTTAATTTAGCACTGTAACCCCTACTAAAATAACTCTATCGTTTCTGTGATGTCATTCATTGTCAACTTACGAAAATAACGTTTTTTTTAAGGCAAATTTTCCAAAAGAAAATTAAGAGTGAAAATATTAACTATATCGGCTGCTATAAACACAAAACCAGTCTAATATAATCCTTTATAGGTTGAGTATGTTAAATTAGATATTTATATATATATATATATATATATATATATATATATATATATATATATATATATATATATATATATATATATATATATATATATACATATACGTGTGTATGTGTGTGTGTTGACATATATATACAAGTTTACATGACGTCATAATCGTTTTCGCTAGTTTAATAAAAATAAATTTCAGTGAACGATATTCTATACTTTATATCATGGGTCGGCAACCTTTTGTTGTAAAAGGGCCAAATATTTTTCATGGGGATCAGTGCGGGCCGCACTTGCAGTAGGTATACATACAATATTTATGTACAAATATTTTAGTTCTAAAAATAAAACGCTAAGTGTATATTTTAACGACATTTATTATATTTAATAAAATCAATGAGATTCCCTTCGCTCCCTTTCTCGCTTCCTTTCACTCGATTGTGTATAATATCGTCCGTCATGTGCGTTGCGGCGAGAATCTCGCGGGCCGCACCAAGATGTCTCGCGGGCCGCATGCGGCCCGCGGGCCGCAGGTTGCCGACCCATGCTTTATATAATCGAAGCACTAACTTTGTGATTTTCCATTTTATAATTAAAATGTAACTTTGTTTCAAAATCACTGTAAATACTTTATTATAACATAATTATAATGTCTACCGGTTTCGAAGCTAACCGCTTCTCTATCAAGACTTAGTAGACAAGTATCAATCAGTCTTGATAAAGAAGCGGTTAGCTTCGAAACCGGTAGACATTATAATTAGGTTATAATAAAATATTTATAGTGATTTTAAAACAAAGTTACATTTTAATTATAGAATGATATTCTCTTTTTTTAACGGTTTCTAGTTTGCCAACAATAAATATTCAAAAATTTTATATTTTCCGCAATTTATCACGTGTTTTCTCTAACGTGATAATAATTAATTTAATTTAATTATTTTTTAAAATGATTTATCACGCGTTTCCGCTAGTTTAATAATAATAAAAGACAATAATGCTGAAGTGGGAAGTCAGCGAGGGTCATTCACACCCGACACATTGCGTTCAAGATCAACTGGTCATTATAACCAGGTAATTACTTGGCATACAATCTTTTAATGAGCGTTCAATTCACCCTTTTTACCTAGATACGGAAAAACGCAAAATTATTTACTATTATGAATATTTTTTTACGTTCTTCCTAGCTCCATCCCAACGTATCGTCTTTCTAGACAGTTTTGATCAGCTCTCTTCATTCTCGAGATGTAGGTACTTCTAGGCTCGAGGCTAGGAATATATCGCTCACTCCTTTCAACGACGTCATATATCGCTCACTCCTTTCAAGAACGTCATAAATCAAAATACTTGATTTTTCAGGACAGCGTTTTTAATGTTAAATATTATAATGCAATGCATGAAAAATAAATATGAAGCCACTTTTTGAACTTTTTACTGTGCAACAGATCTTTTTAGGTAAAAGCTGAAGGTTTTTTCTCCATTTGAAAAATATTTAGTAAATTTGAAAAAATAATTAAACAATACCTTTTCTTCAAAATGCAAAAACAACACTTTCTGCCCTGTAGCGGGTAAATATTAAGTTAAAAATATGCCACTTTTGCTGGGATATGGTACATATTCTGGGCATTCCGAAAACATGCACAACTGAAAATTGACGATTTTCGATTTATGACGTTCTTGAAAGGAGTGAGCGATATATAAAAAAAAACGCAAATTTTCAGTCGTCTATGCTTTTGGAATGCCCAGAAAATGTACTATATCCCAGAAAAAGCGGCATATTTTTAATTTAATATTTACCCGCTACAGGGCTGAAGAAAACGTATTGTTTTATTATTATTTTTTTTAAATATACTATATATATTTTTCAAATGGAGAAAAAACATTATGGTTTTACCTAAAAAGATGTGTGGCATAGTAAAAAGTTCAGTAAGTGGCTTGATATTTATTTTTAATGCATTTGCTTATATTTTTAAACTTTAAAGACGATCTCCTGAAAAATATTTTTTTTACATATCGTAGTCATACAGGAGAAAGTGACCAAGTGCATTGTTTTACAAAAACGTGATCATTGACTATTTGATATCTTACTAGCTTAATATTGTCCTGAAAAAATCCCAAGTATAATATATTGACTTGTTAAAAATTACTAACTGCATTGGTGTTTATTTTCTTGCCAAGCAAAAGTGATTTTACGTTTTGGTAGTTAGTCACTTTCTCCTGTACGACTACGATATGACGATGTTGAAAGGAGTGAGCGATATGTCAGAACGGCCTTGAGTGCCGTTAGGACGTCCCTGAGCCTGAAGGTGAAGCCGAAGCATGGGTACTAACCCATACATCTAGGTGTAAAAGTAGCAGCTACTCGTCATAGCTGCTATGACGAGTGCCTAGCCATCTAGGTGCAAAGTATATGTTTGGATAAACTAGTGCTCATACATCTTTGATAGTCCCAAGAATTAACACTAAATATGGGAGTCCAACACTGCAATATATCGTTCCGAACATTTTCAATTTGTTGCCGACGGATGTTAGAGGTCAAAATAAAATATGGAACAAAGGCAAAATAAAGGAATGGGTAAATGATCAAGAGTTTATTTTATGAAAATTGTAAAATGTTTTTATTCATAATTTTTCTCTCTTTTTGTGTGTATATTTGGTTAAAATCGTTAACAATAATAAAAAAATATATTAAAAAAGAACTCCACCGACAAGACACACAAGGTGGTTTGGTGGGTCTCTGCAAAAAATTGCTTTAAATATGTTTAAAATTGTGATTTCAATAAATGTATAAAATTTATGTTAATAAAAAACAATATATGTATAAATATATATATATATATATATATATATATATATATATATATATATATATATATATATATATATATATATATATATATATATATATATATATATATATATATATATATATATATATATATATATATATATATATATATATATATATATATATATATATATATATATATATATATATATATATATATATATATATATATATATATATATATATATATTATATATATATATATATATATATTTATATATATATATATATATATATATATATATATATATATATATATATATATATATATATATATATATATATATATATATATATATATATATATATATATATATATATATATATATTTATATATATATATATATATATATATATATATATATATATATATATATATATATATATATATATATATATATATATAAATATATATATATATATATATATATTTATATATATATATATATATATATATATATATATATATATAAATAATATATATATATATATATATATATATATATATATATATATATATATATATATATATACATACACATATATATATACATACACATATATATATATACATATACTGGCAGTACACAATGGAGTTCTGGTTCCAACCCTTATGTATGGAAGCGAAGCATGGAGTTGGCAAAAGAAGGATGAAAGCAGACTGAATGCAGTCGAAATGCAATCACTCAGACGAATGTGTGGCAAAACGACGTTTGATAGATGTTCGAATGATGAAATAAGGAAAGAATGTAAGGCTGAGATAAGCATTATCGATAAAATTAAGAAAGGTGTATTGAGATGGTTTGGACATGTGGAGCGTATGAGTGAAGAAAGAACGGTTAAACAAATTTATGGGGCAAATGTAGTTGGAAAAAGAAGCAGAGGACGACCGAGGAAAACTTGGCACAATCAGGTAAGTCAAATAGGCAGGGTCAGAAGTCGTAATAATCGTCGGGTATGTATGAGGAGATGCATGAACGTGGAAGAGGCGAAGAATGTTTGCAAGGACAGAGTGGTGTGGCGCTCTATTCTCTCTGCCTACCCCTGCGGGGAAGCGGCGTGATGGTTAGTTAGTTAGTTAGTTTTTTGTTCAATTCAGCGTTGTTACCTCGGTGGTGATGGTCGAGTAAGGTATCTCTCCCGAGAACTCCCAGCCGTTGCGGCACTTGCGTTGCGGCCACGAGGAGTTGGGGCCCGATGGTCCTCCGCCGGCGGCAATGTCCTCCCAGGACACGTCGTACTCCATGCAGCGCGACCGCTGCCCGTGCGCGTCGGTCGGGATGGCGAGGCGCCATCTGCGAAACGAAAAAAAAACAATTAATAATCTACTCTTTGAATACCGTAGAACGGGCTACTTGAACTTTGACGTGTTACTTGAGCCCAGTACAAAAAAAATTAAATCGTATTTGGTCTACAATAATGACTATATGGTGACAATAAGTGTCACCTGTCAGGGAAACAATGAGTCATGTCGATGCGTTCATTATTGTAGACCAAATACAGATGCCCGCCTCCGTAGTGTAATGGTCAGCACGCTTGGCTACCGTTCTGGAGGTCCGGAGGTCCCAGGTTCGATTACCAGGGGGGGTCAAATAAATATAAGTGATTTTGTCACTGCAATATATATTCAATATTACCCTGGTCTGGTGCCTGAAGAGGAGGGCTGATCACCTTTCCTTCATGTGTAAACGATCAAGATAACACTGCGTTTATATGATGCAGTGCCCTATGCACCATAGGGGTGCGGGTAAAAGTTTGAATGGAAATATAGCCACAAATATTTGATTTTAACGGAAAACAAAAAATAAAAAAAGATGAAAATGAAAAAAAATAGCAAATATGTGCTATAGAAGTAATACGTTTAAAAGAAAAAGGAAGAATTTTAATCAACTTATTAAAACTCACAGTAAAAAACAATATTTTTATTGCAAACGTCAAAGCCCAGCTGGTAGGCGGCGGCCATCTTGATTAACCGAACCGTGGTTCCGAGTTCCGCCGGAAATGACCGAAGATTACCGAAGTCTTGTATCTACGTATTGCTACTCGTATAAAACGACCATGAATTGAGTAATTTACGTGTATTTTTATTATTTTTTGTTCAATCCAAGTTTCAATTAAAACCTCGGTTTTTTAAGCTTGTTCTGCGTAGAAAATCATCTTCGTTACAGTTAATTGACGGACACGGTCATCTGAATTTCAAAACACGGAAATAATTGCATTTTCTTTGATAATTTTTTTCGGACAATCCGGAAGCCTTTTTTTCGTGTATTAGTAATATTTAATTTTAATGATTGTGAATCATAAAAACTTCGTTTTGATTTTCTGTCATGCTTCTGCTGCTAACGTTTTCCTGCAGAGATAGACAGAGAGGATTGAACGCCACATTCTACTGTAATGAAATATACTCCTACCTTTCTTCACTTCCATTCATCTTGTCATACGTGCCCTCCGATTTATTTCTACGTCATCATTCAAGTATTTCAAATAGGTACTCGAAAGTGGTCAGGTTGCGCGAGAGATGCATGAACGTGGAAGAGGCGAGATTGTTGGTGCGCAAAGATATCCTTTTGCATTACACATATTGTGTTATGCAAAAAATTAAAAATACATATACTTATATGATATTTTATGAGTATCTAAGTAATTTTTTAAATGATCTGAACGCAATATAGCTGTAAAAATGAAAAATAAATTATGATTTTGTATGCCGACGATACTGTGTTTCTTGCCGATAGTAGAGAAGACCTGCATGAACTGGTGAGAAGGGGGTATATAATATGGAAATCTAGGCATTTACAGGGCTTACGACCGTCAAAGGCTGTTTAATTGATCACTTTACACATGTGTAACGTTCACCAAGTCTACACATGATGGACAAAAACACTATTCAAATTGTTGGAACGTCAAGATATTATGATCAAATTCGAAACACATTGCTTGACTTCACTAGACTTTACTAGAGACATCTATGGTGGGATGAGGGAAGATTTTTATAAAGCAGAAAACTCTTTCATTTGTATGTGATGTCCGAACTATATATATATAACTATATATGTATATATATATATATATATATATATATATATATATATATATATATATATATATATATATATATATATACCTATATATATATATATATATATATATATATATATATATATATATATATATATATATATATATATATATATTGTGTTTTATTATTTTCACAAATATTTCAATTTCATACTATTTATGTGAGCCTAAGCGGCTCATTATTAGAAATAGGTATCTAATTGCGGCAGAGTGAGTTCGAACCGAGAAACTCTGACTCAAGAGTCCGCGACACTAACCACGGGACCACAACCGATATTTTGAGCTGGAAAGAACCATAAACCAAGAAAAAACTAATACTATCCCAATCGGTAGTTAAAAAGTAACAGTCATCCATTATTCACAGCTCTAATGAGCAATCGGATTAAAAAACCGAATCAAATAATGACAATAAAAGAGATCTATTTCTAGCCTAATATGTAATTAATACGAACCAGTTTATTTTATGGTTTATCTGATTTGATAATCGTTGACGGGGGTTTGAAGATTGATAGTTTAAATCCGATAACAAATACAGTAAAACTTAAATATAACGGACCTCTATCTCACAAACTTGACAAAAAATCCAGTCGAAAATAAAATAAATAAAAATCAACCAGTTAATATTATCTTGTATAAGAAAAGCCCTTATTTTTTACCACTTGAGTTATATTTATTTTATAATTAAAATGTAACTTTGTTTTAAAATCACTATAAATATTTTATTATAACTTAATTATAATGTCCACCGGTTTCCAAGCTAACCGCTTCCTTATCAAGACTGATTAATACTTCAGTCTTGATAAAGAAGCGGTTAACTTTGAAACCGGTAGACATTATAATTAAATTATAATAAAATATTTATAGTGATTTTAAAAGAAAATTACATTTTAAATATAAAATGGAAAATCACATAGTTAGTGCTTTAAATATAAATTATATATTTATTTAATTTAAACGACTAGTTTCGGAAGCTATGCTTCCATCTTCGGGTCTAAATATAAACTGGAAGCATAGCTTCCGAAACTAGTCGTTAAAATAAAATCAATATAACTCATGTGGTAAAAATCCAGTATTTTTCTTTTAAAATTTCATCATGACTTACCACAAAGTGAATTCCGAAACAACAAATATAATATTAT